>NC_045598.1:169958690-170261720 GCF_009762305.2 Zalophus californianus | reverse complement strand
GCCTAAAAAGAAGGTTCTAGATTTTCTTGGAAGTTCTTGGAATATGGAACTTGTTAGAAATATAGCCTCTGCTCAGTCGTGTTAAAATATCAATAGCTTTTCTGAAACAAAAATGTCAACAATAGCAAAGAGCTATAAATTAGATATAAGGAAAAAGGCAACAGGATGGTGGCTGGAACCCCAAACATTTGCAGTCCAACAAAGGAGAAATGGACACTTTTGAGCTCTCGTAGGAACTAAGCTGCCCTTTTGTACCAATGATAGCCTTCTCTATACCCAGAACTCCTAGGGTTCCCTGCACTAAGCAGATAGATGTGTCTAATATGAGCAGCATGTTGTAAAAAATGTAAAACTTTTGTCCACAATTTATACAAAATTGAGATGTCATTGCAGCAACCAAAAGGAACATAAATGAAACAACTCAGAAGCAATTGTAAAGTGGTATTTAAACCAATACATAATACTAGCTTATAAACTGCATAAGTAATACCCATAAGATAGAGGATAAGAACTGCTAACCATGCAATAGAGATGAGAAAAGGTTGGAGAAGTCAGTGGCAAAATATACATATAGTGGAATATTATTCAGTCTTAAGGAACCCCTGCTGTATGAAATAACATGGCTGAACCTGGGGAGGGGGGCATTATGCTAAGTGAAATAAGCCAGAAAAACAAGTATCACACATGATCTTATATGTGGAATCCTAAAAAAAAAAAAAAAAAAAAAAAAAATCAGACCCCTAAGTAATAACAACAGAATGGTGATTACCAGAGGTTCTCATAACCTGCAATTGCCATATTTAATTATCTTGACCAAATCAGTATTTCATGTGCAAAGAGCATAATGACTCGAAGAGGGTCTACAACCTGCACACTGTGTGAGCCACTTTCAGTACGTGCCAGACAAGGGAGAAAGGCTACACCTCTGACAGTTGGCCATCCTCATCCTGGGGCTGTGAAGAGAGATGGAGTGGGAGTGCCTGGTTCATAGGTGTGCTCCATATCTGCTGCGAACAAATGGCAGTGAAGGAACTAATGACTCAGGGGACTCCCTTCTGCCTTCTCCAGAGCCTGCTGTCAAGTTGGTCTGAACATGGGCATAATCTCTTTCTCCACAGGTGCTCCAAGGATGAATAGAATGCGTAAGGAAGCTCTTTGTAAACACATGGCGTTAAACTCTTGTTCAGAATTCCTACTTTGGTCCCATCATTCATTTTAGGGCACTCCATGGTCAAAAATTAGAAAGTGTCATGCGAGTGTAAAATAGCACCCACTTCGCTGGGTGACCAGGGAAGCTTGCTGTCCTCACATACTCATTTTTCTACCGGAGAGGCTACAAACGTGAAGTTCAGCCAACGCGTGCATTTAGCTGGTCTGCCCATGAAAAGTTTCATCAAATTCGTGGCTGGCATTTAATAATGGCAAATTACACTTAAAATATGAATTTGAGGAAGTTCCAGAAAATTGGATTTTCTGGAAACTTTGGACCTGAATTCCCACAGAGAAGTAATGGGTGGAAATGGGGTAGTAGGGGCTCCCTGTAGGAGAGGCATTCCTTTTTGGTCAGCTCTGATCCCCAGTATTGCCCATTTTCCCCCTAAAATTGAAAGTAAATATTTGCTGTTGATAATAGAGCTTTCTTTTCCCTCCCTTTTGATCTTCTCTATTCACTTTCATTACTAGCTAGCCCCTTAGGTCCTCAAGTTTGTAACCTTTGTCAAGAGGCTCTGTCACCCCCTACATGACACCCCCCCATCTTCTCCCTACCCCCTACACTTGAATTATTTGCCTTAGAGGCATTTTCTTCTTTTCTCTCTGCAGCAACCAAATCCTATCCTTCTTACAGTTGACTCTGCTGGCTTGACCTGGTCTTTATTCTAATACGTGCATATAGTGTGGTTTAGTGTGTGTGTGTGTGTGTGTGTGTGTGTGTGTGTGTGTGTGTGTAGGGGGCAGCTGTTTGGACAGCTGTTGGAAGCATCCTCTGTCCCCACAGCCTTTCCTACATCCCCAGGCTTTTAATATTTCCTAATAGGTATATTCAAATTCCTTTTCCTTTAAGATTTTCAACTCTGTTCATATTTACTGAGTTATTTATATATTTTATTTGTAAAACATTATTTAAATTTCCCTCTCCTTGGGCTGATTGCATTTGGAATTGGCAGATTTTAAAATTTTTATGGGCTTTGATTTTGCAAGAGAAAAATCAAATGACTAGTGCATGTCTGGAATACACGAATACTGTAGTATTTATTATGCCCAGACAATTGACTGGACTGTGGAGAAATAAAACTGGTCCCTGCCTTCAAGGTGTTCAGTCCGGTGAAGGTGATACACATATACAACATAAGTACAAGAAAATGAGGCAAGTGCTCAGTAATATTAAAAATAACTGACCTTTGTATAGCTCCCACTAGTGCTCAAAATGTCCTTCACATGTATTGATAGAAGCAAAAGCTTTGCAGAGAACAGAATAATTAGAACTGACTGGAAGACTTGGGAGAAGCTTCATGGCGATGATATTTGAACTTGGCTTTGTAGGATAGTCTATAGTCTGCACAAACAGAGAAGAGGTTGGTGAGGTGCATTCAAGCCCAAAGAATGACATAAGCAATATTAAAAAGGCACAAAAGGGTACGATATGTTTGGATATGATTAGTAGATCAGTATAGATGGATCTTAGAAATCAGGGAACAGTGTCCTAGGTGATTCCTTGCAAAAATAACTAGGACTGGATCTTAAGGAACTGTGAATGCCATGCTAAGAATTTAAGCACTGAAATGAAAAACAGTGTTTCTGACGACATTCTGGTGATCTTATTTCCCTTTGTTGTGGGCTCATAAAAATGTAGTTTGAGTATCTGATATGACCCTGTTTCAACGCACGCTCATGTATGTTTGAATTCTCTAGGATTTGTTCAACTGTAGGTGACAGCAGAGTAGCAAACTATTTTATGCAATCAGTCAGATAATGGGGTAAATATTTATTGTATCACAAAACCAGAAAGGTCAATCGTAGCTCAAGCATGGTGGACTCGGCTCACACGGTGTCATGAATCCCATCTTTTAGGTCTGTTGTATCTGTCTTTGCTTTACTGTCCGGCACAATATCTGCATATAGCAGTCCCCAGCCTCAAGTCCAGTAGACAAGTGTCTCTTTATTGGAAGTTCCTGCCAGAATCTTCAGAATTAAGGAGTCACTCTGATTGTATTCACCTGCCCAACTGAAATGTGGGCTAAGAACGTTAGAGAAGTGGCTCTAAAGAAAGTACAGATCCTATTTCCAGATGAAGGGGAATGGATCAGATTGGAAGGCAGAAAATGTCCACTACAATGCTCTGTTCTTCTCACAGGTCCAACTACTAATTTATTCATCTACTAATTCACTTATTATTAGGATTGGAGGCTCAGGTTTCACAAAACAGGTTTCCTGTTTTGATAAACAGGAAAAGCAAGTTTGATTTGTCCTAATAAAAGTAGCAACAAGTGCTTGCAAAAGACCAATGCTTTGTTCACTGCAGCTGTGGATGTGTCCCTGTTACGTGCTTTTACAAAATAAGTGGATACCTTTTAAAGTCTTCACAATGGGAAATGATTTAACTACAACCAAATTGTGTCTGTTTAATTTTCTACTAACTGATCTATAGGACATTGTAGAGCCCAATGCAAACCTTCATCCTGTTGATTACATGTTGCGTTGTGTTGAGAGATACTTTAAATTGTCTTTTTTTTCCCCCCTTTAGTTTAGAGCTTGTTATAGAAGCTTGAATGTAGGGCTTTAAGAAAGTGCCTTTTCAACTGGAACTATAGAGTTGCTAGGGCCCCCGCCATGATCATTGACACAGCAGAGGTTCCGCAAACATTGCTCTCAAGTTTGCATTATCAAATCTATCCTGAATCTCCAATCCACAAAACCTCTATTCAAGCACTTTTTTTTTAAAGCATTGAGGGATTTCTAAATTTGTCAATTGACTTGCTAGACATTACATATTATGTTCCTAAAATAATGCCATAGACTGTAAAAAAAAATGTAAAATTGGGAAATCACCTATGGTCTTAATGGTTTTCTCTTTCATATGAACATTTCAATTTCAATTGCTGTCAGTTCCTCTAAATAAGAATCGATCTTTTCCCCCTCCTTCCTATTCCTGTCATTCTGAGTGCTTTCCAGGGAAGTAACCAAATTAAATTAATCTCTGCAGCTTCAAGTTTTTGTATTTATTTATTTATTCTTTTGTAATTTGGTGAATCTGTTGCCCTAAGATGTCCCATTTGTTAACAGTTTCCTTCTACCCTTGTAGATGAGTTGTCAATGATAACCAAAGTAATATTTGAATTCTAGTAGGTTCTTTGTGAAGAAAAACATACAAGACTGTCACAGTCAGTTTATTTTTTAAATGACAGAGGTATTGTTAATACCTTTTAACTTGAACTTCCTGAGGAACTTCAAGGTTTAATAGTTTTAAAATCAGTAGAAAAGTAACCTCATTCACACTTTCTTTGGAGGAAATGTATTCTATCTACTGAATATGTGAGTTATTAGCATTTTTAACTGTTAGCTAAAGTTCTTGATAGAGGAACCCTGAAGAATTGTTAAATGAATAAATAGTACTTTGGGGGGATGGAGGGGTTGCTGGAGAGGGTTTGGGTATTGGGTACCTACTAGAGCTAGGCTGTGACATCTAAGCTTGACCAGTGGGTGCCGTTCTCCAACATAGGATGTCCCCTGTCCACTGACTCTGGCTAGCCAAAGTGTACGCTGCAGAATGGGGAGGAAGGGGTGCTTTCATTTGATTTACCATATGAATGACTCTTCCTGGAATTGACTTGCCAAACCTTTTCCTCAAATTTTAAGATTGAGTTATATAACTGAAATTATCACTATTTCATAGGCAATAATAGAATATTATAAAAGAAATATCCATAAATATGCGTAGTTTTGTTTCCTTATTTAAAAAAAAGAAAGTGATTGTAGTACTGAGCAATTCTGTGAAGGATCTCCTTGTTATAGTGTGATCTGCGTCAGAATCCTATGACATGTTTGTCGGCGAAGGCTCTCAGCCCCACACTAGGTCTGCTCAGGCAGAATGTTTTTTGGTGGGGAGAGTGGTGATTACCAAGCTTCCCAGGGAATTCTTCTAGAAAACAAAAAATGAGAACCACTGGTTATAAAAGACTGTAAAGTACTAGGAGAGTGGCTTGCCCACTAAAATGAGGGGAGTGTGAGAAGGAGAGAATTATATGTATTTATATGTGTAACTAGCTTGCACAGTAACTCTCACCCTCAATATCACCACCTTTAAATATTAATATTATTCACTACTGAAGTAATTGTAGCACTATTAACTACATAAAGGTTACACTTTCGGGTACAATAGTGCATTATTATACAGACATCACCTTTCCAGCAAGATTTATAACCTAAGATAACAGAAGTCACTGTTGGATACTTAGGACACATATTAAGGACAGAAATTTTAAAAAGTCTGTTTAAATTGGGTATAAATTAAAGCTGTTCATGTTACATTTTAATTTAAAGATAAACTGAATATAATCTGGACTTCATGATGTGAAAGGTTTCAGAAGGGATGGGTGTGTGTGTGTAATGCTCAATTTTGAGTTTGGGGAAGCTATGTCTAGGACTGTCCCCAAATCACACACTTGTATGTTTCAGGAAGAAAACCATTTCAGAAAGAGGACCTACAAATATGTGCATTCCTGCCCTCAGAGTCAAAGCCAGTTTCATGAAGACACAATAACATTTCTGCTCTTTGGGGAAGTGATTTCTGAAACTCTTAGGCTATCTTGCTGCTGTCCAGGTGCCAGTCAGACTCACTCTCATCCTTTACTCAAGCACAACTTGGTCTAGCTTATGGGTTCAATCAGGATAGACGAGGTGTTTTTGGCTGTTAGTCGATGCCTGGAGGTTAAATATTATTAAACTTCAGATAGTTGGCCAAACCCATTCACATGAGAACTTCTAAAGTTTTAGTATAATTATTTGGCACTTATGGGATACAAACACACACGGATGAACATTGTACTGGATTTGTGATCTTTTTGCACCTTCACTGAAGACCAATTCAGAATCACCCAAGAAAGTAATGCTTTTCTTCTACCAGAAAAAAAATTGAACCTTAAGGGAAGAAGGCTAATATTCTTCGTATATTTCTTATCATCCACTTGCCTCCCAAGTGGCAACTCACTGTCAATATTTAGACCAGAATGTTATTAAGAATATGAAATGTTATCACAGAGCAGATTTCATAAGAAATTTGATCCATCACTTCAGTATGATACCAGACTTTCAATCATGTTGTAACATTAAAGTTCCATTTTTAAGGTTGCCTGGGCCTGGAATTATGTTCGAAGTTGAATAAAATGAGTTTGGAGAAAACGCATTCATCCTTTTCATTCATACCTCCACCTCTGTCATGCTCTGCCTACCTTTTTGACTGCTCATGGGAATTCAGTTGAAAATAAGACAATGTGTATTGATTGGGCACTTGCTGTGTGCCCAGAACTGCCCCATATTTAACAGTAATGAAAATAACTCCCTACCCAAAATAAGAAAAACAAGTACAAGTAATTGGTGATTGTACCAGTGATGTTGAAGCAAGAATATAAGATGACTTGGAGATATGAGTCTTCATCTTACTTGACATGCAATCATAGATGAATTGAAGTGTTATTAACGAGTTTAAGTTTATTGTGAAAATGGTAACTTTATAGATGGGAAAAACCTTTGAGAAGGCAGTTTTAAGCTTTAGTCTTTGATTCACTAATTTTTGAAAATTGTATTGTCTGGGAGTTTGTTCATCTAAACAGGCTTCATCTTGCTTTTCAGAGAAAATAAGATCTGGCCTTGGAGAATACTTCTCTCATAAATTGGAAGTTTCCCACTTGTTTTGGGGTCTAGTTCTATATTCTCTACAACAGATGGTGTGTAATTGACTCTTACTATTGGTATTGAGTTCAGAATTCAAATTCCAATTAACTCTGGGCCTTGAGCAAATCACCAAGCCTCCTAAGCCTCAGTTTTTCCATCTACAAAATAGGAGTAGTAGGGAGAAAATGGGATGATGATTGCACCACACTTGGCATCAGACTTGGTACATAATAGCCCTCAATATGTGCTTTGGGGTAGACGTTGTCTGTGTTTTACATACCTTCAAGGAGTTTACAATCTACTTGTTAAGATGGGACATATATTCCTGTGGTTATAATTTAATACAAGATGGAGTTCAACATTAAGTGTTCAAAGCCATAGGAAAATGACTAAGTTATTAAGTTTCATGAATAATCAAGTTACCAAAAAACTGAAGATAACAAAGCAAAGCCATTGATTAGTGGGTAGATAGAATCAGGTGTAGATAAAGAATTAGGAGTTCAGAAAATCTCTAGGCAAGACAGGGTGTCACCTTCAAAGCTGGAGCTTGGTCTTCCTTGGGTTGGTGCCTCCTCTGATCCATCATGCTACTTTATAGGGACCAGTGTCCTGGCCTGCAGTGTCCTGTACCTAGACCATAGGGGTGACCATGAGTTTGGGCACTGGGTTTTATTAGTGACTGGATCATAAGCAAGAAAACATCTACTGAAAGGTTCTTTTTAAGGATAACAATGAGATTGAGGTGTTAATGGGTGATATTATGGTCAAAGCACCAAAGAATACTAATGTCCTGTTGGAGGGCCCAAGGGAATGATTCCAGTGACTGCAAAATGGGAGCCAAGTAATGCATCATTTTGGGTTCTGACCTCACCTTAAATCTTGATGTCGACAGCTCTAGTAATTGAGTGAGTTCACAAGGAACATTGTTGTTTTAAGCTGGTGGACATAGTAGGATCTGGCTGTTACAGAAAACCCAGTTAAACCATAGTTCAAATATATGGCTGAATTTCTCACATGATATGAAGTCCGGAGTATGTGATGCATAACTGGCTTTCAGATGTACAGTATCTTCAATGTCACAGGCTTGTTCTCTCTTGCCTTGTTCTCTTTTCATAAGCCTTTTCCGTTTTCATAGTTATATTTGCCTGCCAGGAAGGAAGGCGGTTAAGACCCAAGGGCCAAATGTGGGTGCCAGAAGAGTCTACCCCCTTTAAAAAATGGTTTTCCATTTTTCCATGGAGTGGAGGGGGGTGGGAGGGATGGGGTGGCTGAATGATGGACATTGGGGAGGGTATGTGCTATGGTGAGCGCTGTGAATTGTGTAAGACTGATGAATCACAGACCTGTACCCGTGAAACAAATAATACATTATATGTTAATTTAAAAAAAAAGGTTTTCCTGGAGGCCAACCTAATCACTTACATTTCTTTCTCAGACTCGAAATCACATGGCTAGCTACAAAGGATCCTGGGAAGCGTAGTTTATGCATTGCCGCCCTGAAAGAAATTAGAGTTGCGTTCATAAGAAAGGAGAAATTGGATATTGCAGAAGCCAGTAGCACTAATTGCCAAGGTCAGTTTAGTCTGAAAAGCTTCAGAATGAAGTGGGTTCTGAGACTTGCTCAGCCCATGTTATTGCTCACCAAAACCCAATCTCAGATTTCATTGCTATGCCACCCTATTCTAATAGTACCAGGTAGGGTAGGAGTTGGAAGCAGAAATAGACAGAAAGAGGAAGCTCATGTGTATCTTCTGCGTTTGTTTTCTGTTCCTACTATAACAAATTACCACAATTTGGGTACCTTATAACAATAGAAACTTACTTTCTCACATTTCTGGAGGCCAGAAGTCTTAAATCTTAAAGGAACTGCTCTCCCTCAGAAGGCTCTAGGGAAGAATCTCCTTCTCCTCATTCTAATTTATGGCACTTGTAAGTTCTTGTGAACATCTCTCTCTCTCTCTCTCTCTCTGTTCCATCTTCATGTTGCCTTCCATGAATCTGTATCTTCTATATCTCCCTATGCTTTTCTCCTCTGAGGGAACTTGCCATTGGATTTATAGCCCACCTGAATGATTAGGATGTTTTCATCATCTCAAGAATCTTAATTAGATCTGCAAAGATCCTTTTTCCAAGTAAGGTCCCATTTACAGGTTCCAGGAATTAGGACATGGGGGACATTATTCAACCCACTACACCCTCTGCTAAGCACTGAGTTTTCCCAGGTCAGCCTAAACCTTTTAGAAGTAACAGCTCAAAGACCCATCCACCATATGGTCTCACCAGCTGTGTATATATGTAGAGAGTAGAGAGAATGATTAACAACCAGGTCACCTTCTACTTATGGGTAGACCTTATAGGGTTGTCTTGAGTACTAGAAGGACATGGCTAAGAATGCATTCAGTAAAAAGAATCAGTCCATTATTATCGGGTTGCTTTTATCTGGGCTTTGCTGTAATATCTAGGCAAGGAGAAGCAAATCACAGGAGTATGTTGTTTTGCTCTGGGTTAAAGAGCTTGGTGCAGAACTGTGTTGTACATACTGACCTTTCTTTCCCACTCAACTATGGCCTCAGGAAATAGCTGAAGGCACGGTGAGGATGAATTGCATAATACGCTGACCAGAATGATAGGGAATCACAGCTGATTTAAATGGTAACCGAGGATGGAAGTAAACCAAAGAAACCATGTGACATGGGTTATTTCTAGGCTATGGTTAATCTAAGAAACTGTTTTTTGAGGGCTTAGGCTTTGAGGCACCACAAAAGACAGTTAAATAGGAAGTTGGGTATGCCCTCCACCCAGTATGGCCAACTTGCCAAATTAGTGTTCCTGCTCCTCTCAGACTCTACAGAATCATCTCAAGCACCATTTTATGGTAAGATTAATTTTTCTTTTAGTTCTGCTTTAGGTGTTTATTTTAATTGAATTTTACAGGGAACAGAAGGAGGTGGTGGTTGTAGAGGATTGATAGAACGAGAGGTAGAAGGATGTGGTGGTGGTGTGATTCCCTTCCTACCGCCAGGTGGCGCTTGGTTTCTGAATGTTTAGCCTTAGAACATTGTCTTTTCTCCTCAGTTTTCTTAGAAATGTGAGGCAACATCATTTTGAAGCAAATAGGTGACTCTTCATGGATTCTTTTTACCTTGAGGATAAATTTCAGCCTCATTGGAGGTTCTCTATAGGGTCATAAGGAGGGCTTGGCGGGATGAGCCTTTGAAATGCTTTTGGCTAGTGGGAAGGGAGCCAGGAGCAGTTACCCTCTTCATAAACATTTGTTAAATGAATAGATGACTCTAATACTTTTCCATGAAAGAACCTTCCCCATTAAAGGCCTGGTCCCAGTCACAGAAATAATCACTTAAGTTCCTTAATTTCCTTTCGTAAGCACTACTGTAGGAGAGCTTGTTTTCTAGTATTAAACCAAACCACAGTGCATGATACATTTCCTTTGACTTGCAAAAATTCCCCACAGACAGCATTAATGGATTTATTTTAAATTGTTGTTTGTAAAATGAAAGCAAACTCCAAATAATTATATAAAATTGTTTTTTAATGTTTGCATAATTTTTTCATCATTAAAAGCCACTGAGCTCTTTAATATTGAGGCAGAACCATCCATGGAACATAAAAAATTGTTATCTTGATGCTTTTAATATCTCTGCCTAACACACACAGGCATTCTGTGCTCTGTGTAGTTATATATAGTGCTTGTCACATAGTGGTTTATTCTGACAAATGTATTGTTTTGGTGTGAACTTCAGTAGGAGGTGGGGGTGGGGTAGGGGTCCTTTATCCTGAAGCTTTCTGGAACCGAGGCTTTGCACTTGGCTGGCCTTAGAGAATTGGACAGAGGTGCTACTCGCACTTTATCATTTGAGAGACCCTTAAGTGATACTATTCTTAGGACTCCCTCTGTTTTCAAAATCATCCTCGGCATAGGCCATAACTCAGTGCTGGAAAAGCCCACAAAATCTACTTATTAGGATCAAGGTGTGGTTTTTAAAACGTCTTCCTCAAAATTGCAGAGGTGGCTCTGGAATTGAACAGACGTTTGCTTTGTATTTAATTCTACATACACTTTTACTCACTCAAAATTGTAATGAAAACCCTTAAAAGTATTCTGGATTTGAATATACTAGAGGCCATGAGTATTTTAACTTGTGCTGACTTCTACACAGATATTAGAGAGCAACTTTTCCTGTCATTTCTGTTTCTTAACACCGAGCCTGAGATTGTAAGGCATGCTGCTAAATAGTTGTAAATCACTACTATTTTTGTCTCTGTGCATCAGGACTTTTATGCAGAATTAAACTACTAATGATAATATGTATTTGTCTTACATTAAAACCCATGATTTCAAATTTTGCATTCATCAAAACAGCCTGACTTGTCTTTTGAATTGACTGACTTTAAAAGAAGAGTTGTTACATATTTGTTTCTGTGTTGAAGCTAATAGAATATAACTTTTCTCTGTTATAAGACTCCTTGGAAGATGTTTTTTAAAATAGCTTCCTAATCAAACCAACAAAACAAAGTGTGGTCTTGCTGCTCGAAGTGTGGTCTATACACCAAAAGCTTGGAGGTTTGTTAGAAATGCATAAGCTTGGATCCCACCCCAGGCCTGCTGAATGAGAATCTTCACTTTAATGAGACCCCCAGGTGATTCATATGCATGTCAGAGAGCACTGCACTGGACAAGACAGCAGATGTGTCGGCTAAGAAACTCGTCCACGGGAGTAACACATTATCAGCCATGAATACTTTCTGTAAAGGTGCTTTCCAGATGTCACTCAGAGAGACAGTGTCCAAGCTGGATAGATTCCCAAGCCATATCCACAAAATGATGCTTTAATAGGTTTCATGGGGACAAGAAATCTATGACAAACAGCTAGTTTTGTAGAAAGCAAGGCACTGAAGGATAGGCTTTAAAATTTGAGTTTTTTAAAGTTTGGATGAATAGGGAAGGTTCATATCAAGAAAGAGATCATACTGCACTGGCTCTAAAGTGCCAAATCCTAATCAGACGCCATTTGAGAAGGATGAGAAGATGGAGAGGACAGAAAAAGTGGCTAGAGAGGCATTTCATCCATCCCATGCCTGTTGGTGTCTGTTTTATACAGACCACCATGCTAGACAGTGATGGACAATGAGGTAAGTAATTAGACACTCTCTCTGCCCTCTAGCACTCTCTAATAGAGTGGGGGAGACAAGAATATCAATAACTCTAATCCAAGTGAAAATAAATATGAAAACAAGGTGAAATAATTGCCTTCTCACCATAGAGGAAGGAACGATCGGTTTTAGCTAAAAGAATCAGGAATGGCTTTTTTCAGGGAGACTTCCAAGCATTGTTCTAATCACATGTAAGAAAGATTGATGTGGAGGGAAATGCTGGAGGAAGGGATTCCAGGACAGAGCAAAACGCAGTCATAAAAGATCTCCCGGGGTCCAGATCAGCATCTATTCTGATGTGGGTAGAGAAGAGGAGGCATATGGTGAGAGACACCCTAAAAGGGCACTTGGTTGAACTAGCATGGAGGACCATGGAGCCATATTAAGGACAGTCTTCTCTGGATGCTGGCTACAACCTTATTGAGTCTTTTAAGGAGACTCAGAGATCAAGGAGTTCAGAACCCCCCCCTTCCTCCCCCCTTGTTACCCAAGGGAATAAATGCTTGAAGTTCTTGGCCTACAACTGAGTCATCTTGGAGCCTGTGGTCAAGATTCATAAATTATTTGTGTTTTTATCCACACTGATCTTTTGGCAGCCTCCAGTGTTCATCACTTTTTCTCTAGCACTGGCCAACCGTGCCCTTGAACACATGCAACTCATATTCAACAATATTTTACATTTCTAGAGCATGTTTAGGCTTCCAGAGAATCTTCATATACTTTTGTGTCATTGAAGCTTTAGATCCACCATCCAAGGTGGTCAGGAGAGAGATTATTGCCATCTAACTTTGGCTTGGGAAAGTTAAGTGACTTTGTAGGCAGGTGGCTGATAAATCTTGGAGCTGGGAATGGATTGTCCATTCCATATTTCCACACTTTCCCTTATTCCTTATTGTAAACCACCATGGTCATTGCTGGTTTTAGTTAATAGTATTTGTTCCTTCTCTCCATCTGGGCATGTGGAAGAGTGAACTTTCCAGTTTCCACTCCTGTATTGGACATGTAGTGTAGGCAGGAAATAAACTTTCACTGTCGAGTCATTCAGATTTGGGAGTTATTGTAGCATAATTTAGACTATCCTGATGGGTCCAGCCCCCACATCAAACCATGTATGTAAGCCAGCATGCATCCATGGGAGAGTGAGGGTGTATAAAACGAACTTAACAAGGCGATAAAGCATATACCCAAAACCCTTCAGAGTACAAGACTATACTCTCAGAGGGAAGATGCTGTGCCTACCTCTCCCCAGTTTTATTGATCATTGCTACTATGTAACTCATACCTCTCATGACCTGTCTATATTCGTTGGATGACTAAACATATACTTCTATTTTAAAGAAAACCCTGTGGATATGTCCTTTCTATCCAGACATGCCTTAGCAGTATCATTTCTGTTCTCCTATTTCCCATGTTACACACCAGAAGCCATGGGAATTCTAGTAGCTGACACCAGCCTTTACCCAGGAATTTAGTTTGGATAGGATATCTATATTACCACTAAACTGCTAGCCTCTGAGGTTTAAGAAGAAGAAAGGGATGAAGTTAAGATGTCATTAGAAATTCAGAGCAGGAATTCTCCAGCTTGATTTGGTTATATGCCTGGAGTGAGCCATGTACCTCTTGGCGCCTTGTGAGATACTACGTAACATCCTGATCTAGCAGATCTTAGATCAGTGTGTTACTTGTTTATGTTTCATTGAAAACACAGTCATCTTCATCTTTTCTGTACTAATGAATCTATTCAAAGGAACAGCGTATAGCTGTGTAAACAGGGTCCCTAGACTGTTTCTGGGACTGGTGGTCATTGAAACATTCAAGGGATTGCAAAACACCTTTCATTAAAAGCTGAAGTGCTTTTGTGGCACCTGGAATCTGAAGTGGGTTCGGCCTGAGAACTGAGTCTGTGATCACCGTGTTACACTCCACCTTATTTTCAGTTCATTAATTATTGGCTTCCAGTTTTTGTTTAATGAGCCCTATGTTGCTTCAGTCTTCCTTTTTTTCATTTCTTTCCTATTCTCCATCTGTTTCTGTCTTTGAAAATTTCATTTTGGTCTTTAAGTTTAATTAATGTCTCCTCTAACATTTCGTTGTTCATTAACATTTCTTATCAGATTTCTTATATTTGATTTAGCCATTTTGCCATATCTAAAAACTTTTTTAAGATTTTTTATTTATTTGACAGAGACAGGCACAGAGAGAGCACAAGCAGAGGAAGCAGCAGAGGGAGTGGGAGAAGCAGGCTCTCCGTTGAGCAGGGAGCCCGATGTGGGGCTCAATCCCAGGACCCTGGGATCATGAACTGAAGGCAGATGCTTAACGACTGAGCCACCCAGGCACCCCATATCTAAAAACTTTTAAACCCTTGATTAAATATATTGATCCTCAAAACATTATCTCTTTTTTGAGTAAGTATTCCCAAATGCGTATTATTCTTGTAAACATTGTGCTGTCAAGTCCAAAGTAGATGATGCCTACCCTTGATATTACAGATTGTATTTCAAAACATAATAGTAATAGCTAACATTTCATGAGCACCTGCATGTGTCAGGCACTTTCCTTAAATGTTTTTTTATTATCTCACAAAATCCTTACTAAAACCCTAAGAGGTCAGAGCTGTTGCTGTCCCCATGTTACAGAGGAGGAAACTGAGTATCAACAACTATGGAATTCAACCAGGCAGCTGGATCCAGGTCCCATTCTCTTAGCCATTTGTAGAGAGATGGAGAGATTAGATAAATGACTGGTCAGAAATACCCGAAAGTCTTTGAAGATTATTATCTTAATTATCTTCCTATCAGCATCAAAGTTGATGAGCCAGTTTTCAGCTGGTCATTATGCACACATTAATCAGCTAAAGTGATCATTTAAAAATCACACCCAACTGAATTTGAAAGAAAAGTGCCTCACAGAGTCCATATATTTAGAACCATTTTTTAGACTGGGAGAGAACATGAATGTCGTGATGTTACACCTCCCCAGAGCTTTGGAATTCAGGGTTCCGAGACTCACATGCTGTGGCTTGCTTGGTGCCCACCAGCCAACTGGGTCCTATGTCCACAGGGACACATACACCCTGTGACAATCGGATAACCCGAGTTGACACATCTGGTTCTCTTCCCATCGGATGCATTATTGCCTGAGCTCATCCTGCATTCTTTATTTTCTTCTAGTGACAAGAATGGCGACAACTAACATTTACTTTTAAACTTTGTGTTAGGTACTTTAATGCTGTTTGCTTTCCGGGGAATTTTATCATGTGATTCTTACATTACCTCCATAAGGTCCATACGTCATATTCTCCAACCTGTACTTAAGGAACCTGAGCCTAGGGAAATTTATAGAACTTGCTTATGGTGACCCAGATGGGTGATTGCAGAACTGGGTAACCCCCCTTCTAACCGTATGTGATTTGGGGTGTATGAAAGGCAGTTGCTCATCAGAATTTTATTACACCCATACTTTGTGTAGCATGTGCTAAGCACTCAGAGGAAGGAAAAGGTTTTTGCCTTCACAAACTTATAGTCAGACATGGAGACAAATAACTGAAATAAAAAGATGAATGGTGCTAGAGAAGCACAATAGAAAGATCAACCGATTCCAGGGAAACTGGGAACACAGTCAGTATATTTGATAACTGAGCAGGAATTTACCCAGAATAATAAAGAGAAAGGCATTCAAGACCAAAGAAGCTCCACATGTAGAGGCCTCCTCTCCTTCAGTGATTCATTCAACAAATATTTTTGAGTATATAACTTCAGTGCAGATACCAGGAATTGCCCTCCTGGACTTCATACTCCAAACATGTAATAGCCTTGAATGGAATTCATGAAAGTGCATAGGACATTTAGCACACAGCTACATCCCGGGTTTACAGAGTGAAAGCATGGGAAGCCGTTGTATTTGCTATAGCTGCTATAACAAATTACTACAAATTTGTTCTCTTACAGTTCTGGGAATCACAAGTCCAAAAAAATAATATGGGCTAAAATCAAGGTTTTGCCAGGGCTGTGTTCCTTCTGTAGGCTCTAGGGAGGAATCCATTTCTTGGTCTTTTCAGAATCCAAAGGACACCTAAATTCCTTGACTTATGGCCCCTTCCCCCATCTTCAAAGGATAGCCTCTTCAGATCTTTCCTACTCTAATGCTCCTGCCTTCTTAAAAGGACCCTGTGATTACATTAGTCCCACCTGGATAATCCAGGATAATCTTCCCTTAATCACAGAGTGTTTGCAAAGTCCCTTTTGCCATGGAAGGTTAAAACCTTCGCAGGTTTCAAGGATTAAGACATGGACACCTTTGAGGGCCTATAATTTTGCAGTAGAGATAGATGATAAAGAGCTTCATTTGACATACCAGGACCTGGGTTTTGTTTAATAGGAGCTAAAAGAAGGTAGGGGAAAATATTTAGAGGCTTTTGCTGGTGAGTGCTGATGAGGTCTGAAGTAAGGCAGCATCATTGGGAGAGGAAAAGAGTAATCAATTTGAGAGAAATTTAGTATGTTAATTTGATACGTGGATGAAGGAGAGGGAGAATTCAAAGATGACCCAGAGGTTCTCAGTTGGTCAGCTGGTTAGCAAATGCTCTTAATTTTCTGCTTAAATATATGGGCTATTTCCTGAACTATTCAGCGTCAGCATAAATATTCAGGGCAGTACAACATTAGCTGCATTGACTTTTAACAAATCACTGGTGTTAGGCTTCTACCTGAAGTTATTCAGATCTTCTGTTTTTATATCTTTCTTTCCTATTGTCTCTTCTTTCCTTATCTTTACTAAAGAATAGCCTTATTCTTTAATATGATAGTATACTCTTCATTACCTTGCATTTTAGTATAGTTTCCTAAACTAGCCTATGATTGGAGCTTTTAAGGTATGTTAAGGCTTGACACACATTTTTTTCTTCCATCTCTTGACATGTTTAAGAAAGTAACCTTAGGATGGGTTAGCCTGGTGATCCGTATTAAAGAAGGCACGTTCTGCATGGAGCACTGGGTGTTATACGCGAACAATGGATCATGGTACACTACATCAAAAACTAATGATGTAATGTATGGTGATTAACATAACATAATAAAAAAAAAAAGAAAGTAACCTTTACCAGTCCCACTTCTGAGTATTTATCCAAAGGCAATAAAATCATTGTCTCAATGAGACATCTGTACTCCCATGTTGATTGCAACAGTAGCAAAGATAGGGAAACAACTTAAGTGTCTGTTGATAGATGTGAATGGATACAGAAAGTGTGTTACATATGTGTGCATGTGAATGTGACTCAAATTCTACCTAGGTATTTCCAAGAGAAATGAAAATATATAGCCATACAAATACTTGTGCATGAATGTTAATAACAGTTTTATCCATAATACTCCCAAAGTGTACACAACTCAAATGTCCAACAAAGGGTTAACAAATTGTACTATACTTACATAAGGAGTTCTCTGCAGCATTAAAATAAAGCAAATAACTTGTATACCCAGCAACATGATTGAATTGTACATTGTGTTTAGTAAAAGAAGTCATACCCAAAAAGCATTATACTGTATGATTCCATTCAGATGAAGTACAAAAACAGACAAAACCAATCTATGATGATAGAAAATGTAAGTTGCAAAAGGGGTGGGGATTGATTGGAAGAGAACATGCAGAAATTTGGGGGGAATGGGAATGTTCTAGATTTGATTGCGGTATTGGTTAAATGGGTGAACACACTTGCCAAAACTCCTCAAATTGTATTCTTATGGTATATACATTTTACTATATGTAAATTTTACCTAAAAAATGAAAATACTGTTCTTAGGTACCAGTAATGCAATGATGAACAAAATAGATGGGGTCCCTACCTTCATGGGTTTTGCAGTTGAATGAGTGAGAAAGACATTAAGGAAGAAATTACTTGTGGGATAAGCCTTATAAATGGTGCTACAGGAGCATAAAGCAAGGGAAGACACTCAGGAAAGGCTAGTGTCCCAAGGGAAATGACCTTTAAGCTGACTTTTAAAGGATAAGAAAGAATGACTTGGTTGAAGCGGAAGAGGCAAATATGAAGAGTTTCCTAAGAACTTGTAAAGTGAAAACTGTTTCTCAAGGGACTGGAGCATGGAGAAGGGTGAGGGGAGTGACAGAAGATGAAGCACTGGAGAGGCGACCAGGAACTGGACAATAAAGAATCTTGTAGATGATATTAAGGGCTTTGATATTTACCCAGGGGTAATGGGAAGGTGGTGTTTGGTGTTACTTTGCAGAATGGCATCATTGGTGTAGCAGACCCTGCCCGGTTTTTCCCTGTATTCATTCTCCCTTTCTTTAATATTAACAATATTAGCTGGGCATGGCTGCCCAAAGTAAAGGCTTTGTTTTCTTGCCTAACTTATAGCTCTCTGTGGTTATGTGGCTGAGTTCTGGCCAAGGGGATACAAATGGAAGCATTCTTTTTCAGTTCTGGGAGGCTTCTCTGGAAGAGAGCTGGAATATTCTCTACTTCCAGAAAGTTGGATGTAGCCTTGGACCTTGAGGATGCTGGCCCTATCCTAGGGTCAGATCCTGAGGACTTCATAGAGAAGAACTTACCCAGCACTCCTCGGCTGCAAACTTCTAGACTTTTTTTTGTGGGGTGGTGGGTGGTGGAGACAGAAGAGAATGTGTCTTTGGAATTTTGCTACTGTGAGGTGAACCTAATCCTAACAGTCTGATTGACATTTTTTAAAGATCATCCTGGCTTCATTGTGATTCTTAAACACAAAGTTTCATTCATATTCCTGTGGTATTTTGCTTTCTCTTTTGTTTCCTTGTCCCTTAGGGATGAAGATGATGAAAAGAAAGCAACCCTTCCTCAACATGAATAATATTTGTGGTTTTTGCTTTCAATTTCTTAATTTCTTCGAGTGGTTGGTTTAAGGTATGGGAAAGTGATAGACGTGATACACAATTATAAATTAATTGCCAAGACCGTGGGAACTAAATCTTAAGTAGGTTCCCCCACTCCAGTTTGTATTGAGCAAAGTTGATTAGCATCTTAAATAGGAAAGTTACATGACTCTCATATCTGAGTAGCTGCAAAATGTTAACATATGATAATTTCCTACATCAACAGTATCAGACCCCTTATTTAAAAAATGCCTAGCTCATAAGGACTTACTGCATTTTACTCAATAAAGACTTTCTCTGCAGAGGCAAACATAGGGCCTTGCAGTGGTAGAAGCCATCACTCCTGACTTAATCTGAGTTCTCTAGGATGTTTCTGGAGAACAGAGCTTCCTTTTTCCCCCTCCTGTCCCCCATCCCAGTGTCCACCAGGACCCCAATATCCTAACAACCAGCAAATCTGCATAGTTGTTTTGAACAATTAAATCACATTACTTTCAGTGCATCAAACAAAAGGCAAAGCTAACATAAAGACACTACAAAACAAAAGCCATTACAACAACTGTACTTAGAATATCCTTAGAACAGAAGGATATTACGGGCTAAAAATGTTTTAAATTAGTTTTTAATGTGAAAATTAAAGGCATCATAAATCCATCACATGAACAGGATTGTAATTTCCAGTCAATATAGAGAAAAAAACATCCTGATAGGAAGGGTTTTAAAGCACCGGAACAGATTACTGAAGGAGATTTGTCAAGGTGGTTTCTCTAGAGATCTTTAAAGGGGAAGAAGCTCATCTGTCTTAGTTGGTTTAGAGGAAACTTGGTAGGAGGCGAGAGGCTGAAATTGCTGGCATCTGAAGGGCTCTTCTATGAAAGTATTTTAAAAATTCTACGCAGAGGGAGCGTCTTCATGACTTTGGGGCAGGCAAAGATTTCAGAAACAAGACACAAAAAGCACTAACCATAAGAAAAAACGAGAAACTGGATGTCATTTAAGAACTCTGGAGCATCAAAAGATACAGTAGAATGAAAAGGTAAGCCACAGATTAGGGGAACATATTTGCAATACATAATTCCAGCAAAGGGCTTGTATCCAGAGTCTATAGAAGTGCTATAAAGTAGTGAGAAAAGAGACAAAGACCCCAATTACAGATGGTCAAAAGATTTGAGCCGGCACTTCACGGAAAGGGATATTGAAATGGCAATAAATACATGAAATGGTTCAGCATCACCACTAATCTAAGAAATGCAAATTAAAACCAAAATGAGATACCATGGCATCCTCACCAGAATGTCTGCCAATTGAAACTGCCAAGGCCAGGGTTTGGCCAGGATGTTGAGCAACTGGAAGGCTCACACACTGTCGCTAAGGTATAAATGGATACCACCTCTTCAGAAAACTAGTAGGCAGTTTTTTGTTTTGTTTTTATTTTTTTTGGTAAAGTTCAACAAATACCCTGTGATTCTGCAGATCCAGTCCTAGGTATTTTCTCAAGAAAAATGAAAATGTGTCGAAAGACTTGTACAAAAATGCCTTAGCAGCTTTACTCAAAATAGCTACAAACTGTAAAGTACCCACCAGTAGGAGAATGGAGGGGAAAGACTAAAACCAAGGATGGTATACTCTCTACGTGGTGCTGAAGAGGAACGAATGATAGGTACATGGAGCAATATAGATAAATCTTAGCACTAAACACAAGAAGCCAGGCACAGAAAGATGTGTGTAGGATCATCTCATTCATGTGCAGCTTAAGAGAAGGCAAAATTAAGAGTTGGAGAGAGGCACCAAAACAGCAGCTACCTTGGGGCTGGTGGTTGAGGCGAAGGGATTGTGTGGCAGGTTAGCAAGGAATGTGAGTGGAAACCTTCTGTAGTAGTGGAAATTTCCAATGTCTTGATCTAGGTTGTGATTGCATAGTATATACTAGGTAAAAAAAAAAAAAAAACCAAAAAAAAAAAAACAAAAAAACATTGCATTTTACACTCAAGATCAGTGTCGTTTACTATTTGTGTACTTCAATAAAAAACAGTAAAAATAATAAATATATTCTGTATTGTGATTTTTGAATCCCCTTGGAGTGTTGTCTACTATTTCTATTGGATATATTTTGTAAAGCACCTGTCTTCAAGCACTTTAGCCCACATACACTGTCATTTAAAAAAAGTAATTGTGGGGGGTGCCTGGGTGGCACAATCAGTTAAGTATCTGACTCTTAGTTTTGGCTCAGGTCGTGATCTCAGGCTCCTGAGATCGAGCCCCACATCACGCTCAGTGCGGAAGTCTACTTGGATTCTCTCTCTCTCTTCCTCTCCCCCTGCCCCTCCCCACCCCACACTCGTAGGCTCATGCGTGCACACACTCACTCTCAAATAAATCTTTAAAAAAGTGATTGTAGAGAAAAGTAATTGTGGAATGAATTGAGCATGTACACAATGCATGTGTTATTAACTGTGTCCCATGGAACAAAATGTGTTTGATATAAGGTTCATCATTACAGAGAATGATTGTGAACCTACATTTGATAGTCATCTTGATATTTTTTATTTCTGTGCTGACTTAATGGCTTTGATGCCAGAGACCGACTCTCACCATGATTCTTTATGGAAGTAAGCATTCTTACTTCACAGTGAATATCTTGATGTTGCAGGGTAAAATGGATTACATTAAATATAGCCCATTGGTGAAATTAGCAGGAATAGAAAACCATGCTGCATTTGAGAGGCCTGTGTCTCAAATCATGAAGCCAAGATTTGGGGCCATCATGCTAGACCATGTCACATTGGACAGGAAGGTGGACTTGGGATGGGAAGGACTGGGGTCAAATCTCAGTTCTGTTACTCAAAAACTCTGACCAGTTATTTTTCATCTCTACGTTTCATTTTTCTCTCTCATAAAGGGACCAGTAATATCTGCCTCAGCTGTATAAAATAGCTGGGAAACAACAATAACAAAAACCTAGAGCCACTAACATCCTAAGATGGTGGAATGGGTTGTCCAGATAGGAAAGCCTACCATGTACCAGGTCCTCTATACACACTTGTGTTGGGTATTCCGTTTGCCCCTGTAGATCCACTTTTGCCCATCTTTGTCCTACTTAGACCCTGGTAGGACCACATCACCCAGGACCCTTTGCCCTCTGATTTCCAGTTAGGAAATATTGACAGGAGGAAAGCAAAGTGAGTGTTTATTTCTCCCCTCTCCCCATACTGGGTTGTGGTTTGACAGTGGCTCATTCTGCTGCCTGCAGCCAAGGCTCACTGCCTGGAAGCATCTCTGTCATGACCAAAGCTCTCTCCTCCCACCCCCTTCAGGCTTTGAGGGGGTGTCCGCCTCCTTCCATTGCTGGCACAGAGCTGCTTCACCTTCCCTTGTTGGTTCTGTTAACCCTTCCTATACATTTGTCAGGACAACTTACCATGTCCATTTTCTATTGCTTCTATAACAAATCACCACAAATTCTGGGACTTAATACAAATTTATTATATTACAGTTCTGTGTGTTGGAAGTCTGACATATGTATCATTGGGCTTAGAGCAGGGTGTTGGCAGGGCTGCATTTCTTTCTGGAAGCTCTAGGAAAGAATATGTTTACCTGTCTTTTCTAGCTTCCAGAGGTCACCTGCATTCCTTGGGTTATGGCCCCTTCCTCCCTCTTCAAAGCCAATAGTAGGGGTTGAATCCTCAAGTCACCTCTTTCTGACTCCCTCTCCTGCCACCCTCTTCCACTTTTAAGACTGGGCCCACTCAGATAATTTAGGATAATTTCTTTATCTCAAAGTCTTTAACCTTAAGCCAGCAAAGTTCCTGTTGGTATGTAAAGTGACAGATTCATTGGTTCCAGGGTTTAAAATGTGGGTGTCCTTGTGGTTCATCAGTCTGCCTACCATAGCTACTTTTGTCAAATTCTTTTCGATTACCCTTTTGTGCCATCTACTTCCTGCCAGGACACTGACTGATAAAGCATTGTTTAATTCCATTCCATAGAGACTCTGTGATGTAGGTATTGTTTCCACAGATGAGAAAATTGAAGATGAAAAACAGGCAACTGCATTCATATTTACCATTACCAGTATTAGGTAATTTTAATGATACTGGTTAGTTTTAAAATCAGAATATCCAAAGTTATTTATGCCTGTTTGCACGAGAACTGCCCATAAAATTCCATAATTCCAATTGGCTAGGTCAAAGCATCCAGTCAGCTTAGTTTTTTTCTTCCTCCTTTCTCCACCTCCAACCCACCTCTGCCATTTGCAGGAGAAGAGTGTGTTTAGTAAGTTATTGCAGCTTTGGTGTGAATTGGTTTAGTGTGTTACCTCTTAAGAGAATTGATGTGAAAGAGGAGATTCCAGGGCAAGGAGGTGTTTGCAAACCCAGCCCCCTTGTCTCTTTACTTAATGTTAGTAGGTATCTTGGGCCCATGAGTCTTTCAGTCCTATCTGGTAGGGCGCTACTCCATTTTCTTACTGCTAATCCTATGTGCTGGGTGAACCAATGTAATATAGAAATCGTGCTCGTGAAAGGCAGCATAGCAGAGGAGTAGTACGTGTGAACAGTCACAGCTTGGGTCTGTAGATCATGATGGTACATTTGTAGACAAACCAAGAGCAGATTCCAAGCAGGGAGGCCAGGGTCACCAAAAAACGTCACTGAGTAGATCCATTAGCCTGAAATTCCTTTAGGACTAGGGGGCATTGTCTGGATTTCTTGCTCTCCATTTTCTCAATAGCCAGAGCAAATATTCTATAGATCTTTGTTAAATGAAACACTCAAAGAGGTGAAGCGAAAGAAGTGGTAATTCAGGGTTGTTAACCACCCTTTCCAAGGCAGAGGCTGACTGTTTTTCTCTGGCCACCTTTTGCCCCTCTGAGAGTAGAACACTTAGGGTTGACAAGTATGTTGACAGCCAGAGGGAGGCAAGGCTCCTCCAGAGATACTAGCTGTTGATTTTGCCAGGGAATTTTAACTAAGGTGTTATACCATGCTATAAGGGCACAGTGGTATTTGAACCATAAAGCTATATCAATAATACATACATAATTTACTTAGAATATCCTAGATCAGTTAGGAAGTCCACTTGGCTAACACATCTAAACCCATTCTTTGGATATTCACATGACCACTTCATCGATGTGACTTACTTCATTGAAGTCTCTGTTCACATGTTCCCTTCTCAGATACGGTCCTCCCAACCCCACTCCCACCTTACCCTAATCAATTTTGTCTCCTGGCACTCATCATAGTATGACATCATATGATAACTTTTTATTGTCTGTTTATCTCCACCAGAATGAACTTCCATGCAGCTAGAATCTCTGTTTATTTTCCTTTTCCAGTGCTGAGAACAATACTTGATACAGAGTTGGCATTCAGTGTATACTTGCCAAATGCATGAATCTAATTTTGACTCTATTTGGTGACCTTCCACCAATCCATCTCCCTGAGCATCAGTTTTCTCACTTATGAAATGGGGGGTAAAAATTACAAGATAGAGTTATTTTAAAAATAGTGTGTGAGAGATCCTGGCACCGCATCTGGCCCTTAGAAGGCACTCAAAAATGTGAGTTTCTTAAATGTTGTCTGTTTTAATTGTGTATGTTCTTCAGAGGTATAAGTGATTTTTGTCATATATAGATATTTAAGAAACTTGTTAATATTAATGAACTAGATATGAGTGGTAGTCATCAAATTTTACCGTTGAGACAAAATCAGAGTTGGCCACTGACCATTAAATAAAACAGTATAATGAAATTCAGTAGTTGGCAATCTTCGGCTGGTATGGCAAGAGTTGAGTGATTGACACAAGTTCTTATTTGTTAAAGCAAATTGTAAATGACCACATTAGATGACACAAGCAGAGCAATAAATGTAGAAAGTGATTTAAGACTAGTTCTTATAATGTCAGTCTTTTTCGATTTACAAATCTAAGTGGTATGTTTCTCCATAAAAAGTACAAGTTAATGCAAAATAGTGTCTCCTTAAAATGTCAAGTGCAGTGAATTACTAAGATGTGGCTGATGGTTTGTGTTTTAACCTCGAACACTCCCAGTTATTGTCCTGATTGTTACAAATAGCAGGTATGCTTTCTGACATGATTATTACTTTATTAAATAATTTTGTTTAATGACCTTATACCTCTTTCCATGTCTCTGTGATAATTTATTCATGAGGCTCATCATATTCCGCATAAAACTAGCATGATTATATTTGCACCTGAAATTTTTTTAGATTGAGATGGATGGCAAAGATCAGATACTTTAAAAAATACTTTGCTGTACTGCCCTCTGATAGCCAGTTTTACTGAATGCGAAATGTATTTACTTTCTCTTCATTGTGGCTTTCCTGGAAATAATACTCAAAAAGCCAGTGAAAACCCTGTTCACTACAGAGCAGGCTTTCAGGTAGGTCCTTCTTGGACCCCTTCCAAAAGAGTTTTGTTGCAAAAGTATCCGAATGTCTTTATTATAAGGTGATCTCTGTGGGTGTCCTAAATTATTGATCCTTGGACAGCTTTCAAGCAAGTAATAAAACATATAGCTGTTTTACCTATTTTTCATTTGGTAGCCATTCAGTAAAAGTTGGAACTGCAATGTTACAAAGTGGGGTGAGCTGTGACAAGCTAAAATGATCTTTGCTTCAAAAAGTCTCCATTAGTCTAGGGAGAAGATTGAAATGATTGACAGTGCTTGTTTTTGGGAGGGTGGGTATCCTCATGTATCAAGGGCCTGACTGGCTGCATTAAATGTTCATTTCATTGTCTTTGAAGCTGTGAAATCCTGCACCTATTGAATTAAGATATTCTACTCATCGATTTTTGGGAATAAAAATAATAGTCATTTAACAAATGTCATTGGACATCCTTTGAGGGGTAAGACTGCCTGGACTCGCCCCTCTTTCAGTAATTAGTTATGTGATCTTGCCTCTTTGGTAAAATGGATGTAATAACTGTAATCTACCCCATGAGGTTGTTGGGGGAATTAAATGAGTTAATATATGTAAGGCTCTTGGAACGTTGCCTGGTTCCAAGTAAGCACATCTATTAAGTGTCTTCCAAGGCACACTGCAGATCCTGCTTTCTGTATGGAGCCTTCTAGTGTCTCTGCTCTTTCTGGCTGCCTATGTGACTTCATGTCTGAGCCATATATATTTTGGAGCTTTGTTATATTTAACGTAACTCTTTCTTGATCTTTATTTTTTTGCCTATTTGTCAGTCTTGCCCACACATTTATAAGATTATTAAAGGCAGGGATAGTGATCAAACATTTTTAAATCCCTCCTGTGCCCCTTAGCCAGCACAAGGCTGGCTAAGTCTTTAACTTCAGATCTTTGTTTAAAAAAAAAAAAATCAACTGGGTGTTGGATATTAAGGAGGGCATGTGTTGTGATGAGCACTGGGTGTTATATGCAACTAATGAATCGTTGAACACTACATCAAAAACTAATGATACACTGTATGTTGGCTAACTGAACATAATAAAAAATAAATTAAAAATTAAAAAAAAAATAACCCTCCTCTGCAAAGTCTGTTGGGGTCTTATTTTCCCATCCCTATGGAGAATTAGTGGAGTTTGGTTTGGGGTTTGTTTTGTTTTTATTTTTTTAGCGTTTCTTTATCTCCTAAAACCTATTTATTTCTTTCCTCTTTTCCTTCTTTCCTCCCAGCCAAGCCAACCACCTACCCAGCTATTCAACAATTTTGTTTTTAACCTCTTGCCATGGGCCAAAAACAGTGCTAGATGTTAAGTATACAAATGGCCAACCTAGAGATAGCCCATGTTTTCATGAAGCTTATAGTGTATTGTAAACAAATAGTTGAATACTTAATTACAAATTACTTAAAAGGCTAGAAAGCCTAGAGGGAACAGAATGCTATGAGTGAATAATAATAGGGACCTGCTTTAAATTGTGTGAATGAGGCTGCTGCGAGGAAGTGATGTTTAAACTGAGACGTGAAAGTTGATAGGAAACCATCATGCTAAGATTAACAGGGAGAAAGGAGGTGAGGAAAGCCATGACAGAGAGAACTATATGTAGAGAGGCAAAGAGGCCTCCGTGGAACTGAAGAGGGCCAGTGCCACTGAAGCCCTGTGAGCCTGGAGGCTGACACCTCAGTGGTAGATGGTGGCAGTCCCGTGGCCCACTCCCGGGGTGTAGATCTGACATGTCATGGAATTCAGCGGCATGGCTGAAGGGTTACACTTTCCGATTTCCATTTAAAAATGTTTCTGGTTGCTACTATGGATATTATTTTGGAGGGAGCTCATGGCAATACAAGGGGCCCTAGAGGCTATTGCAAAAGTCCATACCTCTATTACCATGTTTAACACCACTGGGTTATTTTAAAGACTGATTTACTTGGTTCTTCATGTTTGCATCACTGAGTCTTAACCTATTGCCTGACATATAGTAAGATATGTCAGAAAGCATTGTGTGTGTGGGTGGGGGGATATATGCCTAGCTTGAAAGCCCCTGCTCATGTAGTCCAGGGGGATTTCTTCTCTTGTGTGATTGTCTAAAGTGCTCCCGATACTGTGGTCATCCACTGCTGTCTCCTACTTACCACACATGGCGTGCATGCTGCCTAACTCTACAGCAGTAACCAAGTATAACATCCCCTCCTACTGAAGTGGGCCTGGGAGAGAAAATCTACTTGCTTCTCCTTGCCTAGAGGGTTGGTGTGATTCCTGTTCTTTCAGGACCTTGCCTATTAAACACAAATATGACTCTGGTCATATTGGGTTTATACTTCTCTCCACTCTACTTTCTCATTTATACTGTTTTCAGAGGATAATTTGCACAAGTTCAGAATAAGAGGTTCTGTGATAGTGCATTGGGATGAAGCAGTGATCACAAATGACAAAAATACCTGCCCTTACAGCACTTATTTTCTAAGAGCAATTGTATAAGAAGATGATGAGTATTAAGATGGGGTGGGGTAGTAAGGGAAGGAATCCTGTGGCCGGGTCATGGTCATAGAAGGTTTCATTGAGAAGGCACCATTTGAGCAAATACTTGAAGAGTGAGCTATGAGGATATTAGAGAAGGGCATTCTAGATGAGGAGAGCAGCTAGTGCAAAGGTCCTGAAGTATAGTGTGCCTAGCAAGTTAGCAGGGCAAGGAGAGGAATGAGCTAAGGTGATTGGTAGATACGATGCAGTGGAGAGACCGATGGGGAAAGGCCCCACTCTAGTAGTCCACTAGAAGGACTTAGTTTTTACTTGGAGGGTAACAGGGAACCAGGGCACACAATCGACTAAAGGAACTACAAGTGTATTGACTGCTAAGTGCTCATTAAGTGACAGAGAGAAAACAGTCTACCACATCCATTTGTCTTAAAATTGCTGTCCCAGGTGTGGCATAGGGATTTACTGACACTGGCCTTGAATAACTATGACATATTGTCATTGCGCGGGTAGCTTAATATCAGATAATGGAGTGTTGGCTCTTCTCTAATGAGGTCCCGGAGCTCCTAGTGCCTTTTAGAGAGAGGCAGGATCATGAGGAGTAGATCTGGGCAGCAGAGACTGATGATGACAAACCACCCCGAGCAGCTGGCCATTAGGAAGAGACTCTCACATCCCTGAAGCGGAGAGGCAGCCAGGGTGGTGGGTTAACAGTGGGGTCCTTGGGCCAGGCTGCCTGGCTTGGAGTCCAGTTCTACCCCTTGCAAAACGTGTGACATTAGGTAACTTAACTTCTTGGTGCCTCAGTTGCCACAACCAGGAAACGGCAATAATTGTGGTACCTCTTAGAGTGACCACGAGGATTAGTTACTACATGCTTTCTAGACGTTTTAAATAAAATCCACATGTACTCCTGTCCTCTTGGGGGTTTTATGCATCGTACCTCCTGGCTCAAGGAAATGCGATTGCTCTCTGCAAAGCCCGATTGGCTCTTCCCTGGCCTCCTGTGTTTTCCTCTGTCTTTGGAAGGTTGATAGCTCTGCAGTTAAGCCTGATCATTCGGGGCTCTCCTCCAGTCCTGACTGAAAGTGGAACAGCAGGTTTCCTTTACGGCGAACACCCTGTTAGAAGAAAATATGTTGGCCAAGTCATCATGCTAATTATCTAAGGCTCAAAGGAATTAATTTTCTGGTAGTCGTTGAGCTTACTGCCTTTATAAAAAATAGTTTATTAAAATAATGTGATATAAGAGAATTTATATATAAGTAATTGGATAGTGCCTAGAATAAGAATGAAGGCGTATTGAGAACTAGAGGTACAGAGTCAGTGGTCAATAGTATTGAACATATACTAATTCTTCATAGGTTCTCAGGTTTTTGAGGGATTGGTGCTATATGATGGATGCCATGCTGAGAAGACTGTCTGGTTCTTTTCTACTCTAGAATCAAATAATTATTGAGAGATTAATGTGACCAAGTACTGAGTACTATCCTATTCCAGGTGCTTTTTATAAACTATCTCCTTGGGTGCCTGGGTGGCTCAGTTAAGCATCTGCCTTCAGCTCAGGTCATGATCCTGGAGTCCCAGGATTGAGCCCCACATTGGGCTCCCTGCTCAGGGAGGAGTCTGCTTCTCCCTCTGCCCCTCACCCCACTCGTGCTCTCTCTCTCTCTCTCTCTCTCTTTCACTCAAATAAATAAAATCTTTAAAAAAAAAAAAAAACTATCTCCTTTACTCCTCATTTGGTGAGGTCAACAGTATCATCTCTAGCTCACAATTTGAAGAAATCAAAGCTAAGAGATTCATACCTACAAATGGCAGAGTCAGTTTTCAGAACTTTCTTTTTTTTTTTTTAAAGATTTTTATTTATTTATTTGAGAGAGAGAGAATGAGAGATAGAGAGCACGAGAGGGAAGAGGGTCAGAGGGAGAAGCAGACTCCCTGCTGAGCAGGGAGCCCAATGTGGGACTCGATCCCAGGACTCCAGGATCATGACCTGAGCCGAAGGCAGTCGCTTAACCAACTGAGCCACCCAGGCGCCCAGTTTTCAGAACTTTCTATGTTTATTTCCCAAGACCCCGTTCTTTCTTCTGTCCTCTCCTTCCTTGGTAGGTCACTACTGGGCATTAGGAGTCAAAGGACTTGATCTCTTCTATCTTGGTAACATTAATGTCTCCGCGTCAGAATGTTAGATCCTACAGCCAGTATTGTAGAATTGGCCTGCGAATAAGTCTCTGGGTATATCCTATTACTGGTGCTCATTGGGATTTACAGACTTTCAACTGGTATTCAAACCAAAGGATCATCTTAGCGATTCCTATGAAGGTCTTAGCCATTCATATAAAGGTGAAAGATGAGAAAAATGACAAAGACCCTAGCTCAAAATAGAGAAATGGAAAAAATAAATAATTCGAGTTAAATATCTCCAGTTTATGTTCCTACAAAGGATCTTTTATCAGCTACTAACTTTGCATGGCTCCTTCTCAGAGGAGTGGAAGTTGCTGTTTGAGGCTGAAGAAGCGGCCATCATGAATTGGGCATCAGACAAATCACAGAATCAGACTGTGCTCTGCCTTGGGTCTCAAACTCATCCAGGTGAGGAGAGAGGCCTGCTGAAGTGTGCAGGTACAGATAGTGATGTGTCTAGGTGGGAGCCGGTTGATGACAGGTTCTCCAGGAGACTTGCATTTGTATCATTGCCTGCAGTTGGGCAGAAGCACAGAGCGTTGCTCCAGGGCTGGCAGAGAACCACTTGAGCTAGAACAAATGCCATTTCTGAGCACTAAGGTTTCCTGGCAGAAATCTTTGATATTTGATGCTTCCAGAATGGGGATGAGGGCACAGAATAATTTTGGTATTTATTTTTAGTAATTTTAAGAACATGCCTAGTATTGTCTTGTTCCTAGAGGCACCTGTTCAGATTTGGTGAATGGGGAGAGAAATAATGTCAAGCCTCTTCGGTTTCCTTCCCTCTCACTTGGAAGCCCCTCCACATGATTTCCATCCATTCCTTGTGTATTTGTGTGATCGTAATATAAGCCATGGAGTGGGCTGAACTGCAATCTGGGAGCTTTGGAATTGTTGGAGGGTCTGGCAAAATTAAAGGTGTCTTGCCTTTCTGGGCTAGACTCTACTTAGATCCTTTATCCCCATAAAATGAAAATTTCAGGCACCAAGGGACAGAAGACATCCAAAACACATTCATTCTTCCTTTTTTCCCCAAAAAAGTAGAGTGCCCAGCAAAACCCAGAAGTTACTCCCACGGTTGCTGGCCTCTCTGCATCAAGGTGAGAGTCTTCCTCTATCTGCATGGTCCAGAACAGGAGAATGGGGTTGGTTCACCCAGGCTTTGGGGAGGGTGGCAGAGGGCACACCTCCGACATGCAGCTAAGACCGTGCCATCCCCAGTGGATGGTCATTCCAGTGTGGGGACATGTTTTGAGTCTACTTTTCACTCTCCCCAGGTCAGGAAATGTGGACCACTGGTGTCAAGTCACAGTTGTCTTGATGCTTTGGGAGCAGGTGTAATAGTGACACCCAGACAGAGCCTTTGCACACCAAATGGCAAATGTTTTATACCTGAATTATTTCTACAAAGGGGAAGGACTTTTCACAGGAGGCTTTTAAATATTATATTGTCTCTGCCCACCTTGTTGCAGATTCAGTTCATCTTCTGGGAAGGGCTGTTAGGAAGGGAAGCTCCAAGCAGTGCCTTGCCGGAGAACGTTGAATAACTTGTTAATTCGTCAACCCCATCAGCTTCTTATGAGAAGTGGAAACCACATGTTGATGTTAGTGGACTTCAGAAATTGGGATTTTCCCAGAAGTCTTCTGTAATCAGACTTAACTGTGTCTTCCTCTTTTTGCTTCCCTGATAGCCAGTTTGACATCTAATAAGACCATTAGCATTAATTAATTAATCCAACAAATGTTAGTGAAGTGCCCCTGAGAGGTAGTAGATCATGGAGGCTAAGAGTACAGAACAGAGCTAGGCTGCCTGGGTCTAAGACCTGGCTCTGCAATGAGCTACTTACATGGTCTGGTCAAGTAATCATTCTCTGCCTCAGTTTCCACCTCCGTAAGTTAAGATCTATATCATTGGGTTGATGGGAGCGGTAAATATATCAAAAGCACTAAGAACAGTGTTTGGCACGTAATAAACACTGCCCGGGAGTTTGTTGGATGATGGTGATGATGATGGTATCATTGCCGTGAGGCTGAGAGTAAAAACACATTTCTGTTATCAAGTGGCTAGTGATCTTGGGTGAGGGTACAAGTCAGTCAACAGTTTCATCACAGACGGTGCTGTGTTTGGACAGAAACACAGAGGAGACTTGGTATGAGGTGATGGAATTAATGTCAGAGGGCTCAATGTGCCGACCACATCTTGGGCAATAAACAGAGGTTAGCAGGGAGGAGAGCAGTGCCTTCCAGTAGGAGAACCACACATGTGCAAACAAGTTGGAGAATCCCAGCTAATTTGGTATGGTTGGTGAGCACATAGGGCGTAGGTGTGGGAGGGATGAGAGCTTGAATTGGAGAGAGAAGTAGTAGCCAGACCACAAAGGGTCTCCTCATCGTTGGGTTTCATCTGGAAGGTCTAAAGCAGGAGAATGACAGAGCCAGCAAACGAAGGAACTGAAAAACAGGTGAAAACGTCAGTAACTCTTAAAGCATTTTGAGTTTCCTCATCTATAAAATCGGGGACTGTGGGACTGCTGGGTGTTGTGGACAGAATGTTCTCTTTTTGGATTCTCTATCAATAAGGCAGGGAACATAGCATTCTCACGTAGGAAAATACATATGAAAATAAATGTAAAGGAAGAGGCTACTCAGAGGTATGGGTGGAGTTTAGGAAACCAACAGGACATGGTGAGGGGTAGCCATAGAAGGGAGCCTGAGGGACATGAGGCAACAGTGTGACAGAACCTGGTTCTGAGCTGAAGCCCTGGACGAGGGGCTGCTAAGAGAGGGCAGAGAGGAGCAAAGAGTCCGCTGGGACTTCGGGAACGGGTGGGGAGCAAGATACTCTTTCCCACATACTGGTGGCCCCCCATCACTCACCCCCACCAGAAGCAAGAGAGTGGTGTGTAGAGGTCAGGAAAATGGGACGGACAGACCATTTGACACTATAGGAAGTCTTTTTTTTTTTTTCTGTCAAAATCCACTGTAAGGAAATAGCTGTGGATACCTAAGATTGGAATTCATGAAATCTTTCAAACCACCTTTCTATTCCGAGTCAGAAAGTTGTACAAGACTATTACCAGCTACTTTCTTCTACATTCTGATGGGAAAAACAAAATAAGTACAGTAATTCTATCTCCTCTCTCTTTATTGAAACTCATCTGTGCGACAGACTCTTGAGACTTATCACCCATTCTTACAACAATCTGGAAGATGCTTTGTATCAGTCATACTTTACAGATAAGGAAATTGAGGCAGTGATTTTCCAATGACACTGCAGCTGTAAGTAATGAATTTGGGATTCAAACTCAATTTGGGTTTTTTGTTTATACCCACGGTCTTTAGGCAATAGGGGTCCTTTAGATAGGTCTAGCGCCCTCCTTTGCAGAAGATACTGGGTACCTGGGTCTCTATCTCTAACAACACTAACAACAAAACAGAAGCAACAGATACATAGAACCAGGGGTAAGTTTGATGGACACTAAACCTGAGCATCTTAAGGAAGAGTTATTTTTTGTCTGTTGCAGTGTTGGCTTTGTAACAGGATTTTTCTGAGACTCTTTCTTGGCAAATGCTTTCCGAAGTGACATACTGGTTATAATTTGGTGCCTTGAAACATTTCAGTGGAATTATTGGTTTAGCCATGGCTTTAATACTATTTTGATGCAGCTAAAATTTGTGCAGCACAGTATAAGAATAAATTGCTCCATGTTTGGGACTGTCCTTCTGCTCTCATCCAAAATGGTGGTGGCTAAAAGTCCTTACAACTGCAGACTAGGTAATTGAATAATTTGTATACCAAATTAAGGTCCAAATGATGCTTTTAATAGCATAATTACTCATAATATGAAAAAGGTCAGCATTCACTAGTAATTATCTATTCTCTATAATTTTTAAAACATGAAAAAAATGCTGTGGCCAGCACATCCAAAGGGGAGAAGGCATTGTAAAACATCCTTGGTATGAGAGAACCATGCTTTATTAAATTAGTAATTTCATTTGAGAGACACAATGTATAATTGATCAGCTAATTTGCCCAAAGCCTTTCATTTAAATGCTGTATTTCACAAATTCTTAAATGCACATTTTCACATTTCCAGAATCTGGCATCATTGTGTGACATAGTTTCTTCAGCATCTTTTTCTGTCATAGTGGTACATAAAATAAATGCACATCTTAAAATCAGTGGCATCTTAGATCCAATGAAATAAGCATTCAGACCTTTTTCTTTTAATGTTTTCTCAATGAGATATTCCTGAAACACCAAACACCCTTTGGAAGGAGCTATTGCCAAAGACTAAATTCACATATTCTAATAGAGTCATTTTTCTGATTTATATCATGTGCCTTATCTGGGTGAGACATTGCATTAGTACTTTATAGTAGTAATAATCGCAATGATAAATAGTATCTTCTGCATTTGGATAGTGCTTTATTATTTTAAAGGGGCTGTTGCATGCATCATCTTATTTATTCTCAGAGTTACCTTACAAGATAGCCATCATTTCTACTTTCAGGCTAAAGAATCAGTGACAGACCTTCTAAAGTTTAGGTGATTTCACTAAGATTATCTAGGTCACTGTTGACAGAGCCAGAACCTGGGGCTTTCCACTCCAAGTCCATCCTTGAGAGCAGGGGCTTCTGAAGCAGCAGGCCTATGTCTAACTGCTGCCCTGCACTCCAACTTGTTGGTGACCTGTTTTTTGTTTTTTGTTTTTTCTTCTTCTTATGTTTCAGCATCTAGGCAACCTCATTTCTCATGTTAACTTCTCAATTGCATAAGTAATACATGGACCTAAACTCACTGTTTAAAAAAATAATAAGTAAAACATGGAGTAAAAAGTGATATATCCCCAAACCACAGTCCCTTTTCTAGCATATACTGTGTGTATGTAAATAGCTTTTTAGAATAATTAGAGTTCTATATGTAGTGTTTTGTGATTTGCTTTTCTCACAGTACATCTTAGAGATTTATTCATTCAATAAATATTTACTGTTCTCAGCACTGAGAAATCCTCATGTCAGTATATGTACTTGTACCTCTTTTTTTAAATTGAGAGGGAACATCCCATTCTATGTATTTACCTTAATTTCTTAAAGCATTTCCTTGTCACTGGATAATTTGACTTGTTTCCAATGTAATTTCAATTACAATGCTAGAATAAAACTAGAATAACTCTAGCACATACCAGTTTGTGAAGTCTGAACACTTGTGGCTAATTCCCTACATGGAGGGCTAGAGGATACTTTTAGTTGATTTTACCTAACTGTTCACAGAGGAAGCTGAAAAAGTGGTATGTCAGAGTGAGCAGACTGAATCTCCATGAACTTCTCTATTTTTTTTTTTTTTTATTTGTAAAAGAGGGGAAACAAAAACCTCATAGGGTTCTACTGGAAATCCTATGGAGTAAGAGTTGAAGCAAAGTAATGATAGCCACCCTGCAGGATTTCACCCTCTTTTGTGGACAAGATAGATCCACAAAAAAGTACACAAGACAACAGTAAATTCCGAGGGCATCTGGATGACACAGGCAGTTTTAAAGGTCAGAGGAAGAAAAGAGGACTTCTGGCTGCCATGGGTTGGAAGGACAGAAGAATGAGTTGTGGCCTGCTTGCTGGATGGATAGAAATGCACCAGGCTGCAGCATTCTGGGCAGAAAGAATAGTGTGGACAGAGGCAGAGAGAGGAGAGGAGTGTTGGCAGGTGATTGTCAAAGTCCAGCAGAATCCTATATGGCATCATGGAGCCACAGCCTCTCACCAGATTGAAACTGGAGCTTTCTGTCTCATTGGTCATGCAGCAAGATATGACACTTTGCTTTGTGTGCCCGGGTTGGCCATTGTATTTTGTACCCCACTTCTCTGCAAAGTTACAAGAATTATACACGTATGGGTAGGCTGCCAAAAGTCCTGCATATTCCTCTAGTAAGGAGTAGTGTTCATAAAAATTCTAGTGATAGAGCCGGAACTAGAGAAAAAAATTTTGTTTATTGCCTTTATGAAGCTACATTTCGGTTCAACTCACCTGAACTGCCCCGTGCCTAGCATTCTGCCAGGTACTTCTGAGGAAACGAGACGACAGAGAAGAGTAGAGGGGAGGAGAAGGTTATGAAACTCTGAGCCCATGAAACTAAAGCTTTCATATTAGAAAGAGAATATTGTTTTCGATCAACAAAGCCCTATGAAGTACCAAGTACCTCACCCGATCTCCCTTGGCAGTGGGTTGTTTTCTAAAGGCATCTCTGAGCCAATGGAAATAATACCAGGGTAGTTGAAGGACATGTTGGCATTTTTTAAAAAGATTTTATTTTTTATTTTAGAGAGAACACAAGCGGGAGGAGTAGCAGAGCGTGAGGGAGAGGGAGCGGGGGAAGAAAGAATCTCAAACGGACTCTGCACAGAGCCTGTCTGGGGCTCAGTCTCACCACCCTGAGATCATGACCTGAGCCTAAATCAAGAATCAGACACTCAACCAACTGAGCCACCCAGGCACCCCACATGTTAGCATTTTTAAAGAGGATGCTCCTGCCACTAGGAGTGGATTTTTTGTGAGCGTGTGAGGACGGGAAGGTTTACAGAGGCAGTCGGCAAAAACCCGTCTGTCCCTGTAGTCCATGTTTACCACCTGGTAAACCTGCCAAAGATCATGATGATGTACTTCCTGGTCTGCTTGTTGTAGCTGTTGGCCCACCATTCACTACCATTCCATACTGTTAGGATTTGGGGCTGGGTGTGCGTGTGTGTGCACTTCCTGTGCTAGGGTCCACTGCTATATGTTATCATTCACTGATGGCCACATTTGTACTATGGACATACTGTCATGTAAGAGCTGTGGCTTACAGGGAATGGGATTACCAGAAGAGAAAAAGGTGGAGCCTTGTAGCAGAACTCGGTCTCCCACTGAACCAGCGTGGTGTCACCCTGGCCTCTGTCCTTAAACTCTGGTGGGGCTCAGAAAGCCCAAAGTCTTGTGATCTCCTCAAAGCCTTTTGGGTTTTGAATTGGAAGAGATGTCTTGGTGATTTGAATGTGTAGTCTAAACAGCAACACTGAATCATAAATACATTGACCCTGTCATTAATAGATAGAATCCTGCCCCATGAATTATGGTCTGAGATAAAAATGCAGATCAAACAGATCCTTACCACCTAGCATAGTTGGCCTATGCCAAACTGGTTAGGAGCTGCTTGAGCCCAAGGCTGTCCTAGATGAGATGTCCAAGAAGCCTCTAAGGTGAGTGGCTGCCACCTAGATGTCTTGATACTGTCTACTTTTTCCTGAGTCTTCATTGCAGCAAAAATCCAGCCATATGTTCTTCTGCTGGGGAGCACACAGGTGGTTCTCCCACTTTTCTAACTGAACCTGAATCAGAGATCCTAACTTTAAAGTCGAGGTAGCACAGCTTTTGAAATATAAAACAACAAAAACAATAATGGAAATCGAAATAAACCTTTATACAAATTTTTCTATGGAGTAGGTGTTACTCCAAGCACTCTACGTCAATTATACCACTTAATCCTTCAACAATCCTGTGAGGTGTATGTACAGTTACTTGCACTTTACCAACAGGGAGCCAGAGACATGCTAAGATGATGCTCTGGGTCATCCAGCTGTTGAGTGATGATTTGAGCCCAGGCAGTCTGACTTTAGTATCCCCAGGTTATAATTGTTGATAAGGGCTCAAAGTGGCCTAGAAGTAGCCATGTGGACAAAGTATAGACAGGGCACAGCATCATGTGATGACTGGCCCATTGTCTCTGAATAGATCACTCAAGAAAATGCAGTCCTGTCATTTCTGTCCCCAGCAGCCTGGTGTCGTCTTTTGTGATTCCTACTAGGAATCATTGATTACCGAAAATGGTTTGTGAAGCAATCCAATTAAGTGAGCCAAGAATTACATGTCAAGTGTTACCATCTTTATTTGCTTATGTCAAGTGGAGTCAGAGCCCTTCTGTGATCAGCAAAACAAGTGTAAAGTGGTTGATTAATTTCCTTTAAGTTTCGTCAAAATTTGTGGGCAGGGAATCTAATTTTCAGTTTAATTTTCCTTCCTGACACACACATTCCGTTCTTTTTTTTTTTTTCTTTCTCCCAATTACTGCTAACCAGAACACATCATTTGTAGTTTTGCTTTACTTGAGTGTTGGGTTAATAATATTATTCTGGATCCTTCTCCCTTCTTATGTCTAAGTAATTTGTGAAGGATGACCAGTTACAGGCCTCCTTAAATGGATGTCAGCCATTTTGCAGAATGTCTGAAAAACAAAAGATTTTTTTTAAATTTGTTTTTGATGTAGTGTTCCATGATTCATAGAAAACAAAAGATTTTTATTAAATTTACTTTTAAAATATTTATGCTTCCCACACTGTAATTGTGGGGGGGGCTAATTTTTTTTTAAGATTTATTTATTTGACAGCAGGAGAGCAGAGGTAGGGAGAGCAGCAGTGGGAGGAGGAGAAGCAGGCCCCCCACTGAGCAGGGAGCCCGATGTGGGCCTTGATCCCAGGACCCTGGGACCATGACCTGAGCTGAAGGCAGTCACTTAACCAACTGAGCCACCCAGGTGCCCCCATGGCTAATATTTGTATGTGATCTGCTATATGCATATTATGGGCTGGAAATACAAAGGTGATAAAATTCATACAGCTTCAGTTTTGTCATATATAAAAAGGAACTCAATAGATTTATTTCCTAGAAGTCTGATTAAATTACATGATATTTGTAATGTCTTAGTCTAAGTACTCAACAAATGTTAGTTAAGACCACAAGACTTCAGGGTTGTCTTGGCTTTTGATTCTGAGACTTGGGACCATCTGCCCTGGTGCAAGACCTCCCCTTGATCTCCCAGCTCTCACACCTGTGTTGAGACTCCTGCATCCTCTTTTCATGTTGCCAGTACCTGAACTGTGCCTATTTTCAATCCTATACCTAGATTTTGTCCATAGAAACACTGTGCCAGGTCTTAACTCTGAGCTCTGCATTGGAGTGTTTGCTGCTTTCTCATTCTTAGTGTTGAAGAACAGTGATGTGAGATGGAGAACCTCTTTAATTCCTCTTCCAATCTGCTTCTTCCCCTTTAGTTATCATTAGGTGACCAGTGAAACCTCTTTTGTAAAGTAGATCCATCCTGGAAAACTAGGGGTGTGCATGGGGGTGACCAACTCATCATCCTGTATTTAACTTTCAAAGTCTTGAGTGCCAGGAAATACCTACCCACCCCACCCCACCCAAGGGATTTTTTTTCCCCCAGGATGGCCTCAGTTTTAAAACTGAAAAGGCCAGCTTCCAGGAACCTCCTTGGTTCCAGGCAAACAGATTGTTATTTACCTTAGGTGTGGAAGACCTAGGCAGTCACGAATGCATACCTCACATCTTATTTGTATATAATTATTTTGCCATAATTAAAAATGGAAATGAATTATTCCCTTTGAAATACAATAACTGCCTTCAAAGTTCTTTCAAAGGTGAAGCTGTTTATTACCTAGCTCTCCTAAGGGCAGCACCTGAGAGAGTCATGAAGGATGCAGATCTTATCCTCCATTTTGTATGTATTTGAAGCCATGTATATTTCTTCCTCTCTGGTTAAAGATTCTGGAGATTCTGTAGGACTTTTCAGAATAACAAGATAATAAATTAGAAGTCTCTTTTATTGATTTAAAGTAAGAATGATAACTGGCAAGCAGGCAGACTCTTTGGGTCAGCTGATCACCCTTTGTAAGCCCTTATTAAAAAAAAAAAAAAAAAAGCCTAGAAAATCAAATAACTGTAAGAAGGTTGCTTATTAATCATGGTACCAGAGCAAAGGAAGTTGAATAATCATATTAGAAAGCCATCAAGTTTTATGAGTTCCACTCCCCGATCTGAAAGCATATGTCAATTCTCAACCCTGTCTATGAAGTATAATAATTACTTCCTAGGTCTGTCCCCCACCCCCCATGATTCCAGTTTAACTTGATTGGGGTAGATCTCTGATATTGCTCTTTTTATAAAAAAAACTCTCCAGGTTATCCTAAATTTATCCAGGGTTTTAGCCAAGGATGTAGGGAACCTTGTCCTCTGCCGATATGTGGGACCCTCTCGATAGTGGGTAGTACCAAAGACATGGAAAATCATGTACTTGGCCTCTGCTTTAACTCCATGAAGATCAAACCATTCTGTTGAGCAAACGATAACATCCATGACTTTCTGTTTGTAATTTCCTGGGGGAAGCTCCACATTATCTCAACAGGACGGGAGGATGTTTCCAAACTATTTCTCATGGTGGGATAAAGTTTTGAGTGTCCATTTAAAATTGATTAATATTAGCTCCAGTTTTAGATAATGCCATTTGCAAATCTTGCCCCCAAAGCTTAGAAGGGCAGACCACTGGGAGTCTTTAAGAGGCACAATATTGCTCAAAATAAAGAAACCAAAATAATACCAAATAGAATTGTTCATGTGTATCCTTTACTGCACTTTCAAAAGACTTTCTTTGTTCCTTCTTGACTTTGGATGCTTCTGGGAGAAGCCTTTTATTCTTAACTAAATCGTCAACATTCCCCTGGTTAGACTCCAAATTAGTACCATTTTCCCAAATATAAATAGCCCTCTATTTAATCTGATTCTTTCCCTGGTTCTTATTACGGTCAACTGCTAATACCCTTTCTCTGGAGCCGCTTTTTCTCGGAAGTGTTCTCTGTAGTGGTTCTGATCCAACTTTCATGGGCCAGTGGAAATACAAAGTTGTCGTGTCCTTGCTATTTCTCATCTGCAGGTTTCTTCAAGGTAAATGGTTCAGTCGTATTATACTGTTTTGCAGCACGACCAAGGTAGGTTCAGCAAAGTTAACTCCATGACCTATCATAAATACAAAGCAAGTGCATTTCTTTGCAGTGGTTATTTGAGGCCACTTCTTCCAACTTTCCTTTATTTATTTTTATTTTTTTGGAAGGCCAGAGGGTGAAGGGCAGTGTGTAATTGAAGGATCGGCTGAAATCCTAATCCTTTTAGCAGTACTGTTGCTCTTTAGGGCTTCTCCTGTAAACTGCCTCTGAAATATATTTTTTTTAGATGTGGAAACTCAGACATAGTCTCCTAGAGAGATTAAACAACCTCCCCAAGGACATTCATTGCTAGTCAGAGGTTGATCCAGTAATCTAATTAAGGCCTTATACTTCCAGCAGTGTTGCCAAAACCACACTTTTTCCTCCTCCCCCTGCCAAACCCAGTAATTGAGTATGATGACTTGCCTGGCCCCTTGCCCTGGAATCCCTCTGATACCCACAGCTGAAGCCATCTGACCACATTTAAGGGTTCTACCCCAGGCCAAGGGTGTAGGATTATTAGTGGTTGTTAATCAGAGGGAATTTGAGGAATCCTCTTCAGGAGTTAGGCCTTGCTACTAGGGTTTCTTTGGGCTTGACCTTTGTGGCAGTGACACAGCCCCATGTTGGAACCTGGTCCTGGTAATAAATAGGATGACCATTCTTTTCCTCTTGGTTGGATTCTCCTGTTTGTCCTTCAATCCCTGTAAGAGTAGGGTGCCCTGTCTTGGTTCCTGGCCTACTTTCCCATAGTCCATCTTCTTCTGTGAGCCTCTGCCAGGAGGTGGGAGCCCTGCCTTCTCCTGCCCACTCACCACCTGCTCACCTTCCCACGTGACACTGGCATACGCATGTGCCATTCCTCCCTGTGACTCCTGGATAAATCCTCACCTTTATTCCAGACCTCCTGGTCTGTTAATGCTGCCTACCTGAGCCAGTGTGTCTCGCCGTACGCCCAGCACCTGTGCTGGGCCTGCCTTAATCCGTGCATCTACGTTCAGGGTTCCAGTCTTACCCCAGCACCTGTGAGGTTCCAGTTTCTTGGCCTGGAAGGGAGCCATACATTCTCTATACCAATTGAAGATTCTGTCTGCACTCAGCACTTTCCTCTACTTTCCATTTATTTCTTGTAGGATTAACCTTTTATTCTGGCCTTTGTGGGTAGCCAGAAATTGCTTATTGCATTTCCAAGGGACGTTAGGCCTCTCTGCTTTTGATTTTTGTAAATTGTCCTCATTTCTCATTTCCTTATTTTCAACTGTGGTGTAAAATTTGGTTTCTTTTTGTTCTTCTTTCTTCTTTGATTTCCTGGAGGGTTCTGTTTGCTTTATCTTTTCACTGCATTGTTCTAGCCAGCAGTTAGATGGGTAGATGGACAAACAAACATACCAACTTTCCACTCACTTCCTTTCTAATACCATATGGCTGCCACACTCAGCATCTGGTACATGTGAAACAGAATGATATGTCTTTGTGTTTTGTCACTTTCCCTCCACAGTCCCTTAAAATGTGGTTAACATTCAACATATGCCTATTGTTAGTAATAAAGCAAAAACTATTGTCAAATTCAGGTTTGGTGTCAGAATGAAGGAGGGCCTTGTACAGGTCCACCAGAATAACCATATCCTTCACTGTGTAGGAAGAGAAGCAAGACAAGGCTATTAAAATCTCTGAAAATAATGTCTCTAAAGGAATCCCATTATCAGATGTACACATAGTCCTGAATTGCAGTATTTGAAAATATTAAAAATGAGAGAAATTTGAAATAAAGCAGCCTTAGGAAGGGACAGACATGGGACTAGAGTAAAGTTGGGTTCATTTAATCCAATATACCCCAAACTGACAGAATAAATACAGGTATTCCACAATTTTTTAAATCCTTATAGATGTTGAAGATATTTCCAAGTTTCCACTATTGCAAATCCCATAGCAGTGCACACCTGTTTATGCTCTCTTATACATATGGATGTGTGTTTTTTCAGGATAGAGACCTTGAAGTGGAATTACACATTATAAACTTATAGAAAAACGTTAATTTGCACTTGGATAAAGGCAAAACTAGCCTAAAGGCAAATTTCCCACTGAATATTATCAATCTTCTCCATGCTTGTATATTTCTTGAGTGAAAACTCATTCATGGTTTTCCTTTGCACATCTTTTTCTGAGGGAACACTGTGCAATCGTTGAAAATGGGGTGATTCTATATGTTTTAGGGTGGCAAATATCTCTAAACCTATTAAGTAAGAACAAGTTGGGAAAAACAAAGCATATGGTACTGTCCCATATTTAGGAGTGGGTAGGGCTCATAGAAAACTATATATTCCTATTTTACATATATACATGTGTAAACTACATTGAAAAGGAAATGTGCACAAAGTGTATTCTGTCTCTCAAAGTGATGATAGTTTCTACCCCTGCTGAGAAGAATGAAATTGGGAAAACTAGTATGAAAAGAGTATATGTGGCTCTTTATTATACATCTGTATTGTTTGAATTGTTACAGTGAGAATGCATTCATGAATTACTGTGTATAATTTTAAAAATTAAAACATGCATAGTATAATATTTTCTGTCTTTAAGTATCTGAGCCTTTGTTAAGTGACTGCTGGAATAATAAATTATATAAAAGGAAACATTTATATAATCAACACTCACTATATGGCAGACCTTGTATTGAAGCTGTGAAGGATAGAAATGATGGCTAGAACTGTCAGTACCCTTGAAATGCTCATGGTTCTGTGTGGGAGCAGATATTTAGACATATAATTAAGCCTCACTGGGAAAGGGACTCTCATTGGAGAATGTTGCCAGGAACTGTGGGAATAAGGTAGGGGAAAATTGGGGAAATCCTCCAGTGAGGTTTTGTTTGTTTTGTTTTGTTTTGCTTGGGGCTTGAAAGGTGTGCAGAAATTCTCCAGGTAAAAATGGTGGAAGTGACCTCCTAGCAAGATGAAACATGATGTGCGAGGGCACAGAAGCGTAAAAGGGGCAAATGTTGATATGGCTGGAGAGAGAGTTCTGGGGAAATGATGGGTGACGAAGCTATGCTGGATACCAGTCATGTCAGGTTTGCCAGATGGGGCTGTAGAAATGGGTCTCTTTCCCCTTTGCTTCACCAGCAGCCTGCCTAGCGCAGTTGGAGCGACCGTGTGAGTGTGTGCAGGCAGGCGTCCCTACAATGTCTGGGAACAGCACTGTATCAGTGTTCATGGTGTCATAATCCCTAGTCTATCCCAGCTGTTCTTCCGTCCTGTACATTTCCTTATCAATAGGATTTCTCAGTTGGCTGGTTTCTTTTTTTCATCACATTAATATCCTCATGTGGCTCTGTCCTAAAAACGCCCCCTGTTGGTTCGCCCTCCCCTCTGCCTCCATGTTACCTTCACTCCTGCAAGCAGCAGACTGGGTGCCTTCCAGTGGGAGCCCAAGTCACCCTCTGCATATTTCTGTCTTGGACCTCTACCACAAACTACCCTCACCGAATTCTCTTTCTCTCTGTTCTTCTCTTTTAAAACCCTTGGCCTCAGCCCTGATTTTTCATCTTTCTGTCCCCAACAGCACAGTGCCTGGCATATAGTAAATGCCTAATACATGTTGAATAAATGAATTGAATAAATGAATCTTCACTCCATTTAATGGTGGGTTGTTGATGGTTAGTGTGTATTTTTACACCTGGCCCATAAAACAGTGTGTCATGTGTGCTTATTGGACAGTGTAATTATGTGGTTATAGGATGATGTAAATCATAATTCATGGAAGAAAAAGAGTAATGATTAGATGGAGCATTTGGGAGGCACAGTATCCTTTGAGAATTCCAAGCAGATTGGAGGCCATGATATTACTGGAAAATACATTTCTTTTGTAAAGTGGAAGCTTTTCAATAAAATCAATGTTGTAAAACAATTTTAATTTTCATATTCTCATGCTGAGGTTCATATATGTTAATTTTGTAAAAAAAAACAAAAAACCTCTAACTTAAAAAAATACCTCCACCTTGTATCAGTTTTCATTTTACAGACTAGTTGTCATATGAAATAAACCTGCCCACCACATCTGGAAGAGCGCTATCCATGGTTCCCATCGCCTCTGTCCTGGTCCCAAGCTCTCCCTACCCAGCTTTATTCATGGCACTTGCCACCATTTGTTGACTTACTTAGTGTCTGTCTCTTATGCTAGAACATATACCATGTGTGAGCAGATGTCTTCGTTCTTCCTTACCAGTGCATCTCAAAGTGCCTTGCATGTAGTGGATTCTTGATCAAATATTTCTCTAATGGATGATTCTTCTAATTAGTCTAAGATAAAAGCTATCTGACCACTTGCCTTCTGCCTGATATTAAAAATTCATCATATTTTCCTACTTTAGTTTTCTTCTTTCAGATTTCTGGGAGTTAGCAGGTTCCACTTACTCTGTAGATTTAAAAACCTTTGCATGCACCTGACAAAATAGTCATCCATAGTTATTAATAGTTGTTTGCTTGTTTAAAGCAGCTCTTAAATAATTTGAATTACAATATGCAGAGGCATTCACCTGCTCTCGATGCTGCCCTTCTGTCCAGTCCTTCATCATCTGGGTGTACAGTTGTCTTGTTCAAGGTAGAAAATGAAAATGTAGAAGTGCGACTGAATACATTAGCCATAAAAATCAGAACACTTTGCAAATAGGAACTGCAAAGCTAATGGGATAAATTATAAATTATTTGACACCTTTCCTGTGTAGCAGATTTTTTTTAAAGAGCAATATATTAATACTGTAAAAACTAGAGCCATGAACTGAACACACACACACACACACACACACACACACACACACACACAGCTGGGGACTTAACTATTTGCTTTGAACAATGGGGCAAACAGAGCATGAAATTAAGTGTTGGGCACATTAAATCTACAGATTTTAAACTTTTTATATGGTCACTTTTCAATGAGTAATAGTAACTTGAAAACTAGTTTGACTCTAAAAGGAATTATGGAATAAAATACATTTGATGAGAAGAAATAATATGATTGAAAGGGTAGCTGAGAGAGAGAGGCTGGAATCGCCCTGCTTGCAGTATGAAGGATTTCTGCTGCTTCATAATCAATAATCCCAAATGACTCTGAAGGGCTCCACTGATGTATAAAAGGTACAGAAAATTAATGTAATGGAGGAACAGAGAATCAGTGGAAAATTAGTTTGGAATCCTCTTCTGGGCTTTTCTTTAAAGGATCATAAAAATGTCCTGCACTCAATTCTCTCTGGTCTGTATATCAAATGTGTAACCCAGATATTTTTATTATTAAGGTAATGTGCTTTCGAATCAAAGAGGTCAAGAAATGCAGAAGATACCTTTGAACCTCCAGCCTCTTTCTGCACCTGCTGAGAATGCCAAATGGCTAAACATTCAGAATTAGGCCCCGGAATAGAAATGGGAAAATATTGTACATGGAAAGGCAGAGAATGAAGGTTTTTTAATTTAAAAACCTGTGTAAATTCAAGGAAAAATGGAAATGGAATGAAAAAATGAAAAGGGGAGCTTATTAAAAAGGAATAAACAGGAGATAGAAAAAAATGGAAACCTGAAAGAGGATTTTCAATGATGATTTGTGGGGAAATGCAGTTTTAGTTCAGTGGGGAATGTGTACTTGTGCTGTATCGTTCAGTGTCATTATTCATTCCCACAGACTCTGGATGATGCTTGTTGAACGGGAGAGTTTTTCTGGTTTTGGATTTGTTCAGCACTTCCATAGGAAACCAGATTTCATTTCCACAAATAACATTCATGAGCCGAGTAGGCATTGCTCAGTGAGAATTCAAATGTCTGTTTATGGCCCCCAGTGATCCTCCCTGGAGAAGGTCGGAAACCACACAGACCCAAAAGACAAGACATATTGGAAGAAAGAATGAGCAAATGAAAATGCTTCTCTTGGCCAAGGTGTGTGTGTACTGATTGGGAGCTGTGATTCATGTTCACTTGGGTATTTGTGGCCAGAGAGAATGTGGAGATTTTGTTCACAAAAATAAAAAGTGCCAGCTTCATGCCTGGATCTTAGAAATGACCAGAATATGATGGCATGTTTCCTTTCATGCTGTTTTCTGGAAAAGAACCATAAAATGGAAGCTATCAAATCCTTTGCATTTTTTCTGTCCTCTGGGTAAATTCTGCCACTGGAAAATAACTAATGTGGTTTATTATGTACCTGCCAATGAATATGTCTAAAAATATGTTTTAACCCTAATTTCCACCTGACCCACACTTCTTCAATGACAAGTAGTAGTAGGAATAATGGGAGTAGCAACTGTAGCAGCAGCTGAAGTAATAACAACAATAGGAGAGACTACTGTTTATTATTGTGGACTAAATGACATGTTTTGTATTTTCTAATCAAATCATCATAGAAAACCTATGAAATAATATATTATCTCCCTTTCGTTCATGATGAAGCAGAGACTTGGAGAAATCAAGTCACCTGCTTAGAATTAAATGGCTAGTCAGTAGAAAAATCAAGATGCAAACCTAGATCCCTGGAATTCCATTTTAGCAAAATTAGGCTGAGTGCCCATTCACAATGTCATGCAGTCTCCCCTACTTAATCTCTTGGTTTGTCAGGCTTATATTTGTGGGTACAAAATTATTCAATACCCCACACATAATATAGTATCCAGGAAATATATTTGAATGAATGAAAAGGGAAGAACCCTCAATCTTCAAATTCAAATGCACAGTACTGCTCCTGGGCTTTGCAGGTTGCTTCATTGCTTCCAGTTGTCTTAGCTCAAAGCCTTGCTCTACTGGGACAGGAAAAGACACAAGGAGGATTTCTAGTTTCTGGTCGAGTATGAGAGAAGCTTGGAAGTTGCTCCTCTGTCCTAACAAGTAAAAAATTGAACAAACTGAAAAATCAGTAATTCTTTTATTTTATTTTATTTTATTACGTTAGTCACCATACAATACATCATTAGTTTTTGATGTGGTGATCCACGATCCATTGTTTGCGTATAACACCCAGTGCTCCGTGCAGTACGTGCCCTCCTTAATACCCATCACCGGGCTAACCCATCCCCCCACCTACCCCTCCCCTCTAGAACCCTCAGTTTGTTTCTCAGACTCCATAGTCTCTCATGGTTCATCTCTCCCTCCGATTCCCCCCTTCATTTTTCCCTTCCTTCTCCTAGTGTCCTCCCTGCTATTCCTTATGTTCCACAAATAAGTGAAACCATATGATAATTGACTTTCTCTGCTTGACTTATTTCTATAAAGAACTTCTCAAACTCAACACCCAAAAAACAAATAACCAAGTCAAAAAATGGGCAGAAGACCTGAAAAGACACTTCTCTGAAGAAGACATACAAATGGCTAACAGACACATGAAAAAATGTTCATCATCATTAGCCATCAGGGAAATTCAAATCAAAACCACATTGAGATAGCACCTTACACCAGTTAGAATGGCAAAAATGGACAGGGAAAGAAACAACAAATGTTGGAGAGGTTGTGGAGAAAGGGGAACCCTCTTATACTGTTGGTGGGAATGCAAGTTGGTACAGCCACTTTGGAAAACTCTGGAGGTTCCTCAAAAAATTAAAAATAGAGCTACCCTATGACCCAGCAATTGCACTCCTGGGTATTTACCCCAAAGACACAGATATAATGAAAAGAAGGGCCATCTGCACCCCAATGTTCATAGCAGCAATGTCCACAATAGCCAAACTGTGGAAAGAGCCGAGATGTCCTTCAACAGATGAATGGATAAAGAAGATGTGGTCCATATATACAATGGAATATTACTCAGCCATCAGAAAGGATGAATACCCAACTTGTACATCAACATGGATGGGACTGGAGGAGATTATGCTAAGTGAAATAAGTAATTCTTCTTAGATTTATAAGAGAAGTGCGGTGTCAGAGAAAATTGCTGTCCCCCAAATTGGAGAGACCAACAGGTGAATATAGAGAATCACAACTTACTAGAGCAGAAACCTCCATGGGATCAGTGCCAGGGTGGGAAAACATGAACTGTAATTGATGAATTGCTGGAGGCTCAGTGTGCATAACTCTGAGAAAGAAACTCCAGGAGGACCCAGTCATTGGGGGATATTATACTTTTGTGAATTTTACCTTCTGGAGCTCTATTAGGCTCTCACAGTGAATATCAGAGATGAATCCCCTTGTGCATCTGGCAGAGTAGAGGGAAGAGGATCCATTTTGAAATACAAGAGAGTATTCTGTTTTTAATAAGTCCTGCCCTCATGAAATACTTTTAACCAGAGCCTGACTGACCTGGGAGAAGAAAGAGACCCAACCCCAGCCCATTCTAGCTATCCTGTTCCACCTAAAGGAGGCGGGGAGGGGGGAAGTTGGGGAACCTGAGAAGCATATATGAAGTTAATAGTGCAGAGGCATAGGCTTACTAAAATACTGAGCTCTAATCAGGGAGGTCGAGAAATCTTTATCTCCCCTCTGCACCTTACCACCACATTACTAGAGTTACTTTTGCCTGGCACATCACGTCTGGCTATCAAGAAAAAACTACAAGACCTACTAAAGGTTGAAAAACCATCAGAATTAGACTCAGGTAGGGAAGGAATGTTGGAATTATCACAAATTTAAAACTTGATATAATATGCTAAGAGCTTTAATGGATAGACAACGTGCAATAACAGGTGGGCAATGTAAGTAGATGAGAATTCTATGAATCAAAAAAATTCTAGAGATAAAAAACATTCCAATAAAGATGAAGAATGCCTTTGATGAACTTATTAGACTAGACAGAGCTGAGGAAAGAATCTCTGTGTTTGAGGCTATCAGTAGAAATCTCCAAAAGTAAAAAGCAAACAGGAAAAAAAAAAAAAGTCTGGGGCGAAAGAAACAGAAAATATCCAGGAACTATGGGACAACTACAAAAGATGGAATATACACATCTGGTATATGTGTAATACCAGAAGATGAAAGAAGAAAAAAATAGGAAGAAATATTTGAAACAATGATGACTGAGCATTTCCCCAAATTAATGTCAGGTACTAAACCACAGATCCAGGAAATTCAGGGAACACTAAGCAAGATAAATGTCAAAAATATATATACCTGCATATATCATATTCAAACTACAGAAAATCAAAGATAAAATCCTGAGAAAAACCACAGGGGGAAAACACCTTACCTGTAGAGGAACAAAAATAAGAATTACATTGACTTCTCAGAAACCATCCAGGCAAGAGAGTGGAATGAAATATTTAGAAAATTGAGTGGGGAAGAAATTACCAATCTACAATTCTGTACCCAGCAGAATTATCCTTCAAAAGTGAACGAGAAATAAAGACAGTCTTAGACCAACAAAAACTGAGCAGATTTGTTGCCAGTAGTCCTGTCTTGTAGGAAATGTTAAAAGAAGTTCCTTTGGGAGAAAAATGACATAGATCAGAAACTCAAATCTACACAAAGGACAAATTTCAGAAAAGGAATAAGTGAAGGTAAAAGAAAAACATTTTTCTTACTCTTAATTGATCTAGCAAATATGTTCAAAATAGTAATAGCCACAGTGTGTTAAAAAAATTATGCTTATATGTATGCTTATGTGTAAGTGAAATGAATGACAGCAGTGATGGAGGGGAGGGAGGAATTATTTTGTTAGGATAAGGTACTTATATTCCCTATGAGCCAGGATAGTGTTACTTGAAAGTGGACTTGGAATAGTTATAAATATATATTGCAAACTCAGAACCAGTAAAAAATATTTTTTAAAAAAGAAATGTAGCTGATATGCTAATAAAAGTGAGAAAAAATCATATAAAATGCTCAGTTAAAACCAAAAATGATAGAAGAAATGAAAAATAAATAGGAACAAAGAACAAGGGCAACAAATAGAGAGCAGTAACAAATATGGTAAAATCCAGCTATGTCAATAATCACTTTAGATATCGGTGGTCTAATGCATCAATTAAAACACAGATTCTCAGAGCAATCAATAAACAAGACCCTAATATTTGTTGTTTACAAGAAAACCCACATTATATATAAAGACACATAGATTAAAAGTAAATGAATAGAGAAAGATAAACCATGCTGACACTAATCAAAAGAAAGCAGGAGTAGCTATGTTAATTTCAGAGCAGTTTTCAAAGCAAACCAGGGTAAGGAAGGACATTACATAACAGAAAAGAGGTCAGTTTTCTAAGAAAACATAATAATTCTTAATGTGTGTACATCTAAGAACAGAGTATCAAAACATAGGAAAAACTGATAGAACCACAAGAAAAAATGGATCAATCCACTATTAGAGTTGGAGACTTCAATACCTGTCTGCAGAAATGGGCAGATCCAGCAAGCAGAAAATCAGTAGGGATAGAGTTGAACTCAACAATGCCATCAATCAACTGGATATAATGAGCATCTATAGATACTTCGTTCAAGAACAGCAGAACACACACTGTTCTCAAGCTCACATGGAACGTTCACCAAGATACACAACATTCCAGTCCATAATGCACATCTTAAGAAAATTAGAACAGACATCATACAGTGTCTTCTCTTAGACCACCACATATTTAAACTATTGGAATTAAATTTAAATTTAATTAGAATTAATAACATCTGGAAAATCACAAAATATTTGGACATTAAATGACATACTTCTAAAGAACACATGGGTCAAAGAAGAAATCTTAAGATAAACTAAATGTTTAGGACTAAATGAAAGTGAAAATAAGAATTTATCAGAATTTGTAGTATGAAATGAAAATAATTCTTAGAGGAAAAATGATAACATTGAATGTGCATTTATTAGAAAATAAGATCTAAAATCAGTCATCTAAACCACCACCTTAGGAAACTAGGAAAAGAAGAGCAAATTAAATCCAAAGTAAGCAGAAGAAATAATAAAAATTAGCAATCAATGAAACTGAAAACAGGAAGTCAGTAGAGAAAATCAAGGACACCAAGTACTGGTTCATTTAAAAGATAATGAAATCAATAATCCTCTAACCAGGCTAAGAAAAAAAAGACACAAACTACTAAAATCAGAAATGAAAACAGAGACATGGCTACCAAACCCCTGGACATTAATAGGATAATAAAGGATTACCATGAATAACTCTATGCCCATAGATTTGATAATCTAGATGAAATGGACTAATTCCTTGGAAGACAATCTACCAAAACTCAAAACTCATACAATAAGAAATAGGCAATCTGAGTAGGCTTCCATCTACTTAAAAATTGAATAATTAATGACTTTTCAAAACAAATCACCAGACCCAGAGGGTTTCACTGTGAATTCTATCAAATATTCAAGAAAGAAATTATTCTAGTTCTCTACAATCTCTTTCAAAGGATAAAAGGTGAAGGAATACTTCCTAACTCATTCTATGAGGCAAGCATTACCATTATAACAAAACACATAGACATTACAAAGAAACAAAACTGCAGACTGATGTCACTCACAAACATAGGTACAGAAAGCCTCAACAAAATATTAAATCTAACAAGGTATAGAAAGAATTATACACCATGACCAAATGGGATTTATCTCATGTATACAAGACGGGTTCAACATTTGAAAATCAATGACTGTAATCCATATCACAGGCTAAGGAAGAAAAATCACATGATCATATCAATAGATGTAGAAAAAGCATTTTACAAAATCCAACACCCACTTATGATAAAACCTCTCAGTAAACTTTCAAAAGAGGGCAACTTCCTCAACTTGATCAAGAATATCTACAAAAAAAAAAAAATCTACATCTAATATACTCTAATAGAAACTCAAAGCTTTCCCACTAAGATGAGGAACAAGACATGGATGTCCTTCTCACCACTATTTTTCAACATTATACTGAAAGTCCTAGCTAATGAAATAAGACAAGAGACAGAAATAAAAGGGATGCAGATTGGAAAGGAAGAAATACAACTGTCTTTATTTGCAGATACCATGATTATGTGTGTAGAAAATCAATATAACTGACCAAAAAAAATTTCTGGAACTAAAAAGGCATTATAACAAGGTTGCAGGATATAAGGTAAATACACAAAAGTCAATCAGTTTCCTTTATACCAACAATAAGTGGAGTTTGAAATTAAAAAGATTATACCATTTATATTAACACCCCCCAAAATGAAAAATGGGAAATGCTTAGGTGTAAATCTTACAAAATATGTACAAGATCTCTATGAGGAAAACTACAAAACTCTGATCATTGAAATCAAAGAAGACTAAGCAGAGAGATAGTCCATATTCAATGCATAAGACGACTCAATATTGTCAAGATATTAGTTCTTTCCAACTTTGATGTATATATTCAATGTAATGACAGTCAAAATCCCAGCAGGTTTTTTAGTGGATTGACAAACAGATTTTAAAGTGTATATAGAGAGGCAAAAGACCCAGAATAGCCAATGCAATATTTAAGAACAACAGAGGTGGAGAATGGACCCTACCCAAACTCAAGACTTGTTATAAAGCTTCAGTAATGAAGGCAGAGTGGTATTGGTGAAAGAATAGGCAAACACATCAGTGAAATATAATTGATCGTTGACAAAGAGGCAAAGGCAATACAATGGAGAAAAGGTAGTCTTTTCAACAAATGGTGCTGGAACAACTGAGCATCCACATGCAAAAACAAAAAACCTAGACTTCAATTTTTTACATCCTTCACAAAAACTAACTCAAAATGGATCACAGACCTATGATTTTAAAATTCAAAATCATAAAATGCCTAGAAGATAATAGAAAAGCTAAATGATCTTAGGTTTGCACATGGCTTTTTAGATAGAGCACACTAAAGGCATGATCCATGTGAACAGTAATTGATAAGCTAGATTTCATTAAAATTAAAAACTGTGCAATACACTGTCAATAGAATGAAAACAAGCCACCATCTGGGAAAAAATATTTACAAAAGACATTTCTAATAAATTTCAGTTATTCAAAATATACAAAGAACTGTTAAAACTCATCAATAGGAAAACAACCCAATCAAAAAATGGACCAAAGACATGGACACCTCAGTAAAGGAGATCTACAGGTGGCAAATAAGCATATGAAAGGATGTTCCACATTTTGCCATCAGAAAAATAAAAATTAAAACAAGATACCACTATATAGCCATTAGAATGGCCAAAATTTTGAAAACTTTTAATGCCAAATGCTGGTGAGAGTGTGAGAATCAGGAACTGTGATTCATTGCTCATGGAAATGCAAAGTGGTACAGCTACTGTGCAAGAGAGTTGGGCAATTCCTTACAAAACTAAAAATATTCTTACCATTTAATTCAGAAATCAACATTGTTGGTATTTTCCCAAAAGAGTTGGAAACTTCTGGCCACACAGAAACCTGCACATGGAGGTTTCTAGCAACTTTATTGATAATTGCCAAAACTTGGAATCAAGCAATATGTCCTTTAGAAGGTAAATGGATTTTAAAAAACTGTGGTACAGGCAGTAATTTCTCCAGTATCAACCATAGCAGCATTTTCTAGATATGTCTTCTAAGGCAAAAGAAACAAAAGCAAAATTAAGCTGTTGGGATTATATCAAAATAAAAAGATTTTGCACCGCAAAGGAAACCATCAGCAAAACAATAATGCAGTCTAATGAATGGGAGAAGATATTTGCAAATGATATATCTGATTAGGGGGTAATATCCAAAATATATAAAGAATTTTCACAACTCAACACACACACACACACACACACACACACACACACACACACACACACACACACACTTTAAAAAATAGAGGACCTGAGTAGACATTTTTTTCAGTGATCTACAGATGGCCCACAGACAGATGAAAAGATGCTCTACATCACTCGTCATTAGGCAATGCAAATCAAAACCACAAAGGGCTATCACCGTACACCTGTCAGAATGGCTAAAATCAAGACAAGAAATAACAAGTGTTGGGGAGGGTGTGAGAAAAAGGAACCATCATGCACCATTGATGGGAATGTGAATCTGTACAGCCACTGTGGAAAACATTATGGAGGTTCCTCAAAAAAATTGCAAATAGAAATACCATATCCTGTAATTCCACAATTGGATTTTTATCCAAAGAAAACTAAATGTTTATTGCAGTATTATTTGTAATAGCCAAGATATGGAAACAACCTAAGTGTTCCATAAGTAAATGGATAAGTAAGATGTGTGTGTGTATGTGTACACACACACAGTGGAATATTATGCACCACATCATTCATATATATATATATATATATATATATATATATATATATATGGCAGAATATTATGCAACTATAAAAAAGGATGAGATCATTCCACTTGAGAGAACATGGATAGACCTAGAGGGTATTATGCCAAGGGAAATAAGTCAGACTGAGAAAGACAAATAACATATGATTTCACTCATAAGTGGAATCTTTAAAAAAAATGAATAAACCAAAAAGCAGAATTATACCTATAAATACTGAGACCAAACTGATGGTTGCCAGAGGGAGAGGGTGGGAAAAATGGGTGAAGGGGAGAGAGAGATACAGGCTTCCAATTATGGAATGAATAAGTCACAGGAATAAAAAGCACAGCATAAGGAATATAGTCAATGGTACTATAATAACAATGTATCGGGACAGATGGTGGTGAGCATAGCATAATGTATAAACTTGTCCAATCACCAAGTTGTACACCTGAAACTAATGTAACGTATCAACTATACTGAAAAAAATTTAAAAATAATAAACTGTGGTACACGCAGGCAGTGGAATATGATTGAACACTAAAAGGAAATGAGCTATCAAGCCATGAAAAGACATGGAGGAAACTTAAATGCATATCACTTAAGTGAAAGAAACTAATCTGGAAAGGCTACATACTGTGTAATTCTAACTATATGACATTCTGGAAAAGGCAAAATTATGCAGACAGTAAAAATATCAATGGTTGTCAGGGGTTAGGGAGGAAGAAGGGATGAATTACCTGAGCACAGAGGATTTTTACAGCAGTGAAATTACTCTTTATGATACTATAATAGTGGATACCTGTCATATGCATTTGTCCAAATCATTAGAATGTGCAACACTAAGTGTGAACCTTAATGTAAACTATGAAGTTCGGGTAATAATGACGTGTCAGTGTAGTTTCATCACTTGTAAGAAATGTACCTCTCTGGTTGGGTGATATTGATAATGAGGGAGACTATGCATGTGTGGGACAGAAGTACATAAATCTCTGTACCTCCCACTGAATGTTGCTATGACCCTAGAACTGCACTAAAAATATTTTTTTTAAAGCTGTGGAAAAGCATAAGGCGAGAAATGATTCTGTCATCTTCTAGAATTTATATATCCTATCATCAAGAAATCAGTCCAGACGATGGAGATTTACTGTATTCACTTCATAGTTCATTCATTAAAGAGTAGTTATTTTGTGTCTAGGTGCTAGTTACAGGGAATATTGTAGTAAATAAGTAAATGTAAAACTATCGGATAATATAAATAAGAGCTATAAGGTGTCGAAAATATCATGGGGAACAGTTACAGTCTGGTGCTCAAGAAAGCCCTGAGGAAATGACATTTAAACTAAGATGTGAATGACAAGCCAAAGCTAGTCAGGACATCTGAGGGAAGGGCTAGCTTTCATTCATCACCTGCCCTAAAGTAGGAGAGGCTCCATGTGTTAGAGGAACAGACCAGAATGTCTTAGTCTCGGGGGTGCCTGGGAGGCCCAGTTGTTACGTGTCTGCCTTTGACTCAGGTCATGATCCCAGCCCCGTGTCGGGCTCCCTGCTGAGCAGGGAGCCTGCTTCTCCCTCTCCACCTACCCCCTGCCTGTGTTCCTTCTCTTCCTGTCCCTCTTTGTCAAATAAATAAAATCTTACCAAAAAAAAAGAAGGTCTTGGAACATTAACACCGAGGCAAAGAGCAGTAGGAAACGCATGAAGAAAGGGCCTTACAGACTGGAGGGTGGAATTTGGATTTTATTATAAGTGGAAGGAGAAGACAATAAAGGACCCAGTGAGACCTACATATTCAAAAGTTACTCTGAAGTTATGGAATAGATTATAGGTGGCAAGTGTGGAAAAGAGGGATTTGAGTAGGAGATTATTGCTGGAGTCTAGGTAAGAAATAGTTGCCTTTTTAACTGGGTTGGAAGCAGTACAGGTGGAGGTAAGCATTCGGGTCCTGGACACATTTTCTATGCAGACAAAGGTCCTGTGTGGACTGTATGGATCATATGTGTTTGTGTGTTAGGAATAGAGAGAGGGAAAGCTAAAGGATGAAAGGGTTATTGGGCTTTTGGTCAGTATCTACCAAGATGTAGAAACACTTGTGGAGGAGCAGAGTTGAGGGAAATCATGAATTCTGTTTTGGAACATGTTATGTTTGAAGGTCCTATTTGACATCTGCGTGAGCTATCAAGTGGACAGCTTGTATAAGTAAGTCGAATTACAGAAATATATTAAGGGAACAGTATAAACTTGAGCATCATTGACTTATCGACGGTATCTAAAGCCAAGAGGACTTGAAATTACCGCAGGAGGGAATACAGAGAGTAGTAGGGGTACCAGGGCTAAACCCCAAAGCATACTATTTAGAGTTTAGTCAGAGGGGGAGAACTGGCAACAAAGAGGAGTAGCTAATGAGGAAGAAAGAAAACCACTAGAGTAAGATATATGGAAGCCAGGAGAAGCAGCACTTCAAGAACAAGGTGTGTCTCCTTGTGTCAGATGCCATTAAGAGGCCACGTGACGGGAGGTGTGCTACTGGAAGAAGAAATACCAGAATTAACTGCCATGATGCTTCAGCGTGGCTGTGGAAGGAGTATGTTGGGTGAAGAGTATGGAGGGACGCCCACCTAGAGTGACAGATTGGAGGAAGTGAAAGAGGGTGCTGAAACAGATTACCTCAGACAATTCTTTCAAGATATGTTTCTGTGAAGAGAACAGAGAAATGAGACAGGACCTGGAGGCGGAAGTGGGGACCAAGAGGTTAGGGTTTTCAAAATAAATAGTGACAAAAAAACTAGAAGCAATATAAACATCTACTAATATGGAACAAGTAAAATATTAGCTTTTCAGTGGAATACAAGTATGCATGTGCATGTATATGGACAGATACTCTTTTGTATGGATGAGATACATCATAATTTTAAAGATGTGGAGACATACAAGATGACAAACTGAACGTAGGTATCCATTTCCTCATCCAACTGAACATCATTTGAAAATAGTAAAGAAATATAAACATAAGATGGTAGCAACAATGAGAATGGAAGGGGAGACACCAGTAGCTTTGCAGGTAAAATATCAGAGAGGCTCTAGACTTGGGGACAGGAGTGAGAAACAGTATATAAAATGGGGAGCAAGCAAAGAAATGTTAATCAGTCTTTGGCTTGCCCTCTTCTATAGGAACAAAGCCCAATGGCCAGATGATTATACTTCAGGCAAAGAAAAGTCCGTTTCCTAAATGTTTTTTTTTTAAGGGTCTAGATTGAATTGGAGCATATTCATGTATCAGCTCCCCGGAGTAATGTCACCTTCATTGTGGCATTTGGGGATCATTCTGAGTAATAGGCCACTCAGGCAACAAGCCCAGGGCAAATACACAGAAATCCAAGTCTGGTCTCCATTGCCTAATTGTTCTTAATTGACAAATCTCTAAACCCAGATATTTAACTTACAGATAAAATTAAATATGTACATCGAAAACATTTGAGAAATACCAGCCCTCCTTTTAAAAACTTTAATTAGTATCCTCAAAGCAATTCTAAACAATATTGCACCCACTGAAAATAAAAATTCCCACGTGCTTTGAGAAAGGAACACATCAGAGAACAAGACGGCCCTTGGAAATTAAAATGCAATTTTGGAATAAATTTTAAAACTTAGTAGATGATTTGGCAGATGAAATTGAGAAAAATCTCCTACCGTGAAGAGGGGTTAGCAGACTTTCTATACAGAGCCAGATAGTAAATATTTTTAGTTTTGCAAGCTGTTTGGTCTCAGTCACAATCCTTCACTCTGGTTTTATAGCATAAAAGCAAGGTAGGCAGGTCTGTGCTCCAGTAAAGCTTTATGAACACTGACATTTGAGTTGCACATGATTTTTACACGTTATAAAATACTGTTCTTTTGATTTTTTTAGCCTTTTTTTTTAAATGTAAACACCATCATTAATTAGCTTGCATATATATAAAAATGTAAAAACGCAGTGGGCTGGATTTTGTCCTTGGAGCCGTGGTTTACTGACCTCTAATGTAGAAGAAAGGTATGGCTGACATGGGGGAAAAGCAAACTAAATTGTGACATGAGTTTATGCAATTGATGGACTAGAAGAAAAATTCAATTTGATTTTTGTCTTGGGAAAACTTCTTTGAGATTCTGAGCAGATGTGACATTGGACAGCTGAGAATGTGATACAAGAAAAATAATGGAAATCAGAGTAATTGGTCCAGCATTTGAACAGTATTTTTACACAGTCACAGTATAGTAAATGCTACTTACTGATTTTTTTTTTTTTGAGAGCGCGCACGTGGGGTGGGGACGGACAGATGGAGAGAGAGAGAGAGAACCTTAAGTAGGCTCCACACCTAGCTTGTAGCCCAACACAGGGCTCGATCCCATGACCCTGAGATCAGGACCTGAGCTGAAACCAAGAGTCAGATGCTTAACCAACTGAGCCACTCAGGGGCCCCAACTACTTACTGATTTTTTTTTAACTTCAAAGCAGTGCACATAACATAAATCCGGTAGAGGGATGTAGGATAGAAAATATATGCTGTTATCCTTGACGATATAAAAATAATGCTGCAGATGACAGAGGTGGGACGTGGAAGAAGATGGACAATTACAAAAGAAATCTTTATTTGGAAAGTCATACAGATTTGAATATATTACTTAAGATTGGAAAAACAACCAATTAAGAACTGAAACTAATAATCCTAACAGCAAACCAAGGGGAAGAGAAGAGGAAGCTAGCATGTGTGTGCTAATTCCTGATCATTCTCTTAAGAATATCCAAAGATAATTAATTGTCTAAGTCTGATCAGTTGAAGAGACTGAGAAAAGAAACCGTTACAAGATTGCCCCTGGAGATTACAGCTCAGGTTGGAGAAGGGAGATCTTTGAGTTCGATCATATGTGCGTGCTTTGAAGAAATAATAGCTTCCAGTGAGAACAAATGGGACAAGGGACTAGTGTTTTTCACTATACAACCTTTTGTTTAAAATATTTTTTGTACATGCTTTCTTTGACAACAAAAAGATTAAGGATGGACGGATGATTATAGAAGCATAAAAATTACTTAAATAAGGATATGGCATTTTTGTTTGTTTGTTTCAAGGGGCAGGTGGCCATAAAGACATATGCAGGGACATGGATTCTAGGAAAACAGTTTATAAAAATGTAATTGCGTTAATGAGATAAATCCTAGGTGAAGATTTTCTTTAATTGTATAAAAGTATTTCAAAAGTAAATGTAGGGGCACCTGGGTAGCTCAGTCGGTTAAGTGTATGCCTTTGGCTCAGGTCAAGATCTTCAGGTCTCAGGCTTCCTGCTTAGTGGGGAGTCTTCTCCTCCCTCTCCCTCTGCCCCTCCCCCTGCTTCTGTGTTCCCCTGCACACGAGGTCGTGTGCTCTCTCTCTCTCTATCTTAAATAAACAAATCTTTTAAAAAATGTAAATGTGTAAGAAAAATTTGCTTTTTCTGTTGTCTTAAACTTCATCTCCCCTCCATTTTATCTTCTTCCTTATTAAACATATGTAGTAAGATTTTCCGAGCTTTATCAATTGTAGAGTATCAGACTATTTTGCAAATTGACGAGTTTATCTGAATCAGAGTTTGGCCCTGTATTAGCTTCGTTTGCCATGATAAAATGCCATAAACTGGAGGTCTTAACAGAAATTTATTTTCTCAAAGTTCTGGAGGCTGGAATTTCAAGATCAGGGTGCCAGCAAGGTCAAGTTCTGGCGAGCGCTCTTTTCCTGGCTTACAGATAGCTGCCTTCTTGCCATGTTCTCATGTGGTGGAGAGACCCCACTTTATGACCTCATTTAACCTTAATTACTTTCATAGAGGCCCTGTCCCCAAATACAGTCACATTGGGGGGTTAGGGCTTCAACATACATATTTTGGGGGTTACGAAATTTCAGTGCATAACAACTCCCATTGAATTGTCATTTGGCTGAATTGAATATAGGCAAATTGTTTTGACACCAAGAAGTCACTGAAATGGGAGAGTAGCTGTCCTTCATGTGGGCTTAACTTCTAAAATCCAAACACACTAATATTGGAAGCCTCGCACAGACTGACTCCCACCCTCAGAGAGTCTAGAGTTTTTAGGTTCTCCAAACCCCAGGGTCTCCACTCTGCCCTGTTAAATACAACTAGAACATTTTCTTAGTGCCTTTGTTTTCTCTGAGTGCCAACAGTATGGTAGCCCCAACGTCCCAAGATCCGTCAGCCCTCTCTTTTCTGGAAAATCATCCAAAGCAATTGTTCAGCCTTTTGATTTTCATTTTACCTTTACACCAACTTTGTAAGGTGGACTGAGAAGCTGTTTCTGCTCACATTTTGTTAGTTGATGTAATTGAAAGACTGTGATGAGTACTGCCTTACTGTATAGAACAGAAAATGCTGCCTCCCATAATGAAGAGAGTGGGAAGAGCACTGGTCTAAGGGACAGATGACTGGTGTTGATCCCAGCTCTACCCTGAGCATGCCCAGGCTAGGACAAAGGTAGGGTTGTTTTTAACAGATTTATCTCAGTTGATTCAATCAAGGAAGGGAACCAGCACAAGGAATTTCAGTAAGATAGCTCAAGTCTTTTTTTTCCCCCTATCAGCATCAAGCCAGAGTGATACCATGAGCCTCATTTTTTCTTGCACCTTCATCAAGCTAGAGTGATGTCATGGTGTAGGCATGGACATTGGAATTATTGCAGACCTGGACTGAATGCAACTCTGAAATTCATTAGCAGAGTGACCTTGCATGAGTTACTTCAACTGTCTAAGCCTGTTCTTCTGTCAACTGAAAATAATAACTACTTTGTAGGTTGTGGGGATGATTAAAGATGATTTATCTAAAGTGCTTAGAACAATTCTTTCTCTATGCTGTGTTACAGAATTGGATCTAATGCTCTGTCTGGAATGGCATTAATAAGTTCTTCTGCCATGTTTCCAAACCCAAAGTTGTCAGACTTGACCAAGCATGTTCTCATAATGATTTTAGAGGAGCAAGCAAAAGTACACAATCCCAAAAGGCCTCTTGAGAACTCCCCTCGGACCTGGCTCATCATCACCTCTGCCTTGTTCTTTTGGTCAAAGCAGGTCGCATGGCTCCCCTTCACTCTCTCCCTATCCCCTAGAGTCAAGACAGGGAGAAATAGATGCCACCTTGTGCCTGAGGGACCCTCCAGCTGTATTCAGAGAATCATTTTGTACTTAGGACATTTTTGTTATCAGTCCACCGCAGTATTATTGCAAAGGAATTGTCATAGAAATATGAAATGATCAGAACCATTTTCTGGTTCATATTTGTTTTCATTTTTGCTGTAGCATGCTTTCAGTCATCCAGCATTCACCCGGGGGTTTGCTCAGAGCGTATGTGTGTCTTTGTACCTTGCAGCACAGCACCTCCCATAAGATGTGCTCATTTGGGCAGATGAGTAATGAGTTTTCCTGCTGTACCAAGATGGAGCAGACACACAGTATAGCATGATCTTCTCCCTCCATATTTCTCTTGACCAGCATGACAATCCAGGCTTACAGGAGGAGCAGGCCTTCATAAACAGAACCATCCAGAATGCCACAGACATCGTGTTTCCTGTTGACTGCCGATGCGTGTCTGTTTACTCCCTCCTTGAGGTTTTAATGTTAGGAACTTTTATGCCCAGGAGCATGCATCTGGAAGCCAGCAGATCTTCACTAGCATGACACAGAGGCGCCCACTTCACAGCTTGTGAATAGTAGTGTCTAAGCATCTGGATGGTGCGCCCTTATAAATAGTTCCATCAGGTGCCTGGGGAGTCCAGGCTGTATCTTTGGCATGGGATTGGGACATTTTGTGCATGACTGTCCCTGGAGGCAGGGAAGAGCTGATTCTGAGTCTCAGAGAAATCAATGGCACGACCTATCATGCAAAAACACAAGGTGATGTTTGTGTAGTTGCAGCAAAGTGGGTTTGAGTAAGGGGACCACCCCTTTGACTCCTAATTTGCTATCCTTATCTTCCCATACTTCTTCTTTTTTCCTATATTTTCTCATTTCTTGTTCCTATGCTTGCCTTTTTTACTGGTGTCTTTGAATATTCCCCATTTCCTTCACCTGTCTTTGAGTTCACTAATCTTAACACCACCTCCCAATGCCTGCAACTCAGCTCAAGGCAGCTGGACTCCGAAGATGGTCTGTGTCGGCTGTACTGCAATACTGCTTCCCTAGATCGGGCTTGGAAATCCAGCAGGAGATCCTATCACTGACATTCAAGAGCTATGAAGATACACTGTCCTGAACACATACTGTGTGGCAGGTACTCTTAAAGTGCTTTGGATAAACCATTTCTAATCTCCACAAGTGACAAGATACGTTTTATTTTCAGTGTATCGAGGGACATGTTTAGAAAGGTTCAGTGACCTGCCCAAGGTCACAGTGCTAGTGAATGCCAGAGCCAGCTTTCAGTCTAGGTCTGCATGATTCCAAATGCCAAGCTTGTTTCATTACATCACTCTCTGTGTCAATTGGAAAAGAAAAATCGAGGATCAGAAATGTGAGCTGTCTCACTAAGAATTATAGTGCTAGAATGTCTCTGCATATTTGGCTCAGTATAAGAGAAATCTAACTGGAGAAAGGGCTGTTGTAGCTCTAACCTGGGAATGTCAAGAGCACAGCTGGGACTTGAATCATCTTTCTGACACTCAAGGATATAGGAGCTGTGATATATGATGACGGACCAGACAGTTCTTCATTTGTTCAACAAATAATTATTGAGTGCCTGCTATGTGCCAGGTACTGTTCTAAAGTTTGGGACTCTTCATGAAATAAGAAAGATCCCTGCCTTTGTGGAGATGGCAGGCTGGTGGGAAGTGACAGATGAGGATGACAATAGACAAAATGAGTGAACTGTGTAGTATGGTAGAGGGTACTTGCTCTCGAGAAGGAAACACTGAAGCAAGGTAATGAGCATCAGAAGTGTCGGAGCGCGGAGGGTTGCATTTTTAAATAGGGAGATCGGGGTACTACTTGGGAGGTAAAACTCAAGCAAAGGTTTGAAAGAAGTGAGGGATTTAGCATTGCCAGTGTCTGGGAGAGGAGCCTCTCAGGCAAGATACGAAGTGGGTATAGTTGGCATTTGTGAGCCACAGCAAGATGACTGAGGGAATAGGAGCAGTAAGGACTAGGGGAAGGTAGTAATGATGGCCTTTGGAGATACTGGGTCACCAGAGTGCTTGAGGCTTTGTAAGCCATTTCAAAGATTAAAATAAGGGAAAAACAGAATGACCCATTAGGTGCATGAGGTACCTAGATGAAGTAGCCTAGGTGTAACATGATAGTGTTTTGTTTTTAAATCATTTTATTTTGCTCATGATTTTGTTGGTCAAAAATTGAGAAGGGCTCTCCTGGGTGGTTCATCTGATTTACATAGCAACAGCCATGGCAGGTGGGGCTGGAGGATCATTTCCCACATGGCTTCTTCACTTACACATCTGGTCCCTTAATGCTCCTTGGCCTCTCCAGTAGATGTTTTATCCTCCAGGACCTCATCAGATGACTTTGGCCTTCTTAGAACATAGTGATTTCAGGGTAATTGCAGCTGTTACATAGTGGCTGGCTTCCAAAAGGCAGGAAGAAATTGTCAGTCCAGATAAGAGCAACACCTGGAACTGGTATATCATCCATTATACCACGTCCTCTTGGTCTAAGCAGTCAAAAACCTATCCAAAATTAAGGAAGTGGAGAGATGCCCCTTTTGATGACAGAGTGACATCTCATTGCAGAAGAGCATGTCAGCTGGGAGATACTGTTGTGGTCATCTTTGGAAAACACAATCTGCTATGTTTTGCAATGACATTTTGATTTTTTCTTTTGTGAACTGTCAAACCATGGCTTACCTTTCTATCTTCTCTTGCTGATTGATAAAACTTTTTTTTATTATGTTATATTAATCACCATAAATTACATCATTAGTTTTTGATGTAGTGTTCCATGATTCATTGTTTGTGCATAACACACAGTGCTCCATGCAGAATGTGCCCTCTTTAATACCCATCACCAGGCTAACCCATCTCCCCACCCCCCTCCCCTCTAGAACCCTCAGTTTGTTTCTCAGAGTCCATAGTCTCTCATGGTTCGTCTCCCCCTCCGATTCCCCCCTCTTCATTTTTCCCTTCCTACTATCTTCTTTTTTTTTTTTTTTAACATATTATTTGTTTCAGAGGTACAGGTCTGTGATTCAATGATCTCACTGATATGAGGAATTCTTAACCTCAGGAAACAAACTGAGGGTTGCTGGAGTGGTGGGGGGTGGGAGGGATGGGGTGGCTGGGTGATAGACACTGGGGAGGGTGTATGCTATGTTGAATGATAGTGTTTTTGTTCAGGATTATAGCAGTGTTGGTGATGAAAAGAGATTGGAGTCTGGATGTATTTAAAGGTAGACCCCCTTAGGTTTTGCCAATAGATTAGATGTGGAGTACAAGAGAAAGAGAGGAGTCTATGGTGAATTTAAGATTTGGGGCTTCAGCAACACAAAGTATAGAGTTTACCTTAGATGAGGTGAGAAAGGCAGTTTTGAGGGGAAGGATAGGGAGTCCGTTTTGGATGTGTTGAATTTGAAATGTTTACTAGATCTTCAAATGGAACTGTGAAATCATCAGTTGTATATGATTCTTTAGTTTAGAGAGAAGACTGGGCTGGAGATATATTTTGGGATTTAGCAACAAATACCATGGTTAAAGAAAAAAATGAAGCATGAGACCCAGTGGAGAGCACCAGTATGATGTGTGAAATGGAAATCAGTGCACTGGGTGGTAAGGAGATTTGTCTTGCTTTGCTCCCAAGGCAGTACTCAGAATCCGTGAGAAAGAGGGTAGAAGCCTGACTTTGGCTTCAATACAAAAAACCATTTTAAGCTCTTAGAGCTTATTAACAATGGAATAGCCCATTTCATGGGATGCATTTTTTGATGCTACAAATTTTCAGGGAGAGTCTTGAACCTAGATCATTGTTTTTCCAAATTTTGTACATCTCTAAAAAAGAGAAGAATAGTAATTATTTTCCATTAGGGGGTTAACGTTGGTCTTTATCCAAGTAGTTTACACACTCACATACCTTGATACATTTGTCATAGTCCCAGTTTATCACCATTTTAGATATCATAAGGTAGATTAGATTCTTGCCTTAGGTTTAAACTTGAACCTACTGACTAGAGTCCTCTAAAATTTGAGTTTCTGTGAGACTGTGGTTCTGAGCATTTAGGAATGAAAAAGGCCATCACTAAAATTCAGTATGGGCAAATTAAGGGAAAAAATGATATCAGGCCAAATTTTTTATTTTAATGTCACTACTCTAGTAATGTCTTAGAACTGTGGTTCTCAAACTTTTAATCCCAGGACCCTATTATACTCTTAAAAATGTTTGAGTACTGGGGCACCTGGGTGGCTCAGTCAGTTAAGTGTCTGCCTTCGGCTCGGGTCATGATCCCAGGGTCCTAGAATCGAGCCCCGTGTTGGGCTGGCTCTCTACTCGGCGGAGAACCTGCTTCTCCCTCTCCCTCTGTCTAGCACTCTGCCTACTTGTGCTCTCTCTCTATCTCTGTCAAATAAATAAATAAAATCTTAAAAAAAAAAAAAGTTTGAGTACCTTAAAGAGCTTGTGTTTACATGGATGGTACAAATACGGGAGAATAACCAATATACTGGTTAATAAGGATTCCAGATGGTGCATTGAAACCTTCAAACTAAAGTTGAAGTTGTTAAAAATTTATTTTCAGGAAAAGAGAACCCCTACTTTGACAGAAGTTCCTTTGAAGAAGACTCAAGATTGTAGATTTCCTCTAAGTTCAGTGTAAGCCAATGATGTGACTTTGCAAAACATCTTGAGTAAGATTACACAATGGTGAAACCATTGGAAGAAAAGACTCTGGCCTAAAGGAAATACATTACAGGATGGTAAAGGAAAGCTTGCAAACACCTGCTTATAATGAGAGGCTGCAAATGTGTTTACCATTTTCTGATATTTGGTCACAAAGCTCACTTTGACCTGCCAGTGGATATAAATGATCTGTGAGTTCTCTGCTTTTCCCCAGTCAGCCCACTGGACCTCATGTAAGCTTACCTAGTTGGTACAGCCACTGGGAGCTCAAAATTGCAGTGTTCTCTTACAAATCAAAACCTAGTAAATTTTATCTTGCAAAACAGATAAGGGATAATTGAATGACAAGATAAAATTTAACTTGAAAAACATTTTGTAATATGTTCCTTCAATATTAAACTTCTTTAAAGCATTTAATTATTTTATAACTTAGAAAAGCCTTCAGGTTTATCTCAAAGAACTCAAAATTTAGGAGTTCTCTCCATTTAAATACAATCAAAAATTACCATAAAACATGGCTGAAACTATTAGGGTAAGAAATCATTTGCAAAAAAAAAAAGTAATTTGCAAATAAACTTTCCCTCAGGGATGTGTCTTCTGCATCAAGTGGGGTCTCCTTGTAAAATAGACCCTAAGAGCTTCTGAAGTACCCTTTGAGTTGTCTAGAGAAAGGCCGAGCCCAGTTCCAAGAGAAAATGCCTGGAATTCTGTTCAGAGTCACAATGCATGGGGTTAAGATAACAAACTGCTCTGGCTTCTTTCAGGGCAACAAAACATTCCTACAAATTCAAATTGTCTCCAGGGTTGTAAATCCAGAATGGTTTGGTAGACCTGAGCTAGGAGAAAGGGAACTGGGGCAAATACTTCTTTAATGTTTGCCTGTGGGCAGGATGGGTTTTTGTTTTTTGTTGTGTTTTTTTTTTTTTTTTACTAGTTTACTATTACTAATACTATTTATTTGTTTTGTGAACTGTTTTAGGTTTGGCTCCCACTGTGGGGGGAAAGAAAACAGTGTCAGAAAATTTTTGGCTGGAGTTGAGTGTAAAGAGAGCTGTGAGAAGAGCCGAGGAAAGGAGGGCAGTGGAAATAACCCTGTGGAGCCATTAAGTCTGACAGCTCCGCCCCTCCCAGTGGGACAATGATGCGTGGATTGACTTAACTTTAGCATATGCTCGTTGTTGTTCCAAATTGCACATGGAGGTGTAAGCCCTTTAAAAAGGATCAGGTTATGGCACTCACTCCCCCAGTTTGGTTGCTATTGGAGACTGGGCAATCATGAGAGAAGTGACTGTGGTTCACCTGGGTGCTACGCAAAGAGCAGTTCAGACAGAGAAAATAAAGTGGGCTCTGAGAATCCGTAAGCAGCCGCAGACTGGCGCAAGTGGAGTCATTATGGCTCTTAACAAGTGAATGTGTAGCGAACTAATAACAATTTCATAATAAAGCCAAGGCTAAGAATCAGCTAATGAATGGGGCCAGTACTTCTATCACTATCTGATTAGGAAGAGACGAGCAGTGCCTAATGATAGGAATCTTTATCCTTCCCCGTTTTATTTATGCCAGTCTATGTGGAGGCAGATCCCTGTAGGTTCCTGCCGTCTTACAATCTATGCCTAAAGCTTTGAGTCAATTGATGTCCAAGCAAGTGATACCAAATTACTGCTTAGTAAGAGTATACTCTGAAGAAAAAGCAAGGCACCTCCTTGAGTATTGGCCTCAGAACACTTGAATTTATGACAAAGGGGAAATCTGTAACAAAAGCATACGTGGTGGGCTGATGAGGATGCCTCTTGAGTTGACTTGGCATGTATGGGTTAATCTGTACCTGAAGCCTGGTGAGGGGGCTTGACTTGGTGCTGAGGGCTCTCTATTTCCTAGGAAATGAGCAGGTTAAAGATGATCTTCCAGGAAGTTGAGTATATTAATATACAAGCAACTTCATCCTCTTGTCTTTCCCTTCCTAATTTACAGCCATCTATGAGTGGTTCATAGGAGTTTTCAAAAGATGTGATTAGCTTTACTTGGCAGGAAACTTGTGAAGGGTTTCAGGGTAATGATGTGTCAGCTATGAACCCATTCAGCTAATCTGAAGAAAAGTTTTTAGAGCAGGAAGGAGCCAGATTCAGAGGTGCTGACTTGTGAAACACAACGGTGAGTCCATTTGTAGCTAAAAGAGCCAAAATTCTAGTTTCCTAATCATGTAAAGGAAAGGAGGTAGTGATGAGCAAAAAGGAAGAAACTGAATAACACAACATTCACTCATTTGCACCATCTACACCAGAGATCCTCCTCGCTCATCAAAATTTGGAAAGTATTTGATATAGTTGCATACAGAGCTTATAGGGAAAGTGGCTGACAGCCTGTGACTCAGGGATATGAGGTAGAAGGAAGAGGCTGACACGTTTGACTAGGAGCCACGTGAGCACAACACAGTGGGTGGAGAGCCGCAAAGGGCTACACTTGAAATTCACTGCTGGGTTCATTTCATTAATATATTGACTTATGTGACTGTGTAGCACCTCTTAAATGCAAGGCATTTTGGGACCACAGTTACAACAGATCTGTCCTCACCAGCATGTAACTTAGTGTTCCAGTTGTTACTAGGGTTGCAGGACAAATTATCCTGAATTTAGTGGTGAAAGACAACAATCTATGATGCTCATGGACTACCTGAGTCAGCAGTTTACTCAGGGCACAGCAGGGCTTGTCTCTGCATCGTGGTGTCTGGGAGCCTCAGTTGGAAGATTCGAAGACTGGTGGCTGGAATCATCTGCAACTTGTTTACTCACTTGTCTGATGATTGGTGGTGGCTGTCAGCTGAAACATCAGTTGGGGAATGGGCCAAATTTTCTACCTTTGTCTCTTCATGTGGTCTGAGCTTCCTCACAGCATGTGATTGGGTTCCAAAGCTGAGTGCCAAAGAGGATGAGCCAGGCAGAAGCTGTCTCTTTGTGACCTTGCCTCAGAAGTCACATAGGTAACATTGATTCCACCGTGGTCCATTGGCCAGGACCATCACAGACCTTGCCGAAATTCGAGGAGAGGGAACATCAACTCCAAATATCAGTTTAGGAATGCCGATCACAATGAATGAAAAGCAGAAATATATGTATGGCTGTGTTATATGTACATGTATAAAATCATCTGTCACAGTAAGAGTGAAAAAAATCACAGTATCAAGTAAAGAATATTGTTTGTGATGATTTTGTAAGTCATGGCCCAAAGAATCCTATAATTGGAAATACACTAAAAAAGCAAAGACATACCTGAGCACTATGTTTCACAAGTGTGAATTGTGCATGCCACTTCTGTTATTATTCTGTTACCATCTGTACTATTCCCTTCATTTTTTTAATTGACCAACTGTTTTTAAACTCACATTTGTTTTAAAAGCATACTAGATATTACTACTGAAAATATTTTTTACCGTAATTTATTTGCCATAAAACAAAAGTAACTTTAAATATAATCAAAATAAAATTGAACAGTTGCTAGGTATGTTGCTTTCCAATGAAGATTGCAAGACTAAAGCAAGTCCTCTTTGTCAAAAATGTTAGCAGGTGTTTGAAAGATATTAAATCATAGTCCTACAAAATTGAGGCTCTTCCCAGGCCTTAATCTGAAAGATTGAAAGAAAAGTAAAAGCAAATGATCCCTAGTGAGAAGGTCAGTGATGTTTAAGGCCAGGTCTGTGTGCTGCCTAACATCCTTTAAAGAATTTTTGATATTATAATCCTATTTTGTTGACAAACACTGATCTGTAATGATTAAAAAAAAAAATCCTAAATAGCTAAGCTTTCATCTTGCGTCAGCCATGTTGCTGGGATCCATGAGGAAGACCAGCATCTGGCACAGAGCTGATACATGTTAATTAATGATTTTGTAACCTGCCATCTGTCAAAGGCTGGGTCCCCTGCACCTCTGTTTTGTTTTGTTTCATAAACCCCTCCCTGAAAGATTTAGTAAGCAATAAAAGGCCTTGATGAGTTGGCTTCTACATCAGGTTTAGCCACCCTGTTATCTTATTACCATTCTCCACATACTGGGTGGAATTGACTTTTTGCTTCCCCTCTGTGGCATAACTAATTCCTAGACTTTATGGGACCACTCCCAGGCCAACTTGCACTCTTTAGTATGAAGGTATCTAAATCCAACAACATGTATTTCCAAAAATAATTATTAGCACCTGCCAGGGCTAGTGTTGCCCTAGACCCTAGAGGTCTCAGAAGTCAACAAGAAATGGACACTTTGTTAGAGTACAGAGAAAGGCCACTAGGGGGCAGCTATCTCACCCCTAAAATTTAATTAATTTCTTACAATAGCATTGTCTTGTTGAAGTATTGGTCAGAAAACACTCCTTCCTGGGTGTTTGTTTTTTTTTTTTTTTCCAGTAGAGATGATCACTTGGGAATAAGTATAATTTTCATGGTCTTCTCCACCTAGACCTTTCCTTCTGGTTTTCAGGGGTATGGAGAAAGGTCTATAGAGGTTAGGAGGAAAACAGTCAGAGAGACTTATCTTCAGGGATTCCAGCCTGCAGCCTTGACCACACAAGCTAAGACTTCTAACAATAGTGCCTTTCTAGACATGGGGCTGGCATTAACAGACCTTTTCCTGCTTGCTTCATAGTCGGCTACGGTGAAGCTGTCAAAACCAGTGGCTCTGTGGACTCAGCAGGATGTCTGCAAGTGGTTGAAGAAACATTGTCCGAATCAGTATCAGATCTACAGTGAGTCATTCAAACAGCATGACATTACTGGTAAAGTATGCGGCATCCAAAATATTTTATTCCCTCTTCCTCTCCCCATCACCGTGGCCTTTCCCATACCCTTACAATGCAATGCATCTCCCTGCTGAAGTTTCTGGCATGGGTTTACTTTAAAAGGGGGGATGGATTCCAGATCCATGCAAGCTAGGCTACTTAATAAGCATAAGCAGTTAGAGAAGCATGGATTCCAAGTGTCCAGGACAAATATGTGGGAATCAGGGTAAGGGGTTGGGGAACTCTGGAGAAAATGTGTACCAATTCTAGAGAAAAGAAAGGAAGGAAGTCTTCCAAATTAGCTGGGTTACAGGATCAGGATTAGATGTTCTAAGTAGGAAAGACTTTAAAATAGGAAAACTCTGAAGTGAATATGATAATAACTTACTGCCCCTGAGATGAATACCTTAAAAACAAAAATGAAGATTCCATTTAGATCCAAGAAGCATTTGGAAGCAGAAACTATGACAGTATAATGAACTGCAAAAGCCCTTAGGATTATGTCTCTCAATTGGAGAACAGGGTGGGCGAGAAGGAGCAGATGGGGCCACCATGGGAGCCCATCAGAGTCAGGAGATCTTCTCCAGACCTCTCCTGCCCTCCCGCCCTGAGGGTCTGGATGGATATAAGGCAGAATTCCTCCCCTGCCCTCCCTCCCCCCTCGCAAGCACTATGATGAAAGATAGGACTGAAGAATATGCTCTGTGCACCAACACTGTGCTTCAGAGGGAAAACATGTTGAGAAGTCCTGATTCAAGTCCAGGTTCTTCCCTTTTTTAAGAGAAAACTATTTCTCTGGTGGGAAAGTGACTTGCTCTTGAGTAGCCCAGCCCTGTAGATGCCATCCCTCTTTCCAAACTGGGTGTTTTTCAAAGTGTATTCCTTGGAGCCTTTGGGTACACTAAAGATTGCCAAAGGTACAAGGGGTGTGCTTTGGGTTGAGGTGGGTGTGTCAGCTAAAGCAGCTTCCCTTATGTCTGTTTGACATACTCGAATTGTACAAAAACTTCATTTGGGGAAAAGGGTTCTGATACAAAAGAACCAGTGAGCTAGGTTATCCTAGATGCCTGCTGACCAAATTGGTAATGTTTTAAAATGTAAGGAACACACTCAAGTATAGCTCAAGGTGAGTTAACAGAGAGTGAAATCCTCCTAAGTGTTAAAATTGTCCTTAATGTACTTTGCTTCCCCCACCACCAACTGGAATAATGGTTTTTTAGATGAAATTCCTAAAATTGTGAAGGCAGTGTCAGGACTTCTTTTAGATTCTGAGTGTCTAATTTTTTTCCTAGTCCCTTCTTTAAGAATATAAGGAAATCCCATACAGGGTCAGTTCTCCCAGCCCTAAAAGCAATCTATCAGTTAGTCACCATTTGGCTGATTATGGTTGCCTTCATCTGATAATGTGTGCTTAATGTTTCTTAATGCCTGTGTGATAGAATAATGGCAAAGGCTTTCTCGTGATCTTATTTGAAAGTAGTGTTATCTTTTATTATGGGCAGGAATTGTGAGATGCCCTTGAGGGAAGGATAGGCATTTATATTGGTTTATAGAGGATGAGCCATCCATCCCTTAGAAATAAAGGTTTCCTGCTTTGTGGCTTGGAGTCCATAGTATACCACTTCCCAAAGCTTTCTGCTAAGTGACATGAAGAAAGAGGGTGTGAGCATGAGATATGGGTTTTGAACAGCTGTCCTGTTGCTTTTGGTGGCCCATTTGGTCTCCAGGCAACACCATTGATACAGTTCAGTCACAACCTTCTTGGAATCTTGGGCAAGCTGCTTAAGCTAGATGAGTTACTCAATCTCACTCCTCATCTCCAAAATAAAGATAATAATAGTACCCATCTCCAGGAGTTGTTGTGAAGATTAAAATGAAATAATATTAAGTGACCCACTAAGGTGGCCATTTATTGGCACCTTCTAGCTGTCAGCATTTTGCTCTTGTCAAGACTCATCTGGAGGTGTCTAAACTATTCATTCTAAGGGCGCCCTGTTTTCAGGCAAGAAAAGTACTGGGGGCTTAGGGAACAGAGAGGAGGATTTCACACTAACATTCGGGCTACATCTTTTTGGCCTTCTGCTATCTGAGGGCTCAAAAAACCACTCTCTTCCCCTGTTTCCTGGCCCCTGCCTCTCCAGGAGTGAAAGTGAAATACCCAGGTGGTCACAAGTGCCAAGTGGCCAGAGAATAGGACTGCAGTCAGCCTGCAGTTACCAGCCCCAGGATGCTGGAAGCTGGGGGTTCGGGGGGGGGGGGCGGTCTCCATGCCCTTGGAAGCTAGCTGTGAAAAACAGAGCAAAGAGGATTGTGAAAAATTAAGACATGCGGTGACAGAACCAACTTCACCAGCCACTGGTAAATAGTGGAATGCTGAGGGTGGTGACAAGCACCAGGTCGAAGCCCAGAGCTGCAGCTTCGCCATGGAATGTCGTGAAGGTTCCTGGTGCCCTTCAGTTTTCTTTGTCTGCGGAAAGGAGATGGTACCTGCCTCCTAGTGTTGCTATGAAAGCAATCCATGGTCCTAGGAAGCATGCATTGAATGTGAGCTGTTGCTGATCTCCTAAGTGCTGTTCTGATCTCTCCCAAAACAAACACCACGTATAAACAGTGTTGAATTCATCTGTCTTTATTATCCTGAGAATTGGGAAGTGAGCACCCGGGTGGAGTGGAGTGGCATGGTGGTGGTGGTCAGGGGGCGGGTAGTCTGGGCTGGTAAGTACCCTGTGCTTATCTGCAAGGTTGCAACAAAGACGTTCAGTGTCTCTTCCTGACCCTTAGATTCTCTTGAGCGTTGCTGTTCATTTATTTTTCTCAAAGCATGGATCTCCAATACCCTGCTCATCAAGCAAGTGTGTTTGTTATACCAGTGTAACCTATAAACAATCCCTTAATTTTGAGGCAGATGGTATATAGCAATGGCAAATAAAAAGGACATATATTAAATGGAAAGAAGGGAAAAAAGGGCTTTCACAGACCCAAGTCAGATCCTCCCTGCTTGTCCTCCACCCCCAACCTTTGACAAATAATAACTGTACAACATCACATGAGTTAGTTTTTCATCAGTGAAATGAGAATAATTATCTTAAAGGGTGTTGTTGGGAGAATTAAATGGAAGGATACATGTGAAGGGCCTAGCTTAATGCCTGATACATACTAGACATTTATCCATGTAGCAAGTATTTGTGGAGCATCTACCCTGTACCGGGTTTTGGGAGTACAGCAATAAATAAGACGGTCAGCGATCTGTGCAGGGAAAAAATTATGCTTCCGTGAGAAACTATGCATCGTCAATAGCACACCATGTGGGGCTAATTCCACAGAGCTGTTTTTACAACTCAGCAAGTTGTAGATAACTGATAGCAATACAAAATAATCCTTGTTGTAGATGTGTAAATTCTGTCCCATAGAGGTTCAGTTGGCTTTCCTAGCCACTGAAAAGGTGGAAAAGGTGAATTTTGCCTGCCATTTATACATTTATTTTGCTCTCCCTGATCTATGGGTGTGTGCTCTTTGGATTCTCCTTTGTAATATCTTTCTCCTGGTTGTAACATCTTAACTGGTTTCTTCACTAATGAGTTAAAAAAAAAATCTTAAATGTGTTTGTTTTTGTATTTGATGAGAGTCCTGATTTTAACCTATTTTGAAAATTACCCTGTTTTAACTTTAGTAGTTAATTTTTTTTTTAATATTTTGGCCAGGAAGTCCACTTTATTAACATTTTTTATGCCTTTGTTTGAAGGACATTAGATTCTACACAAACATTCCCCCCATTTTCTCCAAAGTCTAAGAAACATTAAGATATGTTTCAATATACTAGCATTCAAAACCTTTTGCAAGTTTCCTATTGGAATTTCTGAGAATTTCATTGTGTCCAGGCAGCACCTGCTATTTTGTGGCAGATGCGTTTAATCAGAAGAGAAGCTACTCCTGTTACCTCCCTGCAGAAGAGCTCTTAAAAGGCATGAGATGGTTAGAACACCTGAGAGGCATTAGGATAGATAGATTTAAATCATCAGATTAGGCTTGAAGGAAAGAAATTCGTCTATTTTCCTGTGCTTGCAAGATTCTCTCTCCTGCTTTCTGAGGCCCGCTTGGAATGCTGATGAGGAAGCTCTACTGGGGCCAGGTGTAAGCTCACAGGCAACTTTCAGATTCTTTTTTATGCACAGTTAAGAATATTTTCAGGTTTGAGGCAATTTCAGCCCCTGGCTGTGCCTTGTGTTGTTCCCGTGGCTGCTAAAGTGAGTTTACCTCCTTCAGCATCAAGTCCTCCATCTGGAAAGGGTTCTTTCCCCTGCCAACTTGAAAGACTTATTTTTATGGGTGAAGCACTCAGAGTTCCCCAGCATATAAAATATTTTTAAAAGCCGTTTTGAATGTGGAAAAGGTTTCCACGTAGTCTGCTTTGTGGCACAGCAATGGGAATTCTTTAGATGCCCAGATGTCTGCAGGAATAAATAGTTATACGAATATCCCCCGCAAATGGTCAATATTGATTTGTAGTATTTCCCAGTGGCCTCCTGCAAAATAAATGAATACATTTCTGGTTCTTTTTCTGCTTCAGCCACCCCACCCCCACCTCTTTCCCCTTTTCAAAATATTCTGCTGAGGTGTATCACCCTCAAATTTGGCAGTTCTGCTTATGCTATTGAATAAAAGGGAAACCTCTCTTTTTTAGACCTTTGGATTGTGGATCTGTGTGTTTGCTAACATGAATCCCTTCAGTGCTGGTTTCTCTGAGCTGTTCTACCCCTTTACCCTTCTGCTGTTGTCTTCCTTGTCTTTATTATGTTACCCATAGAGACTAGCAGGATATGTAGTTAACAATTTATCAGAAGAAGTGGAATCGTTAGTTACTTTATGTGATCTATCTGTGAGTATACTCCTTATTAGAATCCAGTGTAGCCAAATAAAGTGTGGGCATATGTAACTATCATAGCACCACATCTGTACATTTTCTTATCATTATTGGTTTCCCTCTGGATATTGTGTTTTACTTTTCTATGTCTTTGTGTTTTGTTACATTTCTCTTCTATATGAACTGCTCTACGTTTTTTATTAAACCTCAAGCAGCCTAGAGCTGCATAGTAAAGTTCCTGACATCATCAGGGCCTGTTTCCCTAAGTTAATTTTCCAACAACAGCATTTATTGTTTTTAACCCCTTTTGTTGATGGAAAGCTTACTAACATCACCTTGATACTCCTCAGTGTTCTTAAAGCAAGGGTGCTGAATTTGATCATCTTGATGATCCAGGATTATAGACTTTTAAATATTGGAAAAGGCTTTAGATGTCATCCCGGGTTTTATGAGGTCAATAAAAAGAATACCACTTTGAATGAAAAGTATAAATGGAGACCAGAATATTAGCTTCATTTCTGATAAAGTTTTTTGGAGAACGTCATTTAGGTCTACAGACAAATCGGTTTGCTACCCAGGGTGAGCCCTGTTGTAGGACCTGTCACATTGATAGGTGAAAGTTTAATTATTAGGAAGTTCTGCTGAGGTTAACTGAAACCCACCCATAGGTCCTATTTAGGTTCCCAGGTTAGAAACCTTTGCTGAGAAAAGCCCTTGATGACTGCTGCCCCCAGGACCGATTGTTACTGCCAGTCCCCAGTGGGGCCATGGCACAGTCCCCCATTCTTTCATGCATCCCAGCAGACTGCTCCCAAGTTCCTTCATCTTTAGTAGATGTCCTCCTTTGGCCACACTGAGAACGTATAGACTATCTGGTGGGATTTCCCTATTTTTCCTCTCCACCCCATCTTATCTGCTGCTTCCTCTTCTTCCAGAAGACATGCCTCTGTTCTCTTTTACAAATAACCTTTTCCTGCCTCTGCTTGCACCAGTCATCCCCTGTTTTGCCTGGGTACTTGCTCCCTGTTGCAGCCATCTTTCCTCTTTGATCTAGCTACACCAGCTCCCTCCTTTTTCTCTGAAGGGTTCCATTCTAGTCTTCTGACCAGTCCCTTTCGAAGTATTTGTTAAATCACATTTAATTCGTATATTGGAAAAATTTATATAGCCACTTCCACATGCCAAACAGAACACTATGCCCCCAAAACTTCAGGACACACACTCCTTTCAAGTGTCTGAGAATTATCCGCCATGATACACTGCACACAAGGGTATAAATAAATCTCAACAAATTTCAAAACACTGAAGTCTTACAGGGCACATTCTCTGACCGCAACAGCTATTAGGAATCATTAACAAGATATCCTAAAGATCCCAAATATTTAGAAACTTAACACACAACCAAGAACTGCATGGGTGAAGAAAAAAAATCACAACCGAAATGAGAAAATATTTTGAACAGAATAATAATAGAAACGTGAATATTCCAAACACTGGTGTTGTGCGGCTACAGCACAACTTAGAGGAAAATTGTTTCACTAAATGCCTATATTAAAAGAAGACTGGAAGTCAGTAAATTAAATGTTTACCTTAAGACATTAGAAAAGAACACGTAATCCAAAAGTAAGAGCTGAAATTAATTAAAAACATACAAGCAATAAAGAAAACTAACAAAGGAGAAGTTGATTCTTTGAAGAGATAACAAAACTGATAAACATCTACTTAGACCGAACTAGGAAGACAGACAATGTCAGGAAAGAAAGTTGGAGAAATCATTGAATTCTCTATACACGTTAAAAAGTAATAAGAAAAGCGTATGAATGAGTTTAGGCCAATATACTTAGATGAAATGACAAATTCCTTAAAAACCATAACTTAGCACCAACTCAAAGCTAGAAAATCTAGCCACATATCTCCTAATAAATTTTAAATTAAAACTACACACATACACATAAATACACAAAACCTAAGTCCTGAAGCCTTTTGTAATAATTCACATAATCAATAACCAAACCTATGCAGATTCTTTCAGAAAAGAGAGGGAAAGGGGAGCACTTCCAAACTCATAAGGTCAGAATGACCGTTAACACTAAAACCTGACAAAGGTACTACGGGAATGGTATGGTATAGATCGATATCCTTCATCAACCTAAACCTAAAAGCCTTGACAAAATACCAACAAATTGAATCTAGCATTTGACAAAAATGATACTCTATCATGATCATGTGTGCATAGGGATTCAAGGTTAAGTTTTTGAAAATTCAGCTTGATTCACTCTATTAATAGAATAAATGGAGAAAGTCATATGATCATTTCACCAGATGCAGAAGTCTTAGCGTTTCAGCTCTGAGAGGTGAAGAGCATGGATGTCATCACTGCGATCTTTACAACAAGAACAAGCTGGACGAAATAATGATTTTGTTGGGACCCATCAAAAAACTGATTTCACAAGGCAGATCATCACCCTAAAATCTAGAAGAGTAGGTGTGTCCAATAATGACAGAAGATTTGGACACTTTACAAGGAAGATAAAAGAATGGACAATAAGTACTATAAAATATGAAAATATACTAAGCAACATTGTCACATGGAAAATGCAAATAAAACTACAGTGAGATACGACTTCGTACTCAGTAAAATGGCTAACATTCAAATGACTGGCAATCCTAAGGGTTGCTGAATGTGTGTAGCAACTAGATCTCTCATACATTGTTATTGGGTATAATGTGGTGCCACCTGATTCAAAAACTAAAGTTTTTATGTGGTTAATCACACAATTATTAAATGATCCTGCAATTCTCCTCTGGGGTATTTACACAGGAGAATTGGAAACATATATTCATAAAAATTCCAGCCCAGTAATATCCAAAGGAGTGTTACTCAGAGTAGACAAAAATTCTAAACAATCCTTAGGTCCCTCCAGAGTAGCGTGGATAAACAGACGGTGCTTTATTCACACCAAGAGCACTGCTTGACAATAGAAAGGAACCGACTACTGAAGCATGCAACATGAAAGGCTCTCATGTTGTGCTGAGGGAAAGAAGTCAGAAACCCAAGAGTACCTACAGTCTGACTCCATCCTATGAAATTCTAAAACACAAAATTGGCAGTGATGGCAATCAGGGGTTCTTTAGGTTGGAATGTGGAGGGCAGATGGCAAAGAGGAGCAAAGGAACTTTCTGTGGTCATAAAAATGCTTTCTATCTTTGTCAGAAGTTCTCTACTTGGCGTCTCACATGTGTGAAATGTGTTGTATGTAAATTATATCTCAGAGTTGGTTTTTGGAGACTTGTGTGCTTTCCAAATTTTCTAAAATGGCAAAGTGTTTTTAAAAGGCAAAAATGAAAATGTCATCCTGTGTCTTTCCATACGGGCTGTAGGATCATTTAAAGATGATGAAAGGGGCGCCTGGGTGGCTCAGTTGGTTAAGCGACTGCCTTCGGCTCAGGTCATGATCCTGGAGTCCCAGGATCGAGTCCCGCATCGGGCTCCCTGCTCAGCGGGGAGTCTGCTTCTCCCTCTGACCCTCCCCCCTCTCATGTACTCTCTCTCTCTCTCTCATTCTCGTTCTCTCAAATAAATAAATCTTTAAAAAAATAAAAAATAAAAAAAATAAAGATGATGAAGAAGGGCACCTGGGTAGTGCGGCCGGTTGAGCGACCAACTCTTGGTTTTGGCTCAGGTCATGATCTCAGGGTCGTGAGATGGAGCCTTGAGTTGGGCTCTGAGCTCAGCGTGGAGTCTGCTTGAGATTCTCCCTCTCCCTCTGCCCCACCCCATGTGTGCACATGCACCCTCTCTCTCGCTCTCAAATCTTTAAAAAGAATGATGAAGATAAGAGATGGGTTTTATATTCATCTATATTATAAATACATAGGTATAAATATTTAACACAATCTAATACAACATGCATAAATATATATAAAGAATGTATATGTTATATATAAAGAAATTGAGTTTGAAAATCCACTTTATGCATTTTTCACTGAAAGAATAATCTGAAGATAGAACATTCTTATAAAGGAAAGGTATGGTTTTACCAACTGGTAGAAGATGACAGCTGACAAAAGAACAGCTCTGTTGTCTGACTGTGATTCTGCTTGTCTGAGCTACTCTTGCGCATCCGAGGCTTTTGGGTTTCACAGATGAATTAAATTTCAGAAGATATTTTCGCAGTAGCATCTAGTTGCCGCCTTAGTATTTTACTCATTCATACTTTTAAAAATTACCTCACCACATTTTATAAACCAAAGGAATTTTAACACACACAATCTCATTTGAAAATACAATAAATTTTATGTTAAGAAAAACATTTCTCCCATTTTCATCCCAGAATGGGGCCACTTTTTATGTTTGTATAAGGAAACTACTCTTAAGGGGACACTGATAGTCTAAATACAGCATTTATTTAATATTCTATTTGAAAAGATAAGAATGGAGTTTGTCACCAAATGAACTATTTGTTTCATCCATCAAAGAACTAGAAGGATTTTCTTTTTTAACCAATTGCATAGACTTAAATAATTAAGACTACTCCTACGGGGGGAGCGGGGGATTTTTACTTGCTACCTGATTCAGTTTTTTTCTTCAATGATCTTCCCCCGCCCCTCACTACTTTTATAGGTTCTGTGGTTTGGGAAATGAGACTTGAAAGGTTTGCCCAGGTTATCACAGCCAGGGAATGCAGGGCTGGGGTCAGGAGCTAGCTTTCTGCACCCTCATCCAGCACTCCTCTCGCCTGCCAGATACCCTGCTCCTCCCAGCCAGCACCCATTAACAGACCCAAACCAAAGGCTTCTGAGACCCCAGAAATGCCGGTGCCAGCCAGGTGTTCTTATCAAAGTTGTAACTTATGAGACCGTCCTGCTTTAGAAAACCCCTGACGTCTTACCTGCTGTGTCTTGGAGGCTTTCTCTGTGTACAAGGCTCCTCTTGCAAGCTGTTACAGATAGGAGGAAGCACGGCTCAGAGTGTAGTGGATGAGTCCAGGTAAGTATAGTTGCTGAGCACTTCACATCAGCAGGACCTACCACAGAGGTTGTTGAGAGGAGTTACCACCTAGAAAATACTTAAAACAGTGCCTGACACGTGGTAGGGGCTCCATAACTGTTACCTCTTGCTGTCACATTACTGGGGAAGAAGAGGAAACTGTTCTTAGGAAAAGTCCAGCAGGTTGCCTCACAGATAGAAGGGGGGGCAGAAATGGGCAAGATACACCCCTTTTTTTTTTTTTAAAGCACACCGTTTTAGCTTATTTTCCCAATCCAAATTCTAGGAGCCCAATGATGTTTTTATAGCCACAAACTCAATCTCATTCTTTCTTTCAGCCAGATCCAGTTTTTCCTCCTTGTCTCCCTCTTAATTCCATCTTTCTAGTCCCCAATGAAACGGTCACATTTTACTAAATATGACCAAATGTCCAGCTTCCTTTGCTGCTTTACTCTGAACACTGATCTTTTTGCTCTGTCATAGAAATGAAGTTGGTGAAACACGACCTGTTTGGATTAAGTCTGTTTGCTTTTTAGCTTCTGTGTCCATTTCTTTTTTTATTGATGACTTTACTCTCTGTTTTGTTTTGCTTTTTGTTTTATGTTGTTTGGGGAAGTACTGAAGTCAGATTGCAAAATTGGAGATCCCCTTCCCTTGATTTTGCTGCCAATCCCTGTTTGAACGTTAATACACTGTGTACTCATCCTGTCAAGTCAAATTTCTCATCCTTAGGAGCCCCAGGGTGCATGGGCAGAACCTCTGTCATGACATTCAATGGAGGTATTGGGAATCATGCCCTTTAGCGGGAGTCTGCTCTGTGGAGCAATGGCTCTCTTCCTTCAGATGGCATCACTTATGGTGATTGTGGCACCATATTTGTTGATGGAGGAAATGGAAGTCCACACGGCTGCCATATCGAAGAGCCCGTGGCACTGTTTTTGATGAAACACAATTGTCCTCAAGAGGTCTTGGCCAGTATCATTCTAGGCCATTGTGTCTGGGCTCTCATGTTCCTCCTTCAGAGTCTCATTAAATATATTTTTCAATTTCCATACTAACTGTGGGGTGATGTGACTGTTAGGTGGTGTTTAATTATTGCTCTTGACAGACTTCCTATCTTGGATAATTACGAAAGATTAGAGAAAGCCTGGACTGTGGAGACCCATGATAGAGTCCTCTCCACTTCTTAGTCACTGGCCCTGGCAGAGTCTGTTTCACTTCCCTGAGCCTCAGTTTCCCTTTCTCAAAAATATTATAAAGTGTACCTTATGAAGTTGCTACTAGTTATTATTACTGGTCTGTGATTGTATGGACTCCATACATAGGTTTACAAGAAGCAAAGGAGAGTATGGAAATCACCTTTCGAATGGGAAAGAATTGTGTAAGTGTGTGTGTGTGTGTGTGTATATGTGTATATATGTATATACACATGTAGTTTTGTTTCATTATTTAATAAATATAAATATACGCCCCTTGGATTGCCTCTAAAGGTCATGATTCCCAATCCCCCCCATTGAGTGTCATAACAAAAGATTCTGCCCCTGCACCCTGAGGCTCTTAAGGATGGGAAAAAAATAAATATAATAAATATATATGTATATACACATGTGTAGTTTTGTTTCATTGTTAAATAAATATAAATAAATGGTTGGAGAAAACTTGTATTTTAAAAAATATTTGAGTGTTTGCATGCAAGGCACTCCAGTAAGTACTTTGCATACATTATTTAATTTATTGTCACAATAACCCATAAGATTATTATTTCCAATTTACAAATGAGGAAAATGACTCTCAGAAAACTTAGGTCTCTTGTCTAGGTCATAAAAACCAAAAAATGGCAGTCAAGGTTTTAACCCAGGGCCATCTGAATCCAAAGCTCACATTCTGACCTCTGTGCTATGAAAGATAGCATCTTATAAGTACAAGCGAGTGATGAAAGAAAATAAACACGGGGGTAAGCACCAAAGAAGACTTAAGAAGGAACTCCTATCTAGAGCCTGGTTGATTGGGAAGTCTGCTTGGAGGAGGCTGGATTTGTCTTGTGTAGGATTTTAAAAGAGAAAGTCCCTGAAATACCAAGTTGTATTTATGTATTTTGTTTGACCCTAGAGAACAAGAAACTGTAACAGCTTTTAAGCCATAGACCTCGCCACCCCTTATTGCATCAGACTCTGCCTCTCCCCACATGGGGGTTACGTGCCTGAGCCTGAAAGCATTTGGGCTTCTGGACCTGAAGAGGAATGAGTGATGGAGGTGGAGATAGATCAGAAGAGTAGTCTGAGGGCTACGTGAGAAGAGGTTTTGAGTGTCAGGCTAAGGAAACTAAATTTTCCTCTCTTGGATGTCATTTACCACCCATCAGTGATAACAGCATCACCATGGTGAGTGGACTGACAAGCTCAGAGCACTCTTGGAGAAAAATGGAATGTGCGGATGATAGAGATCACCAATGTGTGAGGTGTTGGCCCAAGTGGATCCTGGATCAGGATCTATTGGATTATTGCTTTTACAGATCTCTGGCTTTTCCATTTTCCCAGTCCCCAACAGTGGTGCTACGCCTAAGCTCCCTTTCCACAAAGCCCCCATCCCTCTCCCCTTTCATTATTCTGAGGAGGCACCCATGGACATAAATTTTCTTAACATTCCTCCCTGCAGTATTAGCTCTATTTTTACCCCCTTCTTAATGGTTTCCTTTATGTCTCTGAGGAAGAGATATTCACTCTCCCAAGAGCAGTCCCCTAACCTTTGCTCTTCTCCCTGCCTGTGTGACCCCCCCGCACACACCAGAATTCTGTTCGTTTCTCTCTCCCTTCTGAGTCTTCAGACTTTCTGCCTACACTTCTGCATTCCCGTTTGAAGCCCTGCTGTGTCCAGCATACGTCCCCTCCTTGCTACTATTACTGCAGTTCTTCTGATCAAGGTTTCCCTAGTCTTGGCCTGAACAGTCTCCTGTGATCCTACTTCATGGCTCTCTGGGAAAGCATCTGTTCTTTTGTCTCTATATCAGAATTGACCAGATCTCTTCCTGCTTAAAAAGACTAAATGCCTACTGGATAAAGTCCAGATTCTTAAGCTTGGCATGCGAGGCTCTTGATAAACATTCCTCAGGTCCATTTGCAGCCAGACCACTCTCATTCTTGCCCCACTGTCCACCTAGTGAACTTTGAGTAATTCGCGAGGCCCATCTCCAGTTATTTCTCTCTTCCCTACCCTCCCTGGGCCTTTCCAAGCAAAATTAATTTTTCCATTCTGTATTTCCTTTACATTTTTTGCAGTGAATGAATAACCACTATTATTGTTAGAACACTGATCACATTATATTAACATTATTTGGTTACATGTTTATCTTCCTTCCACCAGCCCAGAAACTCCTGTAGGGTAGAAATAGCATCTGGTTTATCTTACTATCTCTAGCTGTGTTAACCCAGTGCCTGGCATAAAATAAGTGCTGATTGGATTAAATTGAGTTTGTTCTTCCTTTGGTAAGCTTAGAGCCCTTCTTCATATATGTTGATAAAAATACTTGATTAGTCCTTCAGTTTCCTGATCTGCCTCCTTTTCATGAAGCTCGTCCTCTACTTTTCCATCTGCAGCTTATCATTACCTTCCATTCATGTTCAAGTTTCTCTTCCTGTCTGATTCTTAGAGAAGCCCCGTTTGATTTTTTTTTCTTTGAAGAATTCCTATGTTGGATCTGTACTAAGCCCCAAAATGCCATCTTTAAGTGCACTTGAATGACAGATTCTTGAACTTTCGTGGGATCCAGAGTCCCCTATTCCCTTCAGGCAGGTCTTCCCACGGACGTTGTGGCAGGATATGTCTGGATTTCTGCTCAGTGCCAAGCTTGCTGGGCCTGCTGAAATTCAAGAGACAGGTGTTATTTTGGAGGATGGGAAGAATATGCTTTATCTGAAAAGCTTCTGTTTAGGGCAGCAGGGCAGGAGCAGGGAATCTGTCACACCATACATACCTTTAGTGCTAATTTGCCAGTGCTTCTCAAGGAACAAAGCATAATACAAATTCAGCATTATTGTTTCAGACATCCATATTGTCTGGATTTGGGTACAACAGTGCTAGATTTTTATTCTCAGCTCTTCATGGCAAATTAGCTAACTCCAAACTGCCTTAATGACGTTGACACTCTCTCAGAGATTAGGACTTACAGAGGAGAAATGAGAAGAGCAAGTGGTGTAGTATGGTTACATTGAACCGTAGAAGATTGCCAGTGTTGAACAATTTCACCAACAAAATGGCAGTTTCATTAGGTTTAACCTAATAGTGCAATAATGTATCTTGTTTAAAAGGAAGTAGGTAATAAGTAGAATAATGTTTTTGAGAGTTTCCTAATGTGCCAGGCGCAGCAATAAATACTTTTTATGCATTAACTCATTTAATCCTCAAGACAACTCTAAGGTGTATTATCCTTCTCTTTATGGGGAAGCTGAGACACAGAGGTCATGACTTCCTGACAGCTAATAATGTGCAATGGATATTCCAGTAGCAGAAAATGGATTCTTCTAGCCCAGCCGTTGTCTACCTTTTTTTGTAAAGAGCCAGGTAGGGCCATTTGGCTTTGCAGGCCATATGGCCCTTGTCCCAACTACTGGACTCTGCCTGTGTATGTAAATGAATGCGGTGTCTGTGTTCCAGTAAAACTTTATTAATAAAAACAGGCAGCAGGCTAGGTTTGGCCCACAGGCTATAGTTTGTAGATCCCTATTCTAACCTCTTCCTCCCTATACCCAAATATGTTTTCTCACTGATGGTTATAAAAGAAATTTAGGAGTCATAGTTTTTAAAAAACATGTATTACTTTTCCTTTTAGTATATTCAATATGGAAAAATTAGAAAGTATACATACACGAAAAAAAAGAAACGTGTAAAAATCCCCCTGGATTCCAACATTCAGAAATATTTGAAAGATTTTTTTTAAGATTTTATTTATTTATCTGATAGAGACAGCAAGAGAGGGAACACAAGCAGGGGGAGTGGGAGAGGGAGAAACAGGCTTCCCGCAGAGCAGGGAGCCCGATGTGGGGTTCGATCTCAGGACCCTGGGATCATGACCTGAGCCGAAGGCAGACGCTTAACCGACTGAGCCACCCAGGTGCCCCTAATTTGAAAGATTTTGATGTGTATCCTTTCAGGTTGTTATCTGTGCATACTTAAAAGAACAGTGTTATACCTTAGAGAGTGGCATAGCCTTCTCTTTCCCACTTAAAAATATATGGCAAGTATGTTTCTATATTAGTTAAATGCAAAATATTTTCTTTGGCTTTTATTCTCTGGATGTTGTATTTTTTTTTTCTTTTCAGAGCAATTGTGTACCTGGTTCCATATGCTTCTCTTTTTAACACTCACCCTCCCCTCCCCAACTATGTCCATCCTATATTCTTTGTTATATTCTGGAGTCACAGTTTTCTTTCTCTAGTGTTTTTGCCTCTGATATTGATCTTATCCCTTCACCTTTGCTCTGGTTGTAGCCAGCAATGGTAGTGAAACCAGCCCTGTAGGTAAATGGGCACTAGAAAAATAATACATCTCCAAATCCCTGTCACTGTCCTCTGTAGATGCCACCCTCGGGGGCAGTGTAATTTCTTTGAATGTTTTCTTTCTGTCTGCTACCCTCTTCCCCAAGGCTCCTCCAAAAGAGAAGCTTGCACAGCTTTTCTTAAATTCATTAAATTTTCAGTGTCTTTCCCCCCGTGGTTGGTAAGCGGCAGGCAACACAAGACAAGAGGACATTAGAATTCCTTCCGGGGAGAGAACATAGTGTGAGCAGTTTCGAAAGGTCGCGTGTTGCCACAGTGTCCTTCTTTGTAAATCTTTCAGAGGACAGTGAGCTGTATCTAGAGGAGGAAAGATTCTGCTGTAGTCCTTCCGGAAGGATCTTAGCCTCATATCTGCCATTTGGCAGTAAATTCACAGTGATGTTCAGTTGAGCACATAGGAAAAGGGGGCAAGATACTGTTACCTCTGTTTTTGCAAAATATGCTCCCAGGAAGTTCGAGGCAAAGACTAGCCTCTCCCAAAAATGGGGACAGCTACAAGGTAAAGAATGCAGTGATGACTGGGTACTGACCATAAGTGCTGCCACAGAACGTACAAGGGAAGCCACTTTCTCTAAGCAGTTTTCTGAATGTGTGTAGTTAACCATTCTGTGGATGTCCCTAGAATCTTAGATTGTTTTACTCATAAGAAATTTCCCACTGACATTTGTATCACACTTGAAATGTATGAAGTGATATTTCAAACACATTATCTAACCTCAGAACCCTGTTGATCTAAGCGTGAGTCTCTGTTCAGGTGAGGAATCTAAAGTGAGGAAAATTGACCCAGACCTTGTGGCCAGTAGATGGCAGTACTCAGCTCCTGACACCTGAGGCTACATTTTTTGCTCCAGTCCAAGGCAAATTTTGCCTTCTTTACTCCCATCATTTTGCCCTGGTTTTGCTCAGTACGGTCATATTTCTCTATTATAGAATGTGCTCTGTTGTTCTATGCTATAGAACACACAAATTCTAAGGGAAGATTTTTGACACCAAGAAGACTGTCTTAGGAGATTTGGAACTCCAGAATGGTGTGTATATTTACCAAGCACGGTTCAAGATCATTGAATACTGAAGCTGTTATTCACCAAGAGATATTGTTACCTTTAACTAGAAATAGAAGGGAAAGGAAAATTATACCAAAACCTATTTTTGAGATAATTAGCAAAATGTCAGGGACAGATGGACTAGAAACTATGGAAAAACATATGTTTTACTGATGTTTTCTCTTTGATCATATGTTGGATGCTATAATGGCAAAAGCCTGTTTCCTGGCTGGAAAACTATCCTTTTCAGTTTTTTTTCTGCTTTTTATTATTTAAGAAACTGGCTGGCTGGCTTTTAGAAGTTTTTGTAGTCTGTATCCCTGTACATTCAAAAAGACTAAGAAATACATTGAATCTGCAAACAGGACTACACTTCCTAGATGTAGCAGCAGTTAGAAACAATTGTTGCATATACCACTAGAGGTAAAACCAGGTCACCAAGGTAATCGATAGTATAGTACCTGTCTTTCAAACTTCATAGTTTAAAATGATAAGCTTGACAAATATACCCTCATTTATTTGCAACCCACTACCTCTCAATTCACAAAAATTGGACTAGTGCAGAGGAGTGACACATGGTAGTCACTGGAGAAATAGGGAAGGAGTTAATGGCAGGTAGGACAGAAGAAAAGAAAAGAACAAACTGGAAAGAAGGCCAACGATGTACTAGCCAGGTAAACTTGGGCAGGTTGTACATCTGAAATGGGGCTCAGATTTCTCATCTGCAAAATTGTGGAGTTTGAATGGAAAACCTCGCAAGTATGTCTTAGCAATGAGATTAGATTCTATTGGGCATTGAGCAGTTGACTATTAAAGACATCTTTGTTAACAACAGGCGATGATGCAAGATGGCGCGGTGACTTGCCCTGCTCACAATGTATCTAATTTTATCTCAGTGCCCATTCACAGCTTACAGTGTCTGAAAAAAATAGCATTTCTTTTTTGTTGCAAATATTCTGTAGTCTGGGCCTCAGATTTTTTAGTAGAACCTTCCTTTTCATTCCAGTAATTTGTTTACTTACTGAATATTTATCATCTCGATTAAAGTTTAATTATTTACAGATTAAATAATTTGTAATTTATTATAAATTGCTAATTTGCAGATCATTCATTACCTACTAATCGTTCAATATCTTTATATTAGTGCTCATTAATTTACTCAATAAACATTTGCTGAGCAATCACTAAATGGCCAACACTACCAGAATGGAGACGCAAAAAAGCTTGAGAAGGAAGCTGGGCTCCTTCTTTTTTTTTTTTTTTTTAAGATTTTATTTATTTATTTGAGAGAGAGAGAAAGAAACAGCATGAGAGGGGAAAGGGTCAGAGGGAGAAGCAGGCTCCCTGCCAAGCCAGGAGCCTGACTTGGGACTCCATCCCAGGACTCTGGAATCATGAACTGAGCCGAAGGCAACTGCTTAAGCAACTGAGCCACCCAGGCGCCCTGGGCTCCTTCTTTAAAGAAGGAATTCACTATGTGTCACTTCTGGGAAACTGGATCTTCTTTAGATCTTCACTAACCTAATTCTGTTTAGCTCCATAAAAAAAAAAAAAAATCCAAAAAGAAAAAGATGAAATTTAGAAACTTTTGATGCATTTTTTCCCCAAGATTGGTCAAATGAGAAAACCTTTTAATAATCTGGGAATACTTTGAAAAATCAAAATGCACAAAGTTAATGGAATCATAAAAATCAAATTTTTGTATTACCACAAATACTAAACACATATTAGTCCTATAATAAATATAAATGTTAAGTATTTGAGAGATGAAAGAGAGATGGATGGAGATACAGGGGGGAAAACAAGCCTAAAAAGAGTTAAATGGGGCTTAAGTGTTATCCTGTGATATCTTTGTGCTTGTTATCATGGGTAGTAGGGGTCAGGCTAATCAAGCCCAAATGAATGAAACTCTATACCACTGGATGGTTTGATTTTTCACATAGGAGAGTTCCTTCAATCTGGAATTTTGGCAGCTGCAACATTCAGTTCAACGAGCTCAATGTTATTTTAGATGAGACCCAGTCTTTGTTATTTGATTTTACACAAGTTTAAAGATTTCCTTGATTTCAGCTGACTCTGGAGGGCACATTGGAGATATACTAAGTAGAAGTGTAGTATCATCAATTATCCTTTGCCAGAATTTGAAGAATATGCCCTGGGGGGGGGGGGACGAACTAATGCCCCTTGTCCTAAATTCTTTCCCTGGTCTGACTAACTTATCATTATGGTTAGTAATAGTTAATGTAGTTAATATAATTACAAAGCTCCTCTCCCTTCGTACAACATTTTCTGTCTTTCCATACATCGAGCATTTAATGCCATCAGTCCTGTGACTTAGATGGACAGTACATATTGCAAACTGACTCCTGGATTCCACTTCAGTGGGAACTATTAAACTATTATTGGAACTGACCTGCCCTGATCTGATAGAGAGAAAACCCTATTCTCCTTTTATAACACTGAGCATTGATGTCTGTTCTTCATTGTGCTGAGGGGAATGTCTCCAAAAATTTTAAAGGACAAGGGGTAAAGCCATGCTAGATAATGGGGATATTTAGACAGCTTTCATGGAAGATCTGTTCAAGTCATCTGAGGTCCCAGGGGAGGTTGGTCTGATAAAGCCCGCACCTCAGTCCTAGCACTAACTGGGCGGATCTGGACTTGTAAGTCACCCCTTCTGCCTGTGGAATGTACCCTGGAGGTTTGTTTCTTTGACTTCTGTGGGCAGATTGGATAGCTCATTCTTAAAACATACTTGGAAAAGGAGCCTGTTTACCCTGGAGGAGAATGGTTGCTGAAGACACTGGACTAGATACATCACCTCATTCTTCCTCTCTCTTTCAAAACCTCCGTAGAGTCAGCTCTGGTCTATGCTCATCTTGAACGTAAAGCAGAATCTTTAAATACTCACCCAGCCAAATTTTTTTCCAATTAATAACAACCTCTGGTCAAGAAGTGTTTGGGTTTGTTTGGTTGGTTGTTTTTTTTTGTTTTTTTTTACCCCTCACATTATTCTCAGAACATGAAGCAACTAATTATTGGTAGCAGTCTATACACAAAAAGGTAGTACCTTAGAACAGGGTTGTCTTTTACCTTTTTTTTTTTTTTTTATGGTTTTTCCTCAAGTTTATTGAAGGAGGTGAATCCTGGCTGGAGACAGAACAAGCATGGCGGTATGGTTCATTATATGTGTCTTGTTCATGTTAGGGGAACCAGTTACAAATATCTTGGGTGGAGGGGGAAAAAAACCTTTAGTAAAATAGTCTTTGGCAGAAATATATGTGAAATTTCTTTTTTCTTTGTCCTAAAGAAGTGCTTAGCCTTTTCTTCCGAAGGACAAGAGCTGGTGATGTAATTTTTCAGTTGAGTTTTGCAATTGTTTTGAGCTCCTCAAGGGGGAGCTCTCCCACAAGCTAACTAGTGTACTCACCTCTCAGGTCTGACTTGGACTTTTAGTGGGTACTTCCTTATCCATCCATTTAGTCTGAATAGGAATCTCCCTTCGATATGCAAGTTTTGCTCCCTTAATTGCCATGAAGGTAGATGACAGCCTGCCAATTACAATCTTTAAAATAATTATGTCAAATTGTACTTGGATATGAATTAATCAGCTTCATTGTTAGGTGTCCTGTATGTAAGGGGAGTGGTCAGTCTGGTCCATGTCCCCACTAGAGCATAAAAGCAGTAACAGCTGGGCCGTAGACATGTACTTTTTGTTAGAACATTCTTTTTTGGATAGGGTTATTCAAACCTACCATTTCATATTGCCACATAAGTTGTGCCAGTTTATGGTTGATACAAAAGAGATTGTTCTCACCCTCTAACAGGCTTCAGGAGATAGTCCTCACCCCACCTCCAAACTCTGTCCCTTCAACATAAATCTATTTCAGTGTAGAATGCCTATTTATCCTCATTTTTAATGTCTGAATGTAAGGACTGGTTAAGCTGACTCTTACATTCAGACATTAAGAGACACCTTTTGAAAGCCTTCTTTTGCAAAAGCAAGGGGAAAAATAATAACTGGGCTTCCTTTCATTGTAGTTGAAATGAAGGTACAAAGAAGACTTTAGTTTTTCCCCACAAATGCTAGAAGATTATATCCTATTGCTTTTTTATTTTCAAGGAAAAAAATTCAGGTATGGTAAATTGTCACTAAAATGTGGTTTTGGGCAGGTGATTCTTTGTCCTAATTGAGCCTCCCCATTATCCTGGGGGATAATTTCCTTGGGGGAAAAGGTGAGTAACACTTCTCTTTACAATTTTTGGAAAAATAATGTTCTTTCATGAGAAATACAATCTTTTAAAGGAAAATGATTCTTCTGTTTTAACTCTAAATACAGTGGGAGGATTTTCATGGAATATAAATATTTGCAAACTCTTTAAGCATGCTTTAACCAAACACCTGGTAAATGTTGCACAGGCTATTAATGACTTGCAAAACCTCCAAGTTAGGAAATACGGCTATGCCATTATGATCAGTCATTTGGCAGATAGTCAAGCCTGACAACAATTGTTTAATACCTTTTTACCCATAAAGACTCTGATTCCCTGAAAACATTCAAGATTTCAGCATATTTCCCTCCCACCCCCTGACCCTGCACCAAATTGCTCAATTATCTCCTGTAAAGAGTACTATTATTCTTTCAGATTTGAAGTACAGGTTTCCCCCTGTTATCTGAAAGTAGAAAGTTCCTAAGAAACCTTTCCTAAGCTGAAATAGATATAAAGTGAAGAGCAGTACCATTAATTCATACAGGAAAATTTTTGAGCGTTCTCAGACCCAAAAAAATCACCTCTTTTAGGCATTCTGATACTTTAGGACACCTCTTCCTAATGGATGCACAGAATAAATCAAGATAAAGCACAGATGCTCACAGACACAAATCGGAGCTCCGGCAGCTTGATGCTGAGTGTAGGTCCCAGGGAAGGAGTTGGGGGGGGCCTCCATAATGGCTATTGCAAAGCCAACACTGAATGCTGTTTTTGCTTTTTGCCTTTTTTTACTATAAAGCGAAAATCCTCTACAGATTTCTTTCAGTCAGGGATACACAGGTACACTAATGTAGGTCTTTCCTAAAAGTGAAGTGGCTTAATGGGAACTTCCGAAAAGCAGGGGATACCTGCAATAGGAAATGGTTATAAGCAATGTTACAAACTGTGTCTTCTGTTGTCTCTGCCTATGCAAGACCCTTTCAAAAGCTATGGTGTGTTCTTTACTTCCTAATTAACACCTCTTATTTGCACGAAACTAGGCTATGCAGTGTAGGGTGTTGAGATGGATGGTAAGAAGCAGTAGAACACAAGATACCACCCCTTCAGAGATCTCAAAATAACAGGTAGGGAGAAATGAGGGAAGTAGCATCTCAAAGCAATATACAGTTAATTGTCAGGAAGATGGTACAGAAAGTGAATTCTACATGAATCCAGAAGCAAAGCTATCGTGGGATAGAGTGATGTAGATCGAGTCTAGGGTTGTAGAATTTTAAGCCAGGCTGTTAAGAATATGCAGGATTAGGGGAGGCAGAAGAGGGCAAAGGGCATTCTGGAAGGAAGGGGAGTAATAAGAGAAACTGAATATGCCAAGTGTTGCAGGGACAGTGCACAAAACTGTATGATTAGAAACAATGTGGTTTTAATAAAGAAGTGCCTTGAAGTGAAAATCTTCTCTGTTATCTATTGCTACTAAAGGTACATAACAATGGGCATACATACTCTCCAAATGAATGACGTAGAACAATCCATTTGCTCACAAGTTTATGGCCTGGTGATTTGGGCTAGATTTGATGAGTGGTCCTTCTGCTCTTGGCTCATTCTCTTGTCTGTGAGCCAGCTGGCTACTCATTTGTGTAGGACAGACTTGACCAGGATGACAGGAACACCTGGGACCTCTGCCGCCATGTCTCTTGCCTGCCAGCAGGCTGGCCCAGGCATCTCTTCTCATAGCAGTGGTGGAGGTGCAAGAGAGGACTCCAGTCTTCTGCTTGGGTCACATTTGTTAACATTCCACCGACCAAAGCAAGCTACATGGTGGGGTCCATGGTGCCACTTCATCGTAGAGTGGATCCCGCATAGTGAACTATTCAGTTATGTATTGCTGCTTAACAAAATACTCCAAATGTTAGCTGCTTAAAGCATTGGCCACTTATAATACCTCTTAGAATCTGTGTGTCAGGAACTCAGGAAGGGCTTGGCTGAGCTCTTTTCATCCTCATGATGTTAGTGGTACTCAGCTGGTAGATGGACTGACATGGACGGTCACTCATGTGACTGATATCTTGGCTAGAAGTCTAGGCTCAGCTGGACCATCAGGAGTGGCTGAACTCCACTCCACTTGGTGAGGTCTTAGGGTAATCAAAGTCCTTACATGGCAGGGGCTTTTCACAGAGCCAGTCTCCCAAAGGAACAAGGCAGAAACAATACGGCCTTTTCTGACCTAATCTTCGAATTTACGCAGTAAGCACTGTTCTGACTCTGTGGGATGGAACAGACACAAGCCCTCCCCAATTCCAGGAGATGGGACACAGACGCCCATCTCTTTATGGGAAATATAAAAGAATTTGCAGATATGTTTCAAAACCACATGGTCTTTCTGCAAGCAACGAATTATATATACTTTTACCATGTTGTGAATCATACTCAACTCCTTATAAGACCCCCATACCCAGAGACACGACCCATTATGATATCAGGCTCAGGTGCATGATCCAGGATCTTGTTATCTAAATCAGGTGCAGATGAAACTCCTACCGCAAGTGCCACTCATTGAGCATTGTTCCTTTTGATCTGAAGATAAGTGAACACAAGCTAATTATCTGCTCTCCAACATAAAATGGTAGAACAGGAATGGTTAACCTCAACAGAAACAATTCCTTATCAATTCTGAAATATAGCCAGGACCATACTACCAGTTCTATGATCAGGGCCCATTATTGCTCCCTGGGAATGATCCTCCATATTTCTTGGCATCACCTCCTAGGTAAAGGTCAGTAAACATTTTCTGTAAAGGGCCACCTAGTAAATAGTCTTCACTTGCCATATATAGTCTTTGTTTAATTGTATTTTTTTAAACAATCCTTTAAAAATATAAAAACATTTGGAGCACCTGGGTGACTCAGTTGGTTAAGTGTCCAGCTCTTGGTTTCAGCTCAGGTCATGATCTCAGGATTGTGGGATCGAGCCCCACATTGGGCTCCATGCTCAGTGGGGAGTCTGCATGAGATTCTGTCTCTCCCTGTACCCCACCACCAACACGTGTGCATGCACTCTCCCCCCACCAAATCTTAAAAAAAAAAAAAAAAAAGTAAAAACAGTCTTAGCTAACTAGAGATACAAAATCAGGCCACCACCCAGATTTGGCTTATAGGCCATAATTTGACAACCCGAGCTGTATACTTGTGATTCTAACCTTGAGTCATTTTCCTTTCCTACAGAAAGGAAATAGCCTGTGTTTATATTTGAGTAAATTCTCTCAAGTGTGTTTCCAGCTCATAGAATTCTGGGGAGTGCAGAGCACTCTCTTTATCTGACCTTTGAGGTGCAAGCTGGCAATGTATTCTCCAATACAATTCCTTTAAAAGCTTTGTGGGTTTTCTAGAATCTTACTAGAATTCATTGTATCAGACAAAAGTCACGTGCATAAAAGCCTTTGAAACATGCCCTTTTCTATTGTGGGTCCCCAGAGACTACTAAGGGACAATGCCCTTAAGATTTCATTGTTTATCAAAGAGAGTCTATAATGCATGCCCTTAAGATCTTTCCAAAGCTTGGGTTTTTGTTGTTATGGTTCTTTTGTTGTACTAAAATGATTTAGGATACAGCACCTCAAATCTTCTGAGGTGCTAAAAAGTGGTCTTATAGCCACACCTGATGTTCATATTTACTGTGAGACCACATCTTCCCCAAAGCATTCTGGTTTTGGTCTTTGCTTTTATAGCTTTCCTTACTTTCTTACTTTGATAATGTTCTGCTGAGAGACACTGGGGCTGAGAAATAGTTTTATTTTTGAACTAAGCAAGTCCTGACTCCTTTATATTTTCTCTAAATTCTGCTTGAAACAACATATTTCCTTTTTTAGTTCATCTCCCTATTTTTGCAACTTCTGAAATACAGTTAAAAGAAGCCAGTTGAAACTTTGGATATTCTGCTAGAAATTGCCTTAGCTGGGTTCTTCAATTCATTAGTACAGTTTGTTTTCAAAAATACTGCAGGCGACAGTGTTTCTAAGATTTCCACCACTGTGGAAGAATGGTTTCCTCTCCTCTACCTGCCAACTATATCCTCCTCACTTACATCACTGAGAACTTCCTTCAGGACTTTCTTTCTTGCCCACCACCTAGTTTCAAAGTGGCGACCACTTGTTTACTTTGTTACTTTAGCACCTCACTTCTGGTAACAGGTTCTTTTAGAGTTATCTATTCCTGTATTACAACCCCTACGTTTTGTGGCTTTAAAAAGCCATTTTATTATATCTCAGAGATTTTATGTTTAAGGAACATGGGCAAGGCTCTGCTAGGCAATTGTTCTGTACCTTGTGATGTCAGTTGAGGTCATTTACTGGTGTTCACCTGGTAGATAGGTTGATTCAGAAGATCCAAGATGGTGTCCCTAACATGTATGGCTCAGAAGATTTGGCTCAACCTGAACCATTCACCTACACGAGGCCCCTCTAACATGGCTATCTTAGGGTAGTTGAACTTGTTATGCGACAGGTAGCTTCCTCTGTAGCATAGGAAGCATTCCAGGTGCCAAGAAAATCATTAATGGCTTTTACTGGTCAGAAGAGACACAGACCCACCCAGATCCAAGAGGAAAGGACATAGTCCTTACCTGTCAATGAGAGGAGAGTTAAAAAAAAAGATTCAAGTCCATATTTTAAAACTACCATAGGGACCATTAACACAGGTAATACTTTGAGAAATTTTTCATATCCCTTGCAGAAAGGTTTGAACTTGAGCTTGGACTATATATTCCTTTGTATTCAGTTAGATGTAACACAACTCTCTCTCTTTCAACCTTCATTTCCCCATATCTTGCTTTCTTGTAGTTCCAGCTTTTTTATCACACGTCCCAATGCAAAGCACTTTGGAACATGTATGCCCAATATGTGTAAATACTCTCACATATACACTTTATAAATAAGATTATGTTCATTATAAAATAGAAAATTAAAATGGACCTGGTAAAGTCAAATATAAAATATTCTTAAATGTCTTGCTAATTATGATGACTTCATATTATATTTCATGGCAGAAAGATATACTTAAAACAACATTCACAGTTAACAATAGGGAATATAAATACATATGTTCAAATTGGTCTTTCTTGATAATTTAGAATTCAATAGCCATTTTCTTGTCTGAATGGTATATTATTATGGCTTTTACAGAGTGCAGCTAATTAAATGTTTTTCATTAGAGTAAAAAGTACCAGTTTTACCATTTTATTGGTTTTCCAGAACCATGTTAACTTTTTTATCTTATATTTTATGTAAGGCAGTTTAGTTAAAATTGTCATAAGCTACAAATCCATGTAACCAAACACATGTCAATACTACACGTCCCACCACTGATCAGGAACCAGTGAGTGGAAGCAGCACTGCTATCCCTCAAGCCTATGGAATCTCCCTTTGCTCTAGGGAACACTTTAGATACAGCATGACCTTCCAACTAATTTTTAATATAAAAAATAAGAACCATCAGTTTGTTCTCCGTAGTTAAGAGTCTGTTTCTCAGTTTGCCCCTCTCTCTCTTATCCTCCTTTGCTCATTTGTTTCTTAAATTCCAAACTGATGGTGACCAGAGGGTGGAGATGGTTGGGGGGATGGGTGAAATAGGTGATGGGGCTTAAGGAGCACACTTGTGCTCCAAACCCCCAGGTGCTGTATGGAAGTGTTGATCACTATATTGTACACCTAAAACTAGTATTACACTTTTTATTAACTGTACTGGAATTTAAATAAAAACTTTAAAAAATTAAAAATAAATTAGAATATGTCACCTGATGTTTTCTTACCACACCCTCAGGAGTCATCTGACATTCCCCCCTCCCAGGGTGCAAACATGCCATGATGAAAGCAATTGACATAGAAGACCTTTAATAAATATGTTGCGCTAATTTTAAAAAATGTCCGACACGAAGTAGGCACTCAGTATTTGTTGAGTGTAGGATGGTAGTCCTATATCTGCAACATAAAGAAAATTGCAAAAATCTCCATTGTTCTCAACAACTCACCTCCTTCTTGAGCTAGTCAAAACATTGTGGAAGATGAGAACTTATTTTCCTATGAAATACATTCCCACTGGAGGCCACTTTGAAAAGTTAAGTTTCTGTATCAGTGAAGATTAACAATTTTTCCTCCCTTTCACACCCTTCCTATTTGTAACTTCATCTTGATGTCTGGGGTTTTACATTTCCTAACAGCCTCGTAAATCATTTAATTTCCTTCAACAATTAGCGGAGTTGAGTTAGTATTAATATCCTTTTCTTTACAGTGGAAGAACTAAAGCATATTGGGTTGAAATTTCTTTCTGAAGGCCTCTCAGAGCATCAGTAACCACACTGGGATTAAATTTTTAAGTTTCTCGCTCAGAGGCTTTACATGGGTTCGTTTGAGCCACTATGGCTTTTTGATCTTTGCTTGAAATAAAAGAATTCTTGACGATTAAATAAGTGGACTTTATTTTAGACCAGCAAATAATGGAGCTTTCAAAACTAAAAGCAGTTAGCAAAACACATTCAATATGAATGATATTTTGTGGAATGGAATTGCTATTAAATTGGAAAAACCAAGATAGCAGACTGTTCTGGTGCTTTCAGAATCCTTTCAAGGAATGTGGAAGATGAAAACGTGTTTACCTCCGTCCCACATTTTTACATATATGTGTACACCTATGTACACCTCAGCTCATGACATAGAATATTGTTTTCATTTCAGTGGAGTTCATTGTGCCTCCTCCCAGTTTTCTGACCTCCACCACTATAGATTTAGCCAATTTTTAATAAATCTGTTGGTAGGTATTAGAGCATAAAAATGAAAGAGTTCTGCCCCCTCTCGGGTTTTTATGCAAAGCAAAACTCTTCCCTCTGATGGTGATGTTGGGTGGTTGTTCAATAAGGAGCCCGGGATCCCAGAGAGAGTGGAATAGCAGTGTTGCAGAGTTGAGAACCGATTCCCAGAAAGAACTGTTAGATGGGTCTGAGGGTCCAGGTGAGGATGGAGAACATGACTCAGTTTGTAGTGGCAAGAGGCCACAAACTGGTGCAACTTCTCTCTGGTAATGTGTCAGTTGGGAAGGCAGATGGTTGGTGTGATCTTTGTTTAGCCAGTCTTTTGCAGCATTGGTACAAAGGACACTGGATTTGAGGATAGTGTTAAGGGAGTCTGGTATGCAATTGAGTGTAGGGTTGGAGTGAAAATAAATAGACATGGGAATTGATAGGCATGGGGCAAAGGAAGGTACAAAGAACCTGAGTATCCATAAAGTTGGAGGACAGGAATAGCTGGAGTGAGGGAACAACTGAGCAGAGAGGAGGTTGGTGATGAAGTTTAAACTCTAAGAGCTCAAATAATTCAGTGATGACAAAGTCTAGAGTGTGGCTTTGAGGGTTGAAGTAGGGTAATAGTTGGATAATCGATTCATTTGTATGGTGGAGAGTAGGGTTTGGAGTCAAAACAGTCTGGGATCCAGGTGCCATAGTCCTCAAGGGATGTGGGTGAACGAGAAGGTGGATAATGATGAGAGAGGTAAAGATGCAATTGGAGGATGGCACAAACATCAAAAGGAAAGGCTCTCTTTTAAAAGAACAGAGTAGTAATTTAGAAGCAGCAAGAGGAGGCTGTTGCCAACAATCACCCTGGACCCACCTCACTGCCCCTCCAGTGACATTTGTCAAGGAGGTAAGAAGGAGGATGTTCCTAGTTGATTATTTTAAAAATAATAAAAATTGTAAAATAAAATGGAGACTTTGATCCATGTGTTGTCCTTCCTAGTTTAATGAAAGCAGAAATAGAGGCGTGACCTCCATCTTCTACCTTCACATTTTCCCTGCTGAGTTTATCACTTTGTGATTTATTTTAAGAATGCATAGTGTTTATTTTAACCTAATTGTCGCATAATAAATGTTGGAGCCAGGAATTTCAGGGAAAGTCTTGTGTATTTTTCCTCTGTAAGACTCTTTTCTGGTCAGAGGGAAATACTTAAATCTGGTTCAATCCAGTTTATGTAACTTAGTTAAATTAACATTCCCCAGCCTCCTGAAGCCATTGAATCTTGTATTTTTCCAGGGGAATTTTTTTTTTTTTTAATGACCATAGAGAGAAAAACCAGAAAGAAGTTAGCAAGATGTTCCTTGTTATCTATGTGCCCATATGATTTCTATTGATTGATAATATTTATTAACAAGAGATATTTTCTTCATCCAGATTTCCTTTATAGTCTGGGAACATGATGGCTAAAAAGGAACATAAGAAAATCTGTGAAGTCGTTAGTGGCAAGGACCAAAGGGCTTTCAAACAACTTAATTTTCCAGATTTTCAAAATCTAGAACATGGTAGTTTATCTTTATATTCTTTCCTCCTCCCTTCCTTCCTTTTTTGTTTTTCTGTGTAACTTACAGTAAAGAATACAGATTGTAAACGTACAGCTCAGTAACCTCATGTAAACTTCACTCAGCTCGTCAACAGAGAATATTTCTATCATTACTGTAGTCCCTTGTGCCCCTTCCCAGCTGACTTCAGAGTGAACCACAATTCTGATTTACCACCATAGATTAGATTTCTTTTTTTCCTTTTTTTTTTTTTATTCTTTGTGTCTGGCTTTTTTCACTTAATATTTTCTCAATGAGATTTATCCGTGTTGTCATATTAACTATAGCTGTAGCGTGTGGTTGGTTTTTCATTGATAAATAATATTTCATTGTGTGAATATTTCCTAATTTCTCTATTCCATTGCTAAGAAATATTAGATGATTTTCAATTTGGAACTCTTTTGAATGAAGCTGCTATGAACATTCTTGTACATGTCTCACTGGAAATGAATACTCATTTCCATACCCAGGAATTGACTTTCTGGGTCTTAGGTATATTCAGCTTAATAGACACTAAGAAGGTTTTAAGAGTGATTATTCCAATTTACACTTTGCCCAGCAGTTCACGATAGTTCATATCTTCCACATCCTTGTCAACACTTGGTATTATTAGTGCTTTTAACTTTAGCCAGTCTAGGAGAGTTTTAAGAACAGTTCATTCTTTAACTAAAGGCAATTTTAAAGTACATAAAAGGAAGTTTAGATTCAAGCAGAGTACCATTAATGTTATAGAGCTTCTTAGAGTACCACAAGCAGAAAATAGTAAAGGATTTGTTGAGCTGATATTTCTGTAAATATAATACCCAAATCTCTTTTCTCAGCCCCATTCGGAGCACTTGACAAGCATACGTACTCCTGGCCTTACCCCCAGTCCACTGAGTCAGAGTTCGTGTCCCAAAATTCTGCATGTATAGCAAACCCCCCTTGTTAACTCTTAGACACATTAAGGTTTGTATGTACAATGCTACATATATACTCAAATGACAGAAACCTCAAATGGCAACTGAGAAACATTGAGTTAAATCTATGTTGACTATATTTCCAGGCTAACAATTGAGGTTACCTAAAATCAGGACAGTCTCAAAAAATTTCAGCCACTCTTGGTATCAGATGCTCTAACATACGAATAGATGGTATTCCAGAAGGAAAAGAGAGAATGAAGCTGAGGAAGTTTTTTAATTTTTTTTCAGGAGGCTGAGAATTATCCAAAATTAGTAGAGGCACCAAACCACGTATCTAAGAAAGTCCTGGAACACCAAGTAGGATAAATACCAAAAATCAAGCAAAGCACATCATGCCAAGACCTATCCAATTACTAAAGACCAAATGAGATACATTGTCTGTATTCCAAAGGCATGGAAGCATTTTTGTCATTGATCACCCCATGGCCTTCTGAATTCCAGTTATAAGTTCTTCTTATAGAGGGGCATAGGTTCTTCTGTCGTTCATCTACCTCACCTAACTTCCCCTCCCTCGGATTTATTTCTCATGGTGCACTTCACTGTATTCATTCGTGGTATGCCTGTCAGATGCCAGTCTTTAAAGTTGATCCATTAAGGTCATTTTCTCCAAATATTCACAACTTATTTTTTAGAAACTATTTTTTGTTTTTAATTTAATAATAGCATCTCTTACCAAGTCCTTCCTGAGGGTCAGGTACTAGCTATATATGTGTATCATCTCCTTTTATTCTCATTCTCATGGTAACCTTATTAAAGAGATACTGTTCTTTTTTTTAAATACGTGTAGAAATTGAGGATAAAGGGACTTAAAATATTGTTCAAATTTAGCAAGCAAATAAGTAAAACAGCTAGTATTGAAACCAAAGCAACTGGACTCCAGAACTGCTACCTCTTTTTCCTTTATCTTTATTGAGGTATAACTGGCAAATAAAAATTATATATATTTGAGGTATATAACTTCATGTTTTGATATATGTATATGAGGGAAGAAAAACCCCTATTTTCAACCATTCTATAACTGTATCTCAATTTAAAACCACCACCACCACCAGAGAGATTATGTTATATGTGATACTTATAAAATTATAGCAGACTTAATTCCCCATTTCCACTGAGAATTATATCCCAATTTGCTCAACAGGTTAGGGCACATTTTATCTCTTTCCCTTTGTTTTCATTAGCCCGTTTGCAACAGTGACCTGCTTGAAATGAACAAACTCTCCTGAATTCTGAGCGTTGCCTTAAAGGAATCGGCAGGCTGGCGTGAAGGAGCAGCACACCCCACACAGGCAGATGCTAGCCTCAGTGTTTGTGTGGAAAGATGTGACACCTCAGCAGAGAAGCTTTGTACCCACTTCCCAGGGCAGGGTGTGTGGGTGGACTCTTGACGCAGATTCTGATAAACTTTAACGATTGCTCACCAGCAAGTTCTTTGTACCTTATTTTCCTACACTTTCTGGTAGGCTTCTCCTTTTAAGTGGCTTATAACGGCTAGTTAGTAGTGCTGTACTTTTTTTTTTTTTAATGAAGAAAAGACAAAAGATCAACAAGATCGTGCCTTACAAAAGATTTGTGTCATCAGAGGTCATAGAGTGAAATCTGAAGATGCTTAAATTTTTGAGGTGATTCTGATCTGATTATCTTGGTAAATGCCTGCATCTGCTGCTCGGTTATGTTTTTTTGCTTTATTGTCCAGAACCCCTACTCCTGTATCACCTCCCTCCCCCAACACACTCAGAAGAATGTGTCCGACTAGCCTTTGCTCTCTGCGAGAAGAAAAACAGAGCAGATTTCTGAGGGTTAAGGTACATTCCTTAGATGAAAGGTTGGGGTTTTGCACACAATAATATCCTTTAGCCTTTGACCCCTCTGGCTTTTCTGGCTGTAAATTCCCTTCTAAGCTCCAGTCCCTGGACACTTTGTCAGCATGGATGTCACAGGACTGGCATATCAAAGTTTCATCTCCGTGACGTTTCAGTGTTACTTCTCCATTTGCCTCTCATCTTCATCTTACATATTTCTCTCTGATATTTTGATCTGTGAGGACTTGCCTTTGATTAAGGACTGATTCTTAAATGTTCTGCTTTAGTTTCTCCACTTTATCAAAAGATTGGAGGAACCTTGGGGTGACCTGACATCTCTGGCATATTAAAGCTGGGTCTCAAAGGCATATACTTCCTTTGATAAATGACCTAATAAGCCTTTTCCCTCTCTAATTTCAGATGATTTTTCTTCTCCAACTTTTTCCTGTGTTGCCCAGGTTTTCATAATTACATGCAGAGGATTGTTTAGAATCTAATCTTGGAGACTTGTGCCTTTTTTCTTATGGAAAGACAAGGAAGTGGAGCTTCATAAATCAGAATATTGAGCTTAAAATATAATTTATAAGGAACAAATAAAGGAAATGTAAATCATGCTCAAGAAAGGCTTACTTTCATCTTAAAAGTTCGAATGAAAAATCATGTGGATATGTTTGTAAGTGATGAAAAGACTTTCCGAAAATAAAATCTCAAGGTTAAATGTAGAAGCACACTTAGTATATATTTCAGCAGTCCTAATATCTTTAAAAATTTTGTTTGTGTGTGCATCTGTGATCCCAGGAATGGATCTCCTGACTTAGCTCATCTAAAAGGTGAATTCTCATGGGTTCTGACTTCTGTGCCTTCAAGAGTTTTTAATGTTTGGGTATTTTATTTAGTTTTTTATTATTTATTTAGAGAAAGAGCATGAGCGGGAGGGGGAGAGGGAGAGAGACTCTCAAACAGACTCTGTGCTGAGTGTGGAGCCCAGCATGGGGCTCAGTCTCATGACCCTGAGATCATGACCTGAGCTGAAACCAAGAGTTGGATGCTTAACCAACTGCACTAGCCAGGTGCCCATTTTGTTATTTTAAATAAAGCCCAAAGCTATAATCAACCCAGAAAATATATGGGACCTAGGGCAAAAAGCAATCTGGAAGACTCTTGCTTCACTATCAAAATCTGAAAGAAATGTTAATAAATTCAAATTTTCAGATGTGTCCAGTTTCCATGGCACTCTATCATTAAGGAAGAACTCTAGGAACATTCAAAAAAACATGTATGTTCTTTTTTTTTTTAAGATTTTATTTATTTATTTGAGAGAGAGAGAAAGCATGAGAGGGAAGAGGGTCAGAGGGAGAAGCCGACTCCCTGCTGAGCAGGGAGCCCGATGTGGCACTCGATCCCAGGACTCCAGGATCATGACCTGAGCCGAAGGCAGTCGCTCAACCAACTGAGCCACCCAGGCGCCCTGTATGTTCTTTTTGTTAGAAGTAAGATACAAAAATGGTCCAGGTGGCTTCAATTATACAACCCAAACCAAGAAAAATTTGATGTTCAAGCACAGATTTATGATTTTAGACTGAACAATTCCATAAAGTCCCATTTCTAAGGATGGTATCATCTAATTCTTCAGTTTAGGCACATTTTGAAGCTATTCTTCACTGTAATAGTAAAGTTGTAACATTTGACATCTTTATGTAGAAGACTTAATTTAACCAATATCGTTTTCATTGAATTCAAGCTGTTGATGTTATGATAGCAATACATTTATGAGTTATAAGGTGTTTTTTCAGTCTCACTTCTGTTTTTAGTGGCTGTTCAGTATTCATTGTAATCAGCCCTTCCTTTGACAGAGGCTGTCTCCTGGCTTGTGAGGGTGTCTGTTCTCACAGCCACAACATGGTGGAGTGTGTGTTGATTTACAGATTTTTTGTAGCTGAAGGCATGTATTCTGCTATGCTCCATTACTCTGCATACAAAGGAAAACATTTCAATTGTAAAAGCAAGCTTACTTCAGTTGTTGAGAAGATGTAGCTTTTGCAAGGGGCAAAGGACAGTGCTGCATTTCCCTATGACTTTGTTGTGACTGTGACTTATTTGTATGTCTGGGTGTGTCCTGGTTTAAGGAAACCCATTATACAAATCCAGATTTACACAATGAGGGATCAGTGAGTCTTACTTTGTTTCTTTTATCACATTCACAGATTTTTATAAGAAATTTGCAGAAATTAATGTTCAGTATGGTACAGTAATTAAAAGTACAGAGTTTGAAAAAATCTGGTGGTCCCAGAAGTGACTCAAGGTGTCAGCTCTTCTAGCTGGAAAGTCTTTGTCAAGATTCTTAATTTCTCTGGGCTTTAGTTTTCTCATCTGGAAAATGAGAGAACTGTGCTTGCCTGTGAAAATACGATGAGTTAATTCATGTCTAGCACTTATCACAATGGTTGGCATATAAGCAAGCCCTCAGTAAGATGGATTGTCCATAGGTTTTCGTGTACATGTGAATATTTTGTGTATGTGTATGCACATGCACCTATGTATTTTATGATTTATATAGTGCTCAAATACAATGTACACTATGATTATATAGTATTACTAGTGTTTTATGGAAAATGAGGCACACTTACAAAATCAATAGATGGTGTGCAAAGAGAATTTTTAGCAACAGATTTGTCTTATTAATTATATATTGCAGAGGCCACTATTAAAAATTCATTTTCATTCCCTGCACACACACCTACTAACAATGGAGGTAGGTGACCTCGAAGCATGCTGGATGGTACAGTGCAGCCACCCAGGCTGTTTGAAAATCCCCACAGGCAACACGTAATGTTTATGTCAGAGAATCGATCAGGTACCCCTTTGCCCAATGAAACCCTGTCAGGGTTGCAGTTCCCCAGACGGCATGCTCAGAGGAAATCTGCATGTTGGGAGTGTATTGGGTGGTGTCCCCAGGTTCAAAAACTATGGAAGAAGTGAAAGAAACAGGACTGGACTGCGGGGGAGGTGTCGGGCTGTGATTCAGTCACGGTAAGACCATGGTCAACCCTAGCCCTGGAGCTGGGATTGACCTTTGGGGTTGTCCCAAGCTAGGGCTGGGTCACCTTGGGGGCCTGGACCTCTATACCTTCTCCCTCCACCCCTGTCCACCGGCATTGGATGCAGGCTGCTATCAGGAAGAGGGGCATGACCTTGGGCAAGTTAGCTTTTTGTAGCCCAGGTGGAAAGAAGGGTCAACAGCTGAGAGGGGACACCAGGCAACACTGTCTTCCAGCAGCTGGGAAGTTCCTTAGTTCTTAAGGGAGATCTGAGTGGCACAGCACAAGGTCTGTACCAGTCAGAACAGCATTGATTTGGTCTAAGTTATCTGGTCTCTGCTCTTCCCTGGTCTCTCTCCTTCACTGTTTTCCTTCTCTCCCACCCTTCCACCAGCCATTTATTGATGGCCTACTATGCAACAGGCCCTCTAATGAGAGCTAGACATATTTTTGTTCAATTCCCTTCTTTTTCAAAAGCTCCGTTCATATGCAGAGAAAGGCCAGGCTACATAATGGGAGGAGAAGATGAGTTTTGGAATTGAAAAATAATTCAAAGTTCTGTCCCTTGCTATCCATGTGATCATAGGTATTTAAATTGTTGAGCACCGTTTTCCTCCTTTTAAAAATGGGGATAATAATGGAACCTGTCCAAAGGGCTGTCCCAAAGAATAAACTGAAGAATGAGAAATTATTCATTTACACCCAGCCCATCATCATTGTCCAATAAACTATTGATAATGATGTTTTTATTATTGATAATGATGATGTCAAAGTTTTATGGATCCATTCCGTGCAATTCCTTTACCTTTGTCTTTTGGGTCAAACAAAAGCTATGTAACCTGGGAGAAAAGTTGTTGAGTATCCTGAAGTGTTAGTCCCTTCACTTTTCACACAGTATGTACACCCAGGGTCGCTATGCATCAAGGACCTTAGATTCCATGGTATGTTCTAGTGAGTACACTTTGCCAGTCTACTCAGCATTCAGCACAAATGGCACCTTCTCTTTCTTGAACTACCCTCCTCCTGACACCTCATGCTCCCACATTTCGTTCCATATCTCCAGCCATTCCTTAGCAGTGTCCCCATTGGCTTATCTCACTGATTTACCTCAGTACTAGAGTTCCTCAAAAGATCAGTCTTAGGGTCAATCTCCTGTTCATGCTTCCTTTCTCTTTGTGGGTTTGCATGTCAACTCTATGATGGCGGCTCCAAGCTCAACTCCAGACCTGACTTTTGTTTGGAGCTCCAGTGTGTACACCTGCATGCTAACTTTACATTTCTACTGAATATCTCATAGATCAGATTTATTGCATGTCCTAACCAGAGGTATTGATCTTTTCCCTTAAATTTGCTCACTCAATATTCCCTATGTCAGCAACTACACTTTCTTTTATTGCCCAAACCAGAAATAGTGGGATCATCCTTAACAGTCCCTTCTCTCCTGCCTCAGATACCTAATCTACCACCAAATCCTTTTGATTCTACATGCAAAATGCACATCTTTCCATCATTACCTTTCTAGTAGAAGCAACCACCATCTGTGGGTTCAACAAAAGCTCCAGTCTCCTGACCAGTTTCTCTACTTCCAGGTGTCACTTAGATCCTCAACTGAGACTATTTTTACAGGCAGCCAGAGAGAGTTTTAAAATATAAATTGTATCATATCACTGCCCTGCTTGAAACTGTGCTGACTTCCTATCACACTTGTAAATAATGAGATCCTCGATTTGCCTCCAAGACCATGAATGATCTTGCTCTTGTCTGCCCCTCTGTCTTCATCTCGAGCTGCTGGCCTCCACCCTTTCTACAAGCCCACCTCATTGGCCTTCTTGCCTTCTCTGAAAGGAATACTCTACACAGAACATTGCATAGTTTTTCCTCTGCCACAGAGCACTTCCGCTCTTCTAGTCCTGTCTTTCTCGTCCTTCATCTCTTAGCCGGAAGATTCCTTCACATTTGCTTTCCCCATATCTCAGTCTCACTTGGGTTTCCATTGTTTCTCTCATGAAGAACATTTTGGGGTTTTTTCCTTTATTGAAAGTGTTTATTTGGGTGTTAATTTTTTTAATGTATACTTCCTCACTAAACTGCAGCTCTGTGAGCACAGCAACCACATGGGCTGGATTCTCAGCTTATACCCGGCATGTAGCCCCATGGCTGACATTAGAAGATCATTAATTTTTTATTAAATAAACACTGAACTCTTCTAAATAGAGGCAGCATGAATTTGAATCAGGTGTCTCGGTTCCGGTGTTTGCTCCGCTGATTACTAGCCGTGTGATCTTGAGCAACTCACTTCACTTCTCTGGGCCTGTTTTCTTTAAAATGGGAATGATACGGGCACCTGGGTGGCTCAGTTGGTTAAGCGACTGCCTTCGGCTCAGGTCATGATCCTGGAGTCCCGGGATCGAGTCCCACATCGGGCTCCCTGCTCAGCAGGGAGTCTGCTTCTCCCTCTGACCCTCTTCCCTCTCGTGCTCTCTATCTCTCATTCTCTCTCAAATAAATAAATAAAATCTTTAAAAAAAATAAAATGGGAATGATACCATTGCTCTCCCTCTCTCACAGGAGAAATCCATTCATTCATTTAGCAACACTTTAGTGAACCTTACCAACTGCTGAGCTCTGGAGTTAATTAAATGAAAGCCACATTCTCTTCATTAAGGAGCCCAGAGTTTAGAAGGGAAGACAGGCATGTGAACAAATTCATGATTGTATTATAATATAGTAAGGGTAATGATAGAAGCCCACCTAAGGCAAATCTTTGCGTAATCTGTATGTTTAATTTGAAAGAAATGTGTTGAGTCAGATACTGTGCTAGGCACTTTCAAATGTACTACCTAATTTAACTTTCACATAGAAAACTCCAAGTGACCAAAATCATTATTCCCATTTTACAGATGAGAAAACTGTGACTCAGTGGCATTAAATAAGCTGTCCCAAGTGCATAGCACCCACGGTATGGAGGCACCAGGCTTCAAACCCAAGCACTCTACTACAAGTTCAGGTCCCTTCCCCCAGAAATTAACATGATTAAAGTATGAGTTATTATTGCTAGAAGAATGCTAGCTGCATTATTACTGCATTATTGCTAGAAGAATGAACTAACAATGAACTAAATATTTTATAACCAAATCTAAGAAGGAAAAAAATCATACCAAAGAGTCTCACTTTTTTCCTTCAACTTCCTCTGTTTCTCTAACTTATTCAGAGTCCATTTTGATTATCATTTATAACTGATTGTAAAGAGTTCGTTATTGATTATAGCATGTCTTTATTTGTACCCACAGTGAACAAACTGTTAGTTACAATGATAATTTGAAACCTTTTGAGGTTGGAGAACCCTCATACGTGGCCGTTTGGTCCCAGAACACTGGCTCTAGCACACTTGGAGAAATCCCAAGTTGACCTTGCTTTGCTTTCTTTCCAAGTAATTCTTGAAATGTCTCATTGCAACTTAGGGTTTTTTAGAAAAAAAAAATTCAATTTGAAATTACTTTAAATATCTGAGACACACATCCTATAAAGTGGAATTATAAAAAGGGAAATTGAGGGCAGCTAAGTGATCTGAGCATTAAGCAGAGGTTGAGAGTAACTGAGTAAAGAGGTGTGCTTTTTTAGCATTGGTGTTTGTAATTAGCATGGAGGTTTCCATACATTACACCTGTGGGAACAAAGCCACACTGCTGATCATAGGCTCACCTGTGGCTACTTCTCAGTTTTAGGACTGATCATCATCATCATCCATTGCTAACTTCTATTGAAAGCTGCTTATGTGTCAGGCACTGTGCTAAGTGCTTTTGTGTATCATCTCATTTATTCTTTATAAATATTTCTGTGACAGAGGTACTTTATCATACTCTGTTAAGATGGAAAAATGAACACTTAAATCAGGTTAAGTAATTTGCTTACGGTAGGGTGTCCTGTAAGTGGTAGAGATGTGATTCGCACCCAAGCATCTGACTCCATGGGTTATGCCCATAATCATCATAAAGCCATTTGTCCATGCTGTCAGGGGCACCCAGTACCCCTTGCCCTTGTGCTGCCACTCTACAGGAGTGATCAAACTCATCATAGCATGAATTCCCTCCCTTTTCTCATTCTGTTCTTCCCATCTTCTTCCTGCTCTAGCGTTATAATCTCTGAGATGAAAGAATAAGAGAAAAAAACTGTTATCCATTTTGTCTCAAGTCCTACAATCCTTAGCACCATCACCAACCTGGACTGTTAGATGGCTCTTGCAAGCCTGCAGATCTTTTTGCAAAGTCAAGGTATTGACATTACAGACATGGTAAAGCCGGTTAGTTCAAATGTATGTGACAAGGCAACATGGGACTGTTATCCTTACGGTCTGCCACATTCTCTAACTTGGGTTTCCTTTGACAGACTTTATTGTGACACTGTCCAAATATTACTTCAGTAGTTTATTGTGCAGTTTCTTGGATGTTGGCACTATGTAAATGAAAAGATATACTTTTGCTTTAAGGACCTTTAAGTAGAGAAGTAGAGACCCTTACTGTAGCACTTAGCACCTTATATTTTACCTGTTGCAAAGGTAAGTTTGCAAGGGGAGCCGGGGGGGCACTTCCTGAGAAAGACCTGAGCCAGTCCTTGAAGCCCATCAGACAAGAAGGGAGAGAAGGCATTAGAAGGAGAAGCATGTATGGAGACATGGATAAACACGACACAGAATCTGTTCATGTTGCTTGTCTTAACATAACACAACCTTTAGTGATGTAACCTGTTGACCTCAAATTTTGGACTTCAAGCTTGGTTAGCTTAGTTTTACTCCCTTTTGGAGTACAAAAGAGACCATTATGTAGATGTGTATTTTTATTGTTTCTTCAGCATTGAAGCACTGCCAAACAGTATCAATTTTATGGTGTCGGTTCCCTCAAATTTTGGTTACTTATCAAACAAGGAAACTTCAGTCAACTTTTATTACTAATGAGGCCCCTTAAGTCATACCTCATTTGAAGGGCTATGGTGTTTTACCTCCATGAAGTTTAGTTTCCTCATCTTTAAAATGAAGTTAAGAATGCTTTCCAGGGTGCTTTGTGGATTAAATGGAAAAATGAATGGAAAAAAATCTGACACACAGTAGGTGCTCTTCCCAAAAGTAAGTTTTGGGTTGGTTTGCCTTCTCAGCCACCTGAGTTCCATGAACCGTCAATGCTGAGAATTAGTCTGTCTCCTGGAGATTAGCATTCTGAGAATCCATTGGAAGCAAACATCCAGATAAATTGTTCTCAACCAAGGGGATTTTGCCCTCCAGCAGACATTTGCCAGAACTCTCAAGACATTTTTGATTGGCACAGCTGGGAGCAGGTGCTACTGGCATCTAGCAAGTAGAAGAAGCCAGAGACTCTGCAAAACATCCTACAATGCACAGGACACCCCATACCCCTAGCAACAAAGAATTATCCAGCCTTGAATGTCAATACTACCAAAATAGACTAAGCAGATGAGTTCCACTCTACTTGCATATCTTGTTGATAGCTTTTGAAACTTTGCATGTCATAAGTAGAATTTCCTTTTGCTTGTTACCCCTCATTCCTGATAAAGGATTCTTGCTCTACCATTAGGGTCCCATCCTTTCAGGGAACCCCATCAGTTTTGGAGTGAGCTCCTTACCTTTCTTTCTAAAAGTGGCAACAGTATTTTCTATTTGCTTACTTTCTTGAGTACTTAATCAGGACAACATAGGAGAGGGTATCACATCATCCCCAGTTTACCAGTTAAGAAACTGAAGCCTAAAATGGTGAATCATCACAGAGCAATAACCAGATAGCTAATAACTGGTTAATCCAACCCTGACTTTCAAGATCTTATGATCCTCATGGTCATTGCTCCAGGTTTTATCACATAATTGCTTTAAGGCTCTTTAATGTTCGCTGATCTTACATCACAGATAATTTTCATCTCCCTGAAGGCAGAAGTACTGTCTCCATGTCTTCTGTTGAATGTATCTGGACCAGGGAGAGTACTCACTTGTTAATTTTTCTACTAAAAAAAAAAAAAAAAAAAAAAAAAAATCCCTGATGCTAATAAAGTTAAGCATTTAAAAGTTTAAGAAAAAACAAATCCCTAAGCATCAGGAAGAAAGAGTCAAAGTAGCTTTAAAACTTTTCTTTAAGCATTACTTTGACTATGAGTCACTAGTTTAAATTAATTCACGTGAAGAAGCCAGCATGCCTAGTGCCTGTTTCCAGCATAGGAACATTCTACATGCTTGGCTGTTATGGCCATGAGCAGAATATCAAGGGCTGGGAGGACACTTGTCAATAGACATCTCACATGCTTCTTGGCAATTAATTTTAAAAAGATGCCTAATGCACAGTGGGTTGCTCACCTAGTGACACTCAATTAACAGAGAATCCCAAAACAATGCATACAAATGCTAATAAATAAAGGCAAACATACCAAGAGGTTCAGTCTACCTATCAAAAACAGAAAAGACCTTGAAGGTTGTTTATGATACCATAAATCTTCAGCTCTCGTCTCTATTATGTTGGTACTAGATTTCTTTGCTTGAAAAATCTGCTCTGAGGTACAAGGGAAGTAATTACTGAATCTTCCAAGGGACTAAAACAATCCCCAAACAAAATGTTTTAGGGGTTTCTTAAATTAATTTTTGGAGGGGATTTGGTAACTCTATGTACTACCAACAACATAAAAGGATTTAACCTTTAATTTACTGTTTGGAAGGTGTGTATTCCTTCTTGGAGGGCTAAAGAATCATGCAAGGCCACATTTTCACCCTGTTTGAAAAGCGTCATAATTTCTTTCTGAATTTATATTTCAGATGGGATATAACATTATTCCAGTTTCTTCCTATTAACATCATCACCTGAATATACTCAACCAAAAAACTAGATTGTCAGGAGGGGGTTAGGAGGATGGGTTAATTGGGTGATGGGCATTAAGGAGGGCACATGATGTAATGAGCGCTGGGTGTTACACCTGAAATCTACCTCTGGAACTATTAATATACAATATGTTAATTAATCGAATTTAAAAAAGTTAAATTAAAAAAAAAAACTAGATTGTCTAAAACAGTCTCTTTACCCCAGACTGGTTAAAAACAACAACAAAACAACGTGTCCAGTTCCCATCAGTATGGTAAATTACTTACCGTAACTACAGTACAAATGTCCATGAATCCTTCTCTTAGCCTTCAATTAGTGGCGAATCATTCTTCATGTAACCAAGTGAGTGACCGGTCTTGGCAGTGGGCTGTGCTCTCAGGTAGAAGTGAGAAGAGATTTATTGGTCTTGGAAGGTTTTGCACACATTCTTGCCAGCAAATGAGAAAATAGGTTTGCTGACCTCAGAGTCCTTGTTAGCTCTGGTATTGGTGGTTCACAGTCACCTTTAGGAAATCAAGCACTGGAGGAGGGGTTACTTAAGAAGATGGATTTTCAAGGCACATCCAAGTTATAAAAAACAGAGGGCCAGTTCACTAGTCTTCAACTCCCCTTGGTCTGGGTTAGCTGTTAATTTGGAATAGTCTCTGGAGAATGGAATACCCAAACTTGGAGTCTGTTCCTAAAGTCTGATGAAACACTGAAGGTGAGGTTCCTGAATCACTTTCCATTGCAAGTGGGAGGGACAAGAGAGAGGGAGGGTTAAAAGTCAGATGTTGCAAGTGGCAACTTGTGAGCCAAATAGGACCCATATACATGAATTGTTTGGCTCTCATAGTACGGAAAAAAACAGGCAAATTTTAAATTGGGAGGCTTCATAAAACTTCTGGATTTTCAGTTGTTCTTAACTTAAAAATAGTAGAAGTAGCAACACGCAGCCTATGTTCTAGCATTGCAAAAATGGGTTGGAATTGCTCATTTTAGAAAATTAAAAGACCAAACTGCCCAGTCTACTGTGGTCCACCTACTCTCTTTGTCCCTTAGAGTGGTTCTCTTTACACATTTGACAACATTTGAGTTTGCGACCTCCAGTCATAAATTGGATAAGGATTTGCCCCAGGTGCATTAAATAGAAATATGCAGTCAGATTTAAGGCGTATTCCAAACAATTTGTAAGGAGTAAAAATTGAAATACCAAAATTTGCCAGTGATTAACTTTTTGAAAGCCAATTATTATAGGATAGGTTCATATCATTCTTATATACACCATGATGGGCTTTCTTGAAAATAGGAATAAAAGAGACAGTGCAGTGCCTCAACCAAGCATCACACATGAGCTTGGACCTGTAAGTCACGATTCCCTTGGAAGCAAATGGTGTAAATGAGCTCAGCTTGCTAACTGTCCCACCCCAATATTGCATTACATAAATGAAAAACCCAGGGGTACCTGACTTCAGGCAGGGCTGTATTCAAGAAATCCCTTATTGTTATCTTCCTTCCTCACTGCCCATTTTTTCTTTTTCCCTCAGCTCTGCTCCCTCTGTTGGCTTAATTCTATAGCAAATTCTCTCCATATGTTGGCAAAGATAGCCACTGACAGCAAGTCTAGGTTCATATTGTCCCTTGGGACATGATCTGAGAAAGAGAACTTCTCTCTTAGAAACCATGGCAATTCTAGCAAATTTTAGCAATTCTAATGAATTCTAATGAACACCCAGCATTAATTTAACCAATATTTATTTTTTAAATTTATTCATTTGAGAGAGCACACGTGCACGTTCATGAATGGTGTGAGGGGACAGAAGGAGAGACTCTTCAGGCAGACTCCCTGCTGAGTGCAGAGCCCCATGAGAGACTTGATTCAAGACTCGATCTCATGACCCATGAGATCATAAGCTGAGACAAAACCAAGAGTCGGATGCTAAACTGACCGAGCCACCCAGGCACCCCTAACCAATACATATTTAGTGCCTACTTTGAGTTAGGCTCCAGCTAGGTGCTGGAAACATCCATGAAACCCTGCTGTTGTGGATCTTTCATTATGGGAGGAGGTGGAAGGGAATCAGAAAATGAAAAATAAACATAAGCAAGAACATTATATGGTACTTCAGAAGTAAAAGGTACCATGGGGATTTTTTTTTTATTATTATTAAAAGGCCCATTGGGTGAGGAGAACCAGCTCCCAAAAGTCAAGAGAGATTCTTTTACCAGAAATGAGCAGGGATACAATGTTGGCAAAAATAAGGTATTCATAATATTAGTCCTGTAAATGGGAGTGTTTTGCAACTGTGCACATCATCCCTTAGTGTTTCCTATGTGGTACTTTGGGGTGGACAGAGAAAGAAAGAGTAAGACTGGCTCCTCTATAGGGTAGAATATCATGAAATGGCATGACCCTGCGTGATGTGCTTGCTGCCTCATGCTTCACACACAAGTTTCTTGGAGTTCCCTAAATGCACCTTTTGGTTCTCAGATCCCTGTCTTAGCCTGTGCTGTTCCCTGTGCCTTGAATGCCCTTCTCCCTCCTCCTCACCACCTTGGCTTTTTTTGTTACTGTTGTTCAAGGACCCCAGCTAAGTTAGGTGCCCCTCCTGTGGGCTCTCAAAGAACCTATGCTTGTCCCTCTGGCAGGGAAATCATCCTATCTTTCTCTTCCTAGCTCCTACTGGTCCATTCTGTTCATGGTACAGACATAGATAATCTGTATGAGGGAGAGGATGAATCTGTTTAATGGCTGCTCTCAAAGACTACTCAGTCCCCTGTGATACTCTACTGAGTAAAGACCAAAGAACGAAGGCCATCACAGCCTTGAGTATTGTGAAGTTATGCCAGTGTTTGCACTGCTTGCCTTTACGTCATCAGATATGATGACCTTTCTCTGATCCTCAACCTCTCACTGGCCCTGTGGGTGCTCCCTACACAAGAATCAGCAGACCTGGGCTTGGGGACACATAAGGTCTATTTGAAGAATTATTGGGCAGCAGTTTAGGGGGTGATTAAGAGCATGGCCTTGATGTATATTGGTATCCCAGCTCTGCAGCTTAGTGGCTATATGACCTTCATTGAGTATAGTCACTCTTAATCAGGTATAGATTATAGTATCTTCAGAGAATTGGTGAAAGTAAGGTTATCCATGTCAAACTCTCCAATGCTTAACCCAGTGACTGTTCAATAAATGTTTGCTATCATGATCATTGCTATGAGGAGGAGAAAGCATTCTCAGCCAACCAAAGAACTATAGGACCCATATTGCATGATCTTAGTGGTTTCAGTTTGCAAAGGGCATGTGTATGTTTTATGTCAATTGATCCTCAGTCACCCTATAAAATAGTGTCATTTTCATCCCCATTGCAGAGATGAGAAAGCTAAGACCTCACGTATGCTTTCCTGGGCATTTATCTAAACCTTTTAGCTTTTGCCATTCTACCTCTCTCCCTATTTGCTCCAGATAATCCAACTTTGGAATGATGAGGAGATGGAGATACAAGGGTCAGGGACACTGGCTGTATGTTTGGCACTCATCAGCCTGTTGCTCTTGACCAGCCAAGAGTGCGGTAGATCCAGGAACATCTACCTGGTGCATGACACAGGCCTTTACCTGAGAGCAGGTTTGGAGCTAGCCCTGGGTACAAATGGCTCTTTCATGGGGGAACTGTAAGTGACCTCTGTTTCTAGCAAAAAAGAGCCCTGTGTTCCAGTCTCTTCTTTGGGAAGAATGGCAGTCCCCAACCATTATAGTGACACTGAGACTTCCCAGTAGGGTAGGGCCTGAAGCCACATCCCTTGCACCCCTGCCAAGCTTACCCAGAAATTTCCCCTTGTGCCTTATGGCATACAGTCACGCATCTTGAGAAGCTGTGACAGGGCTTCTGTTACAATTCTCTGAGCAGAAGCTAGGGAACATCTGAACTGGAGACCAAAGCCCAGATTGGGCCTGAAGGTCAGAAATGCATGTCTAGACCTAAGTCTTCCCCCCCTTTTCCTGTGTGGCTTTAATCAGCTCCCCCTCGCTGGGCCTCACTTCTCTATGTGGAACACGACGACGGATCCTGTGCCAGACTCTGAAATCTCCAAGATTCCTTCCAGCTTGGAGCAGACTGCATGATGGCCACCCAGAGATAGGAACTGGTGGATGCTTACCTTATAAGGAAGAAGGGTCTTCGAAGATGTGGTCCGTGAGGAAGCCATTATCCAGGATTATTTCAGCGGGCCCTACAACACATCACAAGTGTGCTTCCAAGAGAGAGGCAGAGTGAGAGTACACACACAGGAGAGAAGTAGAGGAGGTCAAACAAGGATACGCAGATCGGAGTGGCACGGCCGCCAGCAAGCGAATGCAGGCAGCCAGCAGAAGCAGCAAGGTGCGGGAACAGATTCTCCCCTTCAGCTTCTGGGGGGAGTGTGACCCTGCCCACACCTTGATTTCAGCCCAGGGAAACTGCTGTTGGACTTCAGGCTTCCAGAAGTATGTGGAATACATTTCTGTTGTTTTAAGTCCCCGTGTTTGCCGTTTGTCACCACAACTGTAGGAAACGAATACATGGCCCTCTGTGTCCAGAGCCCCTCGTGCGTTCTTGCTGCCCGTCTGCCCATCGAGCCTTGCAGTCTCACTTGGTGCCTGTTCAAAAGAAGAACGAGACACTTGTCTTTCTTGAAACCTGCAGGAAGGCAAAGTACTCATTTAGCGTCAAGTTCTCTGTTCCTTTCAACTTGGCATCTGCGGTCGCCACCAACACAATACAGCCTCCGCCCTCTGCTATTTTCAGTTTCTCCTCGTCCTGGGAGTCGGTTTCCAGCCAAGTCTCTTACATCAGGAAAAACAGTCAGTTAATGACCTTGAGATCATCAGTATGTGAGTAAAGAAGAGAACATTCATTTAGTAGCACTAAGTGTTTTCATTCAATAAATATTTGAGCATTACATGCAAGCGTAGGGACTGACAGCAGGGAAGCTGACAGGACAGATACTGATTCTTATGCCACATTGTGGTGGATCACACTTGATAAAGCTTTTATGTCTATGCTCAAGCTTATATTGCAGCAAAGTACTAATTTTCCAGGCCCGTTAGCAGAGCATCAGACCCGTGTTTCTGCTGGGCAAACTTTCTCATTGCCTATTCCCTGGCTTGAGCTTCTGCAGAGGGTCCTGAGAAAGCATCTTTAGCACTGAGGACCGTTGTTGGGGACGAAGCAGTACAGAGCTTGGGTCATTACTGGTCCCTCGTATTTCCCTAAATTCTACCAGGATGTCTCCCCCGTGCTCCCCTTACCCCAGTCAGCTCAGAGCTTTGGGATTTGAGAAGAATGTTGAAGAACTAAAAGCACTATGGGGAAGAAGGAAGAATATTTGAATCCTCCTTTGTTTAGTTCTGTTCTTTCCATTACTTCTCTGTATCCCAAGTGACCTCAAGAGAAAAAAATAGCACTCCCACTACCATGATTTCCTGTGCCTCCAACCCACCCTCACTCAGAGTGGGGACTCAGCTTCCTACACTGAAATGGTGCCCCCGACCCTTGGTGGCTCTGGTTGAAAAACCTGATCATCTCTGAGGTATGCCTTTTTTTCACCCCTCACTTCTAGGTATCACAATTCAGAATTCTGCTTCTTACAACTTCTTCCCCTCCACCCACACCCGAGGCACCAGCCCCTCCTGCTTTGACTACCGTGGCCCTGTGCTGGCTCCTCCCACTGCTCCTCACCTCCACACCCTCAGTCGGTTCACACAGGGACAAGAGGGAGTCTTTTAATACATAAGATCACACCCACATCATCCCTTGCCTAAAATTTCCCATGTTCAGAATAAAATCCAAAGTCCTCACTGAGGCCTAGCAGGCCCTGTATGATCAGACCTCCTTTCTTATCATTCTCTTGTCTCCTTGGCCCTCGTGACACTGGCCTTCCTGCCATTCCACTCATTACTTTGACATTTCTGGATGTTCCGGGGTCACCTGTGGAAGGAGGCCTTCCCTCACCACCCAAACTACAAAATGCCATCCTTCCGGTAGGGGTCCCTGTCTGCCACTGCGTACCAGTTCATTTGTAAATTATCCGTCTCTGGCACTAATTGGTAAGCTCTATGAAGACAGAAAAGACGACTCCTCTCCAGAGCCTCAGTACCCAGAATGGTGTCGGGCATACAGTGGTGCTCAATACGTGCTTGATAAAGAGTCAAAGGTCAGCATATGATCAATGTGGAGGACTTGAAGCTCCTTCCAACTCTAAGAATCTGTGAGTCTGTGAAGGCCGATCAGCCTGGATTAGCTAAATACCATTTATAACCAGATTGGAGTATCAGGAATACTTAGTTGGTGCGCCTCTTCTGAGACTGAATTGATTTTTCTCTTCTGGATTCCACCCTATGAGGACCGCTGAGTGCAGAGCAAGGTGCCCAAGGCCCTCTCTGGAGAAAAGGCAGGGAATGCAGAAGCCATCACAGTGTGCCTCTGGTCTCTGTCTGCAGTAGTGGTCTTCCTCTTCATCCACGTGGTTGCTGGACTTTCAAAAAAATCTTTGCTTTATCCAGTGGTCTTGGTCTGACTACCTGTTACTCCTGAAGTCCTAGGTTAAATGTTCTTTACTCAGTGACAGTTTCCTGGTACCCAGACTAGGTTAGGTCACGCAGTTCTGTGATCTGTGTTTGCCCTTTCTTAGCACACATCACATGCCTGTCAACGTTTATCATTAGCTGCCTGCCTTGCCATTCTGAAGGCACCAAGATTGACCCCATCTGTCCTGTTCATCATCATACTCCAGGTGAATAACAAAGTGTCAGGGACACAGTAGGTGCTCAATAAGTGTTTGTTGAATTAACAATTGGATTTTTATGCTAAACAACAAAAAGTGACAACATAAATTGCAAAAAAAAAAAATGTGATTGATGATTGACTACTTATCACTTCCCCAACACCAGCATCAAAAGCATCACCACCCTTATTTGGACACTATTTTGTGGTCAGCAGTAGGTGGTGGGACAGGAGAGTAATGGGACATTTGCTGCTGGGAATGATCTAATTATTGAGCAGATTTTTCTGAGGCACGGACCTGGGTGGCTCTGTAGAAACCATCCAAGGAAGACAGTGAATCAGATTTTGTTCCTACCATCTTCGGTGTGCATGCAGATTATGATCTTTTCTAGAGGTTGTTTTTTCAGGAAGTTCTATACAATTTCCCCATAATCTCTCTCCTTGTAGTCTGAGCCCTTCATTTTCCTCCCAAGGAAGATAAAGCACAACTGAAGATAGAGTAGGAAGAATTAGGCAAGGCTCTCCTGTTTTGAATATTTTTCAACTTCTCAATTTTCCTTTCTACAAAATGGAAATAATACCTATTTTCTCAGGATTTGGATAATAATAGTTTGAATAGCTGAATTTAGCATGTGAAATGTTTGATAAGCACAGTTGTTTGCCCCACATAGTCTAAAATGCACAGATTTTACAACTAATAGAATTTTGTAACTTACATTTTCAGAGCTAAAGCTTAACCCACCCAAGTAGGGAATAACATTCTAATAGGGCTTATTGATCCACACTTTGACCAGTCAGGTACATTAATGGAAAGGCTGAGGCTAGAGGTTCTCAGGGGGCCACCAAACAGGAGCTGAGCCATGCACACTGGAACAAAATCCTCATCTTGACTTATGAGCACTGTACCCTAGAGACAGACCAGCCGACCTACCATGACCCAGCTCCCGTGTGTCTTCCCAGAGCCTCAGCAGCACTGGCTCCCAAATGGCACAGCTTATGAAACCATAGCTCAATTAATGGGGAACAGAAAGGAGGATGGGTGATCTATATTTTGGTGTTGAGAGGGATTTAGATCATCTGAACTTCAGGGAGCTTTTTATGTAGTAGTTGTAAGTTGAGAGCATGTATGAAGAGCTGGATGTCTTATTTGGAAGTGGATTATCCACATAAAGGGTACCAAATCCCATTCTTTATTTCCTGAATGAAACTTCAGGACCAAGGTCTGACGGTGAGGAGAGCATTTGAAGGCAGGGCTGTCCTGGCCTGGAACTCAGGTTCACCACTCCTTAACTCTCTACCTTTGAGATGCCACTGCCCAGAAATTAGGAAAGGGAATCTAAAGCCATCAGATGATTTTTTAAAAGTATGTTAAATTTCAATCAAAAGGTCAATTGCTGCTGTAACAGATGATCACATACTCAGAGGCATAAAACCACACAAATTTACTGCGTTATAGTTGTAGAGATCAGAAGTCCAAAATGGGTCTTATGGAAAATCAAGGTGTTGGCAGAGATGCTTCCAGATGGGAGAGTAGGAGAGAGAATCTGTGTCCTTCTCTTTTCCAGCTTCTAGAAGCCTGAATTCCTTGGCCTGTGGCCACCTCACTCTCACCTCTGCTTCCGTTGTCCCATCTCTCTCTGTGGCTCTCCTGCCTCTTTCCCTTATAGATCCCTGTGTGATTAGATTAGACCCACCTGGATAATGCCAGGTACTCTCCCATCTTAAGGCCCTTCACATAATTACACCTGCGAAGTCCCTTTTGTCATGTAAGGTAACACATTCACAGGTCTCAGAGAAGAGGACATGGGCATCTTTGGAGGGGAGGATGTCATTCTGTCCATCACAGGAGACAACCAGAACTACTTGGAGTCTCTGTATCTTCCTTCCTTCCTTTCTCAAGGCCACCACAATCTGCCCGGTGTTGTCAGCTATGGCCATCTAGGATTCCTTTTCCCTGCCTCCTCTTCCTCTTCCAGATGGAGCTTTTGCTGAAGCTTCAGACCACCACAGCTCACTGCACTCACTTCCTTGCCAGACCCTGGTCCCAAGCCAAGTCTGTATTGGTGTAGTTCTTATCAGTGCTGCCTGTCAAATATTTCTCTCCCCCTCCCCCCACTGGATGCACAATTCATAGGTGAACGCTGTGTGGGCGGGAAGGTTCATGTGATTAGTTCTGGCCAATGATTTTTAAATGACCTCTAGGCTATGATGCCATGAGACCTTTTAACCCCTTCTCTTTTTCCTTCGGTACAATAATCAGCAATGTTCAAGGTGGATGGACTGGCATTTGGTGTGTACAGGACACAGGAAATAAACCTTATTGTAGCCACCCCCATATATGGGGATCATTTGTTACTGTAACATGTTACGTCACTTATCCCAGCTGATGCATTTAGCAAGGGTTAATGGGAGGTAAAAGAGAAGAGCAAACAACACAGATCGCTCCTACCTGATTCTTTCTATTTGCCTGTCTCTATTCACAGGCCTCATACACTTCCCTATATCTCTGATGAAAATGTCCATTAAACCCCATCTCCTGGCTGGTGGGTGGGTGTCTGTTTTGAGAAAGTAGAAGATTTACTTTCTGAAGTATATGTGATAATCTACCCAAAGATATACCATTGATCACACATAGTTGACTCTACATCAGTTGAAATGAGAAAGCTCTACATGGTGATAGGGTCTGGGAGAGAACAGGGTGGTGCTACAGCGTTTAATCACAATCATGCTCTTTATTTCTCGTGCTAAGCCCTCACAATGGAAGTCGGTTTCTTTCAGGGCAAGCACCGAGTGGGAGAGAATTTGGGAATTTGATGGAAACTACAGTAGGAAGGGAATCATGCAGACATCCTGGAGAAAAAGAAGCCATGCCAGGCTGGCCTGGTGCCCAGGGTGTCTGCACACCACAGGTACTCACTCCCCGAGCCACCTTGTTTGGCAATCTTTAAATGCCCTCCCTCAGCCTGCTCCCCTCATCCACAGTGCTGCTGCAGCCCTTGCCTGAGGCGAGAGATTGGGATCAAGGTTTAGCTCCCACCAGCTGGAAATGGATGTCTAGCACACCACTAGGGGGGCAGCAGGCAAATGCCTGCAGGTGACAACAGGAACTTTACATGCATGTTTCACAGAAACGTTATTGTAACCTGGCTTAGGCATTGGTAAGTTTCTCTCTAAGCACAGCTACCACATTCCGGTCTTCCGCTAGGCTGTCCGTGCATGAGTTCCTACGGGCCAGCCTCAGGACCCATCGCCCGCCAAAGTGCATTGTTTCTATGGAAACCTGCAATCTGGGTCCAAAATACCCAGGTTAAAATTCTGCTATTCTATTTGACTCTGTGTGTTTTCAGTGGAGGATGGCCAAAATTAGATAAAAAGAGGGTTTCTTTTCTAAATGTGTGCATTTGCCTTATCCAAATGATCAATTCTTGTCAGTAAGAATAACTGAGGACCCCCTCTCCTAAAGCGTCTGTTTAGAAGGAAACTACTGTTCTGGGAGGATTAGCCAAAAATGAAGATGGAAATCCTCTCCAGCCATTGTTCATTTGCTTTTTCTTTTATTTCTTGAAACCCTGCAGGGCGAGCCCTGCTGAGACTGACGGACAAAAAGCTTGAGCGGATGGGGATTGCACAGGAGAACCTCCGGCAGCATATCTTACAACAGGTGCTCCAGCTGAAGGTTCGCGAAGAAGTCAGAAACCTACAGTTACTCACACAAGGTATCCTGCTGCTGCCTAGTGGGTGGATGGAAGGGGAGGTTGGAATGAAACCCTTACCATCATGACAGAGGGGATCCAGGGAGAAACTATTACTGTGTTTTTGCAGAATTTCTTTTATTTAAAAAAAAGGCATATAGATTTAGAGGCCACTTCCCTCCTAAAACTTCTCTTTTTCAGAGGTCACTGGGGGAAGGATGCACAAATAAGTAATGGATGAGCAGATGGAATTATCTGATGACCTAATTTCACGGACATCGCATAGAGTTGTATAGGACCCCAGAGATATGGATACAGTTGCACCCCTAGGGTTGTACAGTGCGGCCCAAGCTCTCTCAGTCTGACTACCAATTCTGAGGGGGCCTCGGAATTTGCATGACTGCATAGTTCATACGATCATGACACAAGTGGGATTTTTGTCATGTTTCGTTTTACTTTGCCTTTCACTGACTAGTGGGAAAAAAATATTTTAAAGTTGTCTGTATATATATGCATATGAACACATACACTCTTGGGAGATTTTTGAGAATGCTATTTAGCATCCTGAAAATAGAATCATTTTTTAAAAATAGACTGTAAAGAATTTAAGCTCGGAATATTATGCCCATATAACTCTAAACAAAAATCATTAACAAATTCGATATGTTAGACCTATGACAGGAAATGACTGAAAAAAACTGGAATTTGAAGAAAACTTTAAGTTGCCCTATATGTAACTCATCTGTCTACATAAGATTTGGTTGCTATCAACCTCCACTGGCTATAATCCTTTATTTATTTTATTTTAATGTCCATTATACACCGTTTTAAGTGAAAGGATGATAAAATATGTATTTTTGAGAGCCTGTGGTATTTTTCAATCTGTAGAATATTGTAACTGCATGCATACTGATACTGGAGAAATCTGGGTCAGCCAAGTTTCATGTTATTGCATTTAGATTATAACCCAGTAATAGACCATTTGCCTAGAGAAAGTGATGTACTGACTAAAGATGACTGCTCTAGAAGGATGAGTACAGACTTTGAGTGATATGAAAATAGTGTGTTTATTTGATATGCATTATTTGCATTTGTCTCCGGAGGCTTCCAGTGATAAATTTATAGGTACAAGTACACTGAGTGATTTAAATTTGAATCTGACATACTGATATACTTTTTATTTTCTTTGAAGAAGTAAATAGAGATTCAAAGATTTATTATAAGAAAGTTCATCCTAGTGCTATTTATAAAACTGAAAAATTATGAACAACCTAAAGGTTCAGCAATATGGAAAGAAACAAATAATTGTGTTTAAATTCGTAAGATACAATATAATGCAGTCATTAAAATTAAATCTTCAAGGAATATATGACAACATGGGGAAGTACTCAAGAAATAAATAGGAAGTGGAGGTGGGGGGGGAAATACCATGTAAAAATTTTTATTTATAGTATGAATCAAATTTCTTAAAAAGAACATATTTTTATATGTACACAGAAAAAGGGATGCCAATGAATGTGCCAATGTTTTGATAATAGTTCTCTCTAGGTGGCGGGATTGTGGGTGATTTTAATTGTTTTCTTTGTATTTTTTTTATATTTTCCAAATTTTCTCATTTAAATCTGTATTATGGTTATAATCAGAAAATACATGCACATTTTTTAAGCTTCAATCATGTGCATCATTCTGCAGGTTCTGGTTCGTGTCTTGAGGTTTTCTCTGCTCTTTTGTTTTCTGATGATGATATATAGAAAATGAGACCTAAACTCATCTCGTGTGCCTTAGACTCTTTTTTTTCCCTCTGCTACTGTCAGCCTGCAGTGTGTTTGCTTTGCAAAATCATTTTCTACAGCTTTCATTGCCCTAGATGCATAATATATAAGATTTTTCCTGAGATAGTACTCAAGTCTATTAAGCTAAATATATGTTTGTGTTCTGGGAAGGTAATGCTAAGTTCAGCCTTTTCAATTCAGTTGTCACTTTCTTTAGCTTTGAAAAGCTGTGCATTTTGTATTCTTTCATTCCACTCCCTTTAGAAGAGATCACATTCACTAGCTCTTGGATATTCTGTCTGCACTCATATTACCTTTTTTATTGCTTGTCCTTTACATGTTAATGTTCAAATTCATTTCATGCCAGGGAGACTTGAGAAAATCTATAGCCTTATTGAAGTGATGGTTTCCTTTTTAAAAAAAGTGAAACAAAAAAAATTGACAAGTTGTTTTTATGACTGATAATAGAAGTTCTAAAGACAGCTGGGGTAGGCTTAAAATATTTTGGGTCTGGGTTTGCTATAATAAAAATTGGAATGCTATTCTACCCAAGTAACGGACTGGCATAACATATATATCATATAGAAATTCACCATGGGGGTGATATGTGATTCAGTGTTGAATATTTGATTCCTCATCTCTGCAAATATTAATCAGTAGAAATAATATGCTGAATAAGTCCAAACAAAGATTTTAGAATGCTACTTAGCTTCTGGAAATCCCTGAACATGTTTCTAAAGGAAATAACAGCTAAGTCTACTTTTCCAACTTTCTGATGGCTGTTTTAAAACTGGCCTTAAGCTATTGATTCTGTACCAGTCATTTTCCCACCATTGGCCAGGAGCCCCATGACAGTAATAGGACTAAGATGGTCTCAAAAGGACTGGGAAAGCTCCTGCTGACTACTGTGGGTCATCTGAACACAGGGAATATGGAGTTTCTACCCTGCTTTTTCTTATTCTCCTCCTTCTGGATGCTGACCCAGAGACAAAAACTGAGGTATTTTAAAAATGTGCATGGTGGATTCATAGTAAATACATCAGTTTATAGGCACTAACAATGAATCATGACAAAAAATTTTTAAAACAGCTCATCATCTAAAGCCAGAACTGTCCTTCAGCTAAAATGCTGGCCTCTGATTTCCCTTCTTTTGTTCACAATGGTCCTATAACTACCTGACATTTTGCAAGAAACGGAAGCCATGTTTGGCCCTGCCTTGGAGACCATTGAGGTGGTTTCTTCCTCAATACAGTCTTTTGGTCTTCTGTGTCCTGCCCATGAGGTAGCCAGGATGTCAGTCTGGTGGACTTGCTAAACAAACAACTGTTTACTGCTCATTCCTGCGGAAAACTCACCCATGTTACAGCACCTGCGGTTGTCTTGGGGAATGCAGTACAGAACTGGAAACATCATCATTCTCTCCTGCTTGATTCATGAGAGATGGGAGAAAGGTTCCTTACGTAACACACAGCGGTGGTGCAGAATATCAAATTAATTCATAACCAAGCTTATGAGGGTCATCTTTAGCTTTTTTAATAATGGACAGTATTTGTAGGAAGAAAAAGACCCCAGGGATACTGAAAGCTGACTGTTTCTCATATGGCTAATGAGTTTTAAATTTTTACTATATACAAATCACTGCACAGTTATGTCACATCAAGTCCTGACAGTTACCCTACCGTGATCAGTGCTGTAGTTAGCCCCAACTTATATATGGGGAAACAGAGGATGAAGAATTTGAGTAACAGACCCAGTGTCAGACAGCTAGTAAAGAGCGCAGTACAGGTCTGTCTGCCTCAACAGCAAACGTCTATCCATTACATTTCAGTACCTCTGATACGTCAGATGGGGGTAATAATTCCTATTTCATGGTGGTGTTGTGATGGTTAAATGAAATTTTATGTGGAAACCATATAGCATAGTTTGTGGCATATTCTATGAAAAGGGGTTGGCAGACTTTTTTTTTTTTTTCTGGAAAGGACCACATGTATGTATTTTAGTCTTTAAGGGCCATGCAGTATCTGTGGCAACTACTACATCACGTAAAAGCAACAACAGATAATCTTAAATGAATTGAGTATAGCAGTATACCAATGAAACTTTATTTACAAACATAGTTGGTGGGCCGTAGTTGGTGGACGCCTGCGTTACAAGGGCAAAAATGTAAACTTTCAACATCATTATCAAGATTATTTTTTTATTCTTAGTATCTTCCCTTTTGAGTTGTAAATGCTTCCCTCATTTCAGGAACATATATATATCTCTCCTGGGGTGTCCTTTTCAATGTCTTCCTTGTATGGATTGTGTAAAAATGTAATCACAACTGTGAGGGTGGGGTTATTTTGGGCAGTAGAAACCAGTATCCAAACTGGAGGATAAAGCAGATGAAGGTAGCAAATGCCACCATCTCCAAATGCCTTTTTAATGAGTGCCTACAAAGTGGGTGGGGGGGAGACCACAATTGTTTACCAGGGCCACTTAGAGCTCATTAAACATTAGCGTTTCCCGAAGGACTTCTTCCACATTGTCCAAATATATGTGGCAAAATTTAGTTAAGAATTGCATGACCAGAGGACTTTCCTAGAGCTTCATCTTTTGGAATGACACGAATTAGAAATACTACTTTCTAATCCAAGAAGACTTTTCAGAACCATGTGTACAGATTGGGTATTTTAGTCCAGTCACCCCCACAGTGATACTTCAGCAACTGAAGTAGGCCATCTGATCTGAAATAGGCCATCTGGTCCACCACATTGCTTAAAGAAGGAAGTCTTTGTAGAACATAGCAATAGACTCTTTGAGAAAATTTTTCCAATCTCATTTTACAGTTTTGGGCTCCAAGACCCAAAGAGGATTAGAGCATAGTTCATGGTTACACAGCTGGTTAGTAGCATAACTGAAACTGGATCCCTGTTCTCCTAGTTCTCAAACCAGTGTTCTTTTTTCTTATTGTTTTCAATTAAGGTTTAATTTATATACAGTAAAATGCACCATTTTTAGTGTACAGCTCTGCAGCTTTTGACAAATGCATATAGTTGTGTAACCACCACCACAGTCAAGATATTAAATAAAAGTTCTGTAACTCCAAAAACTATTCTCCCTGGTGCCCCTTTGTTGTCAACCCCTCTCATTACCCCCAGCCTCTGGCAACCATTGCTGTGTTTTCTGTCCCTTTAGTTTCGTCTTTTCCAGAATGTCATAAGTGGAATCAGAGAGTCTGACTTCTTTCACTTACTGTGATTCACTGAGACTTAACAGAGCTGTGGTGTCTATCACCAGTTCATTCATTTTAATTGCCTAGTATTCCACTGGATGGATATCTCATAGTTGGATATACCCCATTCTCCAGTTGAGGGACATCTGGGTTGTTTCCAGTCTTGTAAATACTAATAAAACTATTATAAGCATTCATGTACTGGTTTTCATATAAACATGAGTTTTCATTTCATTAGCTACGTATCTAGAAATTGCTGGGTCATATCATAATTGTGTGATTATTTTCTTAAGAAACTGCCAGGCCAGTATTCTTAAGATAATAAAAGAAGAAAAACAGTGTTAGAGGCTGGCTTTCATACATACAAAAATATTACAAGTTTTCTGAAAACCATTCTATCTTTGTAGAAGTCTTACCTAGCGCTTCCTTGAGCTACACCATCTTAAGAGGCCCCTGTTTTCCTGAGTTTCATAAATTGTCTCAAAATAAATCAAGGTTAAATATGTTTATGGTCCACTTGTTCATTTAACTAAAATTTTCTTAGCATCTCAGTTGTCATTAAGAAATACTTCCTTTGCCAGGGTGCCTGGGGGGCTCAGTCGGTTAAGCGTCTGCCTTCGGCTCAGGTCGTGATCTCGGGGTCCTGGGATCGAGCCCCGCATTGGGCTCCCTGCTCAGCAGGAAGCCTGCTTCTCCCTCTCCTTCTGCCTGAAGCTCCCCCTGCTTATGCTTGCTCTCTCTCTCTCTCTTTGTCAAGTAAATAAATAAATAAAATCTTTTTTTTTTAAGATTTTATTTATTTATTTGACAGAGAGAGACACAGCGAGAAAGGGAACACAAGCAGGGGGAGAGGGAGAAGCAGGCTTCCCATGGAGCAGGGAGCCCGATGCGGGGCTCCATCCAAGGACCCCAGGATCACAACCTGAGCCGAAGGCAGACGCTTAACAACTGAGCCCCCCATGCACCCCTAAATAAAATCTTAAAAAAAAAAAAAGAAATGCTTTCTTTGTCTTCCTTCTGAGGAAGATAATTATAGTAATATTTCCAGCTCCTGGAAAAGAAAACTTGAGCCAATCAGATTCCCTTTTATGCATATGTGAGGTATGTCTGATGGCCCCTTATTGTATCTTCCACATTACACTCTTTGAATTTCCCGGCTCCTCTGTGTCTTTTATTTAGTTGTGCCACTGGTGTTACAGATCTGGTGTTCACATGTGTGTTCTCGTCATACTCAGCTCTTCTGCCTTATCATTGGTTAACATTGAGCTTTACCTCCTTGATGCTCATCTATTTGCATGAGCATGATGATGACCCTCCTGGCTCTCCTCCTCTTTTTCCAATGCCACCTTCTCTAGTTGAGAGCAAGGCCCCTTCCTCTATCACTCCCTGAATGTCAGTGCCACCTGGGGAATGGGTCCTCTTAGCTCTTCTCATTGTGCATGCTCTCTGGAGAATCTCATCCACTGCCATTGTTTTAACCATCCCCTCCTTCATAGTGATTCTCAAGTATATCTTAGACTACTATGAAGCTTCAGATCTTTACTTTAATCTCCCTAAAGGGCATGAACTCTGAATATTCTACTCAAATTAAAAATGTTCTAAATCAACTCCATTGTCTTTTTCACCATCTCCCCAGCCTATTCTTCCCCCTGTGTTTCTTCTCAAGGTTAATGCCATTACTCATTCCATCACCTAATGTAGAAGGCTCACCTGACCTATGATTACTCCTTCTCCCTTACCACCCATATGTAATCAGTGACCATATCTTCTGAATTCTGCTTGTAAAATGGGTTTCCAGTCTTTTCCTGCCTCATGACCATGCTAGCTACTGTGTTAAACCATTCCTCTTAAGCTCCTTCCCAGGCCATAAGAATGACATACTAGTTATTTGATCTCTAGTCTCTACCCTGTCCCATTTGTTCACCTTTAATTAACTTCCTACTTCTATTGCCAGACTTAATTTAAATATATTTCTGATGACATTATATCCCTCCTTAAAACATTTGATGGCTCCCAGCTGCCTACAGAATAAAATCCAAACTTTTTACTGTTCCATAGAAAGCCATTCTGGGCATTTCATAGATGTATTAACTTTGGGCAAGTTACTTATCAGAGATTAAGATTCCTCAGTTGTAAAAATGGGAATAAGACCTATTTCACAGAGTTGTTATGAATATGGTATAATAAAACTCATGAAAGGACCTAGTCTTGATGAGGTATCACCTCTTCTGAGAAGCCTTACCTCATCTCTCAGGCAGAACCAATCATTCTCTCCTTCATTAGTAAGCACGTTGTTCGTACTAATAATGTATTCATTACATAATATCTATTTAGTATCCATTTATTCTTCCATCCACTGGGCACCAGGGTCTGTGGTGTTAGGGACAGAAAGGAACACTCAATCTAGCAATGAGGATAGAATGTGTATGCCCTTATAGAAATACATAGATTTATAGTAATGCTAAAGAACTGAAACTTAGCCTCACCTGGGAATAGGTGGGATAAAGGAAAACTTGCCAAAGGTATAATACATGAACTAGATCTTGAATGATATAAATTTTGACAGATGGCTAAGGGCTGGCATGAGGCAGAAGGAAGCACCTGTACAAAGGCATGGTAGCAAGAGGTCTGTCCATCTCCCCTGTGGAACACAGACAACCTCATTGTCTTCTGATTTTCCTTTGCTTTCCTACCTCCTAGCATAGTACTTAGCAGAGAGTGGATCTTCCATTTATTTTTACTGATTTAAAATTAATTGTTCTCCTTTTCTCTTATTGACTATTCTCAATTTAATCTTAAAGCAATAAATTCAATTATGGATTCATAAAAAAAAGAGTAGCTACAGAGCCATTTTGCATCATCCATGGGCAAAATTGTGCAGAATCTTTTTTATTCTGTTGTGATCTTTTTGTATTATTTTGACTAGTAAAGGTGATGGTGATGGCTCTTAAACAAATACACCTTTCACAAGTGCTCTTAAATATATAAGCCACTCCTTCGTTGAGTTGTTTTTCCTACTATTTTCAATTTTAAATTATCTGAGAGATACTGTCAAGCAACTATAAACTGAGCATTTTCTCCTAAGACCCCGTGAATTGCCTACTCGCTCATGGTAGATGAGGATCAGGAATCTTACAGGAGTTTGTGGAGATGATTCTTCTGTAATCGGGGACTTTCATTACCACTTCCTCATCCAGTGTTATTTGATTAGGAGCTGCCAACCACATGTCACCTCTAAGTTGCGTCCAAGATAGCATTTCCTCAATCTGTTACCTTCTTGAGCTTTTCCCCAACACGTTTCGTAATCTCTGTACTCTGTTATACAAATGGTGTGGCCAGGAATAGTTCTAATTTTATCAAGTATTTGAGCCTTCTGAGAAATTCTCTTTGGTTAGTTTTATATTTAAAGGCCTAAACGTAGACTTCTGGGGAGCATTATTGAGCTCACGCATCAATATGTTGGTAGGGGTTAGCATTGTGCCATGTACACCCTAGTTAGACCCACTCCAATTTCATTTTCATTATGGGAGTCTATTATGGCTGGGTCATTCAAGAAGGTATTTGCAGTGAGGCTTCAAATGGACCCTTCTTATCTGCTGCATTCTTCATGGTAGAAAAATATCTATTCCAACTGCCCCGATGGTCCCTCTAACCAGCATAAGGGAGAAGTATCCACACATCATTTTTTTAATTTGGACATGTTCTTTCAGGAGTTAACCTTGTCCTTATTTCTGTACAACTCTGTGTTTTTATGGCATTTTTCCATGCTGAAAAGTAACTGTTAAGGATGCCAAATGTTTCGTGTCTGCCTCTGCAGAAATCACCAACCTCAGAATTCTTTACTGTTCACCTCTTTGCATTTCAGTGTTCTAGGTGGAATTAAAAATGTATTTGATATCTTTTATTTGGACAATTCGAGATGGCTATGTGATTGCGTTCTTATTTTACCTTGTGGTTTGTGAATTTGAAGGACCTTGAATGACTGATATTGTACTGACGTTTGTTTTCCACAACTGACACTGGGTTCCTTTCTTCACGGTAAGGCTAGAACCTGCAATTTTGTTCGAATCTCTTATGGACCTCATTTAGAAAAGCAGTTGTAATAGGGCAATGGCATGTGGACCTGATGAGAGAAAATGAAAGCCATTTTCAGGGATGCACTGAGCTGCTTTGGCTTTTCTAAGAAGAAACAGAGAAATATACTATCTGTATACTTTAGAATTTCAGTCCCTAATATTATATATTGCCTACTTCCTCTGTGGCCTTTTTCTCTGGGGCCACCAATTCTCAATGCCTGGAGTAAAATTTTACAAAGGGTAGATATTCAAGATTCTTGTTGCATCCATGTGTCTACCTGCCAATTCCAGAAGGCATCACATATGTAGTCTACACTGTGATTGCTTCAACCTTGTGCCCCAGCCAGGAGACAAAATCTCTCCTTCTCTGAAGTAACACCTTTGTTATTAGTATCCTTTTTTAATCACTTTATATAGTAGCAATTACACAGCTGCTCACTCAGTAATTCATCCAGAAAACCTTTACTGAGATCCTGTCATGTACCCGGCACTTGATGCTGTGTGTTAGGGATACAGGGATGAATATAATAATCCTTGATGTTGAAGTCAAGTGAAAGATACATAACAGAGGTAATCATAGAATTCAAGGATCATGTAGGAAGTGCATCTAAACCAGAAAGAATATGTCAGGAAAGGTTCCAAGAGGCAGTGACCTCTAAACTGAGCCGGATATTTAGTTAGGGTATGTTAATTTTTGATTTAGTCATCAAGCAAATATAAAATTGCCAAGATGATCAGAGCCTCAGAGAAATATACCATGCTGTAAAACTTTTATTTACTAAAAAAATCTGTATTTACTGAGTGCCTGACCTTTACTGGGTGTTGGTGAAATTCAGTAAGAGAGACATGATTCTCAGATACACTGGATTTCACATTTCCGTGGGGAAGACACTTCCAAACAAATAATCTTTGTAACGCAGTGAATGATTTGAAAGGAGATGTTAATGATGCTTGGGAGTGAGTAAGCAGCAGGACTTCCTTGACTCTGAGTGATCAGGAAAATCTCCCTCAGGAGCTGTAGCAAAGGTGTAGGGCAGGTGGGGCTTAGGTACTATGGAAAGAAAATGTCCCAGTTGGAGAGAACAGCTTGTTCTGTGGCCAACATTGAAGAAGGAGCTTGGTGCGTCCCAGGAACATGTGGAAGGCCAGAAGGAATGCTCATTTGGTTAGAAGGTGGAGAGAGTGAGCAGGAGGGGAGACAGTCGTGGGAAGTAAGATGGGAAAGGGTAAGGGAGCGGTGAAGTGAAACTTTCTGTGTTTGCTCTCCTAAGGAATTTAGAGACAGTGGGGGGGCCACTAAAGGGTTTGAACCAGAGACCCTCCTGATCAGCTTTGTATAACAAAAGAAGAGCAGATACACTGAAGAAGGACAAGACAAGAGGCCAGATTCCAGTGAGGAAGCTCTTGCATTAATCTGTGCAGATGAGGACAGCCTAAAAGAGGGTGGTGGCCAGTGGGAATGGAGAGAAGTCAACTCAAGAGACAAGGCAATGAGGCAACTCATGACGAAAGAGTGAGCAACAGTGAAAAAGGATTGTAAAGGATCATCTTTCACATCTCTGTACCACATTCGCCTCCCCCAAATCCATGCTCTCTGCAGCAGAATTTTCTTCATGCCTCTTCACAACTCCAGATTCCTGGACCTGTGGAATTAGGCTTTCCGGCCCAGGCGTTTGTATTTTCCACAGCTTCACCCTGACGTGATGCTTATGCAGATGGAAGTGTGAGTGGTACTGCCCAACACTCTACAGACCCCACATGCACAGTGTACCAGACACTCTGCCCCTTCACAGCCTGAGGAGGGCTCACTTGGGGTGAATGAGAGTATCTCGTATTAAAGCCCAAACTGGAGTGGAGCCTGTCCTATACTCTCACCTTACCTTGCAGGTGATGCCCTCAAGGTCCAAGAAAGAGGCCCACCCCCACATAGGTCCCAGGAGACTGCCACTGAAATCCTATCTCCCCAGTTTCCCCAGGCAGAATGAAATAGGTTCTCTTGGGCAGTGCCCTAGGACAATAAAGAAGGTACTTCGCATCAAGACTCCACCATTTCCTGTGCAAGGCAGGGGAAAGCCGAGACTCATGGTAGGACCTCCTCTAAAGATAGAAGGGGGAAGAAGAGAAAGGAAAGTGGTTGCTTCAACTCTACAAGGAGCAGTTTGGGATTCATATTTGAAACCATCAAGGTTTTGTAAAGTTCGGAAGCTGTTTCAATATTCATTATTGAATTAATTCATTATTGAATTAATTCATTATTGAATTAATATTCATTAATATCTAACATTGGCATTAGAAGCTGCATTTATTTCCATTCAAAGGCACAAGTTACCAAATCTTCAATTTATTACGAACAGGAAGTCTGGAGCTAAGATTGATTGTGCACCTATTTGCACATTTGGCATTTTGAATTCTATATTTAGCCCCCACAATAATTTTGCAAGAGGGATAACATGAACCCCATTCTATAGATGAAGAACCTTGGCCCAGAGAACTGCACTGCTCATTCAGGGTCATGGCGGAAAAGTGAGACTATTAGTCAGGGTTCTCCAGAGACATAGAACCGTTAGGGGATAGGTACTTAATGTTTAATTATAATATATATGCAGAGAGAGAGAGAGACTTACTGTGAGGAATTGGCTTTCACAATTATGGAGGCTGAGAAGTCCCAGGATCTGTTGTCAGTGAGCTGAAGACACAGGGGAACCAGTGGCGGTCTAGTTTGAAAACCAGCAGGCCAAAAACCCGAGAAGAGCCAGTGTTTCAGTTCAACTCCTAGGCAGGGAAAAACCAATGCCCTCGCTTGAAACAGGCAGAAAGGATCACCTTTAACTTGAAGGAGGGTCAGCCTTTTTGTTCTTTTCAGGCCTTCAACTGATTGTGTAAGACCCACCCATATTGGAGAGAACAATCTGCTTTTACTCTGGCTACCCACTCAAATGTTAATCTCATCCAAAAACACCATCACAGACACACTCAAAATAATGTTTGACCAACTATATGGGTACCCCGTGGACTGATCAAGTTGACACATAAAACTGTCATGGTGGGCAAGTAACTAGTTGTCTTCAAAACCAGTGCTCCTTCCTGGTGATCTACCTGCCTGCTGTTAAGTCTCTCTTCTTTCAAAGATACATTTTCTTCTTTTATATAAAAAACTCTGATGCTGATGTACTTTCTTTAATTCAATTAGCCAACATAGAGTACATCATTAGTTTCAGAGGTAGAGTTCAGTGATTCATCAGTTGCATATCACACCCAGTGCTCATCACATCACGTGCCCTCCTTAATGCCCATCCCCCCAATTACCCCAGCCCCCACCCCATCCCCTCAGTTTGTTTCCTAGAGTTAAGGGTCTCTTATGCTTTGTCTCCCTCTCTAATTTCTTCCCATTCCATTTTCCCTCCCTTCCCCTATGATCCTCCGCACTGTTTCTTATATTCCTCACATGAGTGAAACTATATGATAATTATCTTTCTCTGATTGACTTACTTCACTCATCATTATACCCTCCAGTTCCATCCATGTCGATGTAAATGGTAAGACACCAATGTACTTTTTAAAAAAATTAATACTTACAATATTGTATGGTAATTAATATAATAAAATTAAATTGAAAAAATTAATGCTTGAGGGGGTGCCTGGGTAGCTCAGTCAGTTGAAAGTCCAACTCTTTTTTTTTTTTTTAAGATTTTATTTATTTGACAGAGAGAGACACGGCGAGAGAGGGAACACAAGCAGGGGGAGTAGGAGAGGGAGAAGCAGGCTTCCCGCAGAGCAGGGAGCCCGATGCAGGGCTCGATGCCAGGACCCTGGGATCATGACCTGAGCTGAAGGCAGATGCTTAACTTCTGAGCCACCCAGGTGCCCCAAAAGTCCAACTCTTGATTTCGGCTCAGGTCATGATCTCAGGGTCATGAGGTGGAGCCCTACATCAGGGTCCCCACTGGATGTGGAGCCTACTTAAGATTCTCTCTCTCTTCCTCTTCCTCTACCACACCCCCTTCCACCACTTGCATGTGCCCTTTCTCTCTCAAAAAAAATTAATGCTTGAGACTATTTACATAAAACATTTCTTTTAATATCTTCTCACATGTGGTTTTCACTCTCCATCCTCCATTTTCCATTATTCTGGGCTGCTAGGAGTGGTAGGTGTGTGGTTTTGCTAAGCCCCTCCTGCATACCTGAGATATTGGGACACTAAGAAATTTGTCTCCCAACTTGACATAATGAAACAGAGATGCCCCCAAATACCCTGAGTAGTCTGAATCTCATTCGATCAACGATGTGAAATTTTGCTAGTTGCCATTTTAATTTAATTGAAACTGATTCAACATAAATGAATGCACAGAAAATTATTAACAGTGACCTGAAAGGTTTCAAGTGTCTGCCATGTAAGAGGTAATGTGGCTTTGTTGTATACATCTGAAGGTTCGCTCTTTCCACATTATATTGGAGAAACAACACAGGTGTTTAGCACTGAAAACTATTAAACTTTAAACATTGATGAAGGTAGTATATGGGGATTCTGAAAATATATGAGAAGTATTTGAGTATATGTTTTGGTTCATCCCATTTCTATCACATTGGTTGCGATGGTTCATGTTTACTGTAAACTACATATATGTCGATATTTATCCTCCTAAGTATCAGGAAATTTGAATTTTCTTTTGTCATTTGATCATGCCATGGAAAGGAGGTTGAGATGAAATAGTAACAGAACAAATTTCATTGACCTAGATTTGTATTTACTTAAAAAAAAAAAAAAATCCTCTCCTGAGACTTGAATATTTGTTTTGTTATACAAAGAGTTTTACTATAATAATACTTTTGGTCTAGCAGGATTTGACATGTATTCGACCATAAATAAATGGTCTCTAATATCCTTTCTATTTCTAAAAGTTTAAATGTTTTATCTTCCGGGTTCTCTCTCTCTACTTCCCTCTTTTTTTCTACCCAGTGTACTTCTCCACTAAAAACTGCTCAGCCCGCAGAAGAACTATTAGAAATTTATTAATTAAGGACCAGTTTCTGCTTCTTTGTCAGGGATAATCATTTGTTTTAGAGCTGATTTTCTGCTTTAATTAAATGAAAATGTCACTCAGTCAAATGAATTCATTTATATTTATTTATCCAGTTCTCCAGGCTTGAATTTCTTAGTAGGGACTTGGGCTCATCACATTTGTTCACACAATGAACTGAAAAATGTCTCTTTCAGCAGTTTAAAAGGCTCACGAATGTTTACTCCTCCAAGTAGAAGCACTGTATAAACAAAGCCGTGATTAACAAATGTGCGAATGGTTGTTTTCTTGTGTAGACATTATCTAGGCGCATGTAGGGGTACATGTTTGAGGATATGTGTGTGCTAGAGCAGGGTAGTGAGGACTACCCAGCGCCCCAGTCCCTTCAGACTTTAAGAAAGTATCAAAGGCCATCCTTGAACCATCTGTGTGACTTTGTTTGCCTTTTCAAAATGCTAATTGAGGGTGCAAGGTTTAAATGCTACCTAATCTTTCTCTTCCTATTTTTTAAAGCATTACTTATTGACTGTGGTCTACATATCTAACATTGTAATGGCATGTTAAAATGGAATAATCATACGTATTCACCCATTCAACAACTTTTGAGTACCTACTGTGTGCCAAGCTGGGTATTGGGACTCCATGATAAACAGGGTAATCCTTGAAACTGATAAATGGGCTAGCTGCCAAAGTCTTTGTGGCATGAGCAAATTGTGTTCTACTTCAAGAAGTCTGACACACTGGCGCTCAGGCTTTCTACCCCACTTTTCCAGAACACATACTGAAAGGTGTAAATGTTACCTTGAATTTTTTTCAGGAAAAAACAAGGGCAGTTAAAGCAATTCTCTGCCTTACTGGAAGGGTGGAAATGGGCGCTGATGCCCACCTCGCACGAGGAGGCTTTGATTTAGATTTTCTGGTGATCACACAGCCACAGATACCAACTCCTTATCATCCACCATGTGGCAAAATCCCTGTGGCTATGAAGAGCATCTCTGAGATACTGTGCCAAAACACTGGGTCCTGGGGAGCCTGGGGAGCTCAGTTGGTTAAGTGTTCGACTCTTGGTTTTGGCTCAGGTCGTGATCTCAGGGGTGTGAGATCGAGCCCCACATGGGGCACTGCACTCAGTGGGGAGTCTACTTGAGATTCTCTCTCTCTCCCCCTCTGCCCCTCCCTCTGCTCTCATGTACTCTCTGTCTCTCTGTCTCTCTCAAATAATAAATAAATAAATAGTTAAAAAAACGAAATAAACTATATAAAAAACAGGGCCCCTCATATACACATTGCTCTTGTCTCTCTTGTGATACAAGCAGGTTTTTAACTCCATCTGTTTTGTGGTGACGGTGGGCTGTCTGTATGTTTGTTGCCTTAAATAATATGGAAGCAAAACTGAGTTCAAAGGGCTTGGAAGTTGAGTTTCCAACAGCTTAAAGAATTACTCCATAAAACAGGCACAATTTTAATCTTTAAGTCATCCTTTTGTTTTCTCCTCTGTGTCATAATAAGAGCTAAAATTATGATGGCTTAGGGGTTTCTGTGGGGAGAAGCAGTTGTACTGGGACTCGGTCTCCTGGGTTAACCTGGCACTGGGGTTAGGAAATGCCAGCACTTGAGTTTCTTCATCCTTAAAATAGCTCCAGGTAGCTTCTAAGTGCTGTGACAGTAAAGATAATTGAAATAAATATTACTTAGACTCCAGGGAACCTATCCTATTCAAGCCCTGGGCTTAGAAAGAACAGGTTGAAAAAGAGTTGACTTCTTTGTCCCTTGATAGGGAAGTTGAGCATGTTGACTGTGGCGAAAACCCCACTGCCCAAATGGAGAGAAAAAGGTAATGGGTATCTTCAGAGATAGGATGGCAGTGCCTTCCAGACCCTCGAAGGGCAGCGTATGGACTATTTGGATAAGCATTTATTGGACATTTATTATATGCTAGCTACTAGACTAGACTCCAGACAGCCTCGGCCTTCAAGGAGCCGTCAGTCCAATGATTATTCCAAAAACTTAGACTTTTACCCAAATCTTATCAGAATCGGTTCTGAGACCTAGGGTACTTGATCCCACATGAGGCCAGGGAGCAAGAACAGCAGTAATCACTGTCACTTAGCGTAGGCTGATTACATATCAGCAGTGTCCTAAACCCTCTGTTTGAACCGTCATTTTATCCTTATAACAGCCTGTGAGACTGGAGCTGTTAGTATCCCTGTTAGATCAAAAAACTGATGCACAGAGACTTGAAGTGACTTTTGAACCAGATGACCCAGTCTGAGAAGTGATGGAGTGAGGATTTGAGCCCCGGTGTCCTCCAAAGCACATGGTCCTAGACACCAGCTAGCTTTGTTGCTGTAATTCTGTGAATGCATTTCATGAAATTGGGAAGAGCAGTCACCACTGTCTACTGTCAGGGACGTGACTCTGTAGGAGCTATGCAGTACTACCCTGCCGAATTGTTCAGTTAGCACGTCCTTTTCTAGCGTTCTACCCAGGAAATGAGGGGTGTGCGTGTGTGTGTGTGTCCCACAAAATTATGTTAAGGGCAGTGAAAGAAAAATATAAAATACAAGGAGATGCTCTAATTTAGACTGTGGGATGACAGTGACATTTAATGGTAAGAAGAAGAAATGAGGGTTCCCAGGTGAAAGGAGAGGAGGAGCAAGCAGGCAGGTGGATAAGTATGTGCTAAGCTCTGAGGCACAGAAGAGTTTAGCGTTATCTAAGAACTAAACAAAGACGGCTAGTGGGACCCCAGAGCTCCAGAGAGAGTCCTGCGGCCTGAATACAGCAAGGGACAGATCCATGGGGCCTCAAAGTCACCTGAAGGGTTTGGAATTAGGGTCTCAAGAAGCGCAGTGAGAGGCCATTGGAGGATTTTAAGCAGAGAAGTGAGGAGATCGTCTTTATGTTTTTAAAAGATCATGTTGGCAGCTGTTTGGAGAATGGATTGGACAAGGGCAGAGATGGAACCGGGGAGGCCCTCCAGTGACTTTTGCCGGAATCCAGCTGAGAACAGGTGATGGTCAGAACTAGGGTGGTGTCCACTGAGCTAAACGGGGCCAGATCTGTTTGCCGGTAGGAGCCGCAGGGTGTGCTGACGGATTAGATGTGGCCAGGAGAGGGAGAACCAAGAGAAAGTCAAGGATTCCTGATCTGAGCTGCTACAGGGTGGAACAGTCTGTGCTCAGGAGGAACCTGGAAGGGGGAGAGGGAGGCAGAGGAATGAAGAGGTCAGTCTGTGATAGATTATGTCTGCAGTCCTGTGAATCATTGACGAAAGCAGTTAGATGTCTGGGTATGACGGTCTCATGAGGGATCTGTCCTAAACAGTAAATTGAGGAATTGTCCAAATGCGTGTCAGAGATGCCATGGGGCTGGTGCAGTTACTTGGCCACTAAGCCTTCCTGACTTATATTCACAGTAGGTCTTGTTTAATGTCCAATAGGAGAGCTAGAGGGGCAAGTTCCGAGTGCCCTGTGTTTGCTTCCTTCCCTGAGCTACCCAGCAGCTTTTGTGCACTTCCTGAGTGTCTTCTGATGGTTTGTTCAAATGAACATCAGAAAAGGCCTTGGGAGGGACAAGAAGCTGTCCCAAGGAGAGCAATCACAAAGTGGTGTTGTGATGTGTCACCATGCCCTGCCCTGGGCCAGGCTGCCCATTCGCAGCATCACCTCTGCCCAGGGTAACTATGACAGAGTGACCCAAAGCATGACCTTTGTAGAAAAATCTAAGTTGTTACCCCAGCTCTGTCCCTCACTATCTATTCAACTTTAGGCAAATGACCTGTCCTTTCCAAAAGCAATTTTTCTCCATTGTAAAATCAGAGCAAAAATACCTAGCTCAGAGTTGCTATGTGGATTAGAAGAGATTTTTGTGAAGTGATGATTAGCACAGATCTCAATAAATGATAGATAGGAAATGGATCCATATCTAAGAGGACATTCTTGCCAGAGATTAGCATAAGGCTGAAAAATGGATTTCATAAGGCTATTCCAATAAGCCAAACACTGAATTTTTGTTAAAATTCTGCAGTCATCTCAAGGCAGAGAAATGAGGGGGGGCACTGTGGAGGACATTTAACTTTAGCACTTCCATTAAATTGCTTTTGACAGAGGCCAGTTTGCCAACCAGAATCACAGTCAAAAGTTACCAATATCTAAAGACAGTTTTTCATTGTGAACAAGCCTAGAGGGTGGTATAGAAGCTCCTATATATAGCTGTGCATTTGGGTCCTTTTGATGACTTCATTTGATCAGACTATGTAGCTTGTTGAAGAATCAGCCCTAATATTGTAGATAGGTTCTTTGTGTGTGCATAGAGGACATTGTCTAGGATGCCTGTGTTTTTATGGGACTAGAAGAATCCCTACCACCACTACCTGTAAGTTGTCCAGTGATACCCTTGTTATACCACTACTTCAATTATTAATACTTCCTTGTGTTTCAGTGTTCTACTGAGAAATAGTTATGGTCCATACCCAAGTCAGCAACTTTAGTAAGTATCTCCTATGTACCCAGCACTACTGGGACTCAGACTCTTCCTTGTTAGTCCTTATTATTCTTTTTTTTTTAAGATTTTATTTATTCAAGAGAGAATGAGAGATAGAGAGCACGAGAGGGAAGAGGGTCAGAGGGAGAAGCAGACTCCCTGCTGAGCAAGGAGCCCGACGTGGGACTCGATCCCGGGACTCCAGGATCATGACCTGAGCCGAAGGCAGTCGCTTAACCAACTGAGCCACTCAGGCGCCCAGTCCTTATTATTCTTGACTCTACAACTAGATAATAATACCAGAGATTTATGATTTAATACTCTTTGGAATCCTACATAATTAAGTGCTCTAGAACAATGCTGTCGAATAGAAGTTTCTGAAATGGAAATGATCTCAATCTGCACTGTTCAGTCCAGTAGCCACCAGCCACATGTGGCTGTTGAGTATTTGAAATGTGGGTAGTGTGACCAAGGAACTGAATTTACAATTTAATTTTAATTGACTTAAATTGAAGTAGCCATTTGTGACTCCCAGCTCCAGCAATTCTGAGGAGAGATGGTTGTGGGCTCCAAAAATTCAGGAAGGAAATAGGGCTTCTGTCAGAGCTTAGAAGTAGGGAGGAAAGTGAAGGATGCTCCATCGAGAGTAACAGCATGAGCAAAGGCTGCAAAGAAGGGGAAAGCATGTGGTTTGTGAACATTACACAGGCAAGGGAGTTGAAGGAAATTTGATGAGAAAGACTTTCTGAAAATGTCAGGAAAGAAGTTTCTGGAATCTAGACCATTCCTCTACTTTATAAGTTTTGTATGAGTATTTTTGCCTGTGGTAAGCCTCCCATTATTTGGAATGGGTTACATAGTGTTGATTTTGTTATACTTTTTATAAATGAGTAATCTCCACAGAGTTATACCATGTAATGTACAAGTTGGTCATTGAAACTTTTCATACCTGTGAGACAGCAATCTAAAGAAAATTCAAGAAAGCATTGATATAGCAGAGGTTAAAGGAACCTACAAGCATTGAGTCACCGGGGGACTAGCAACCGCAGAAGCCAGAGGGGCCAGAGAGCTGGAGCTGTGGAAGAGGGTCCGCTGACCAGAGAACCTTGTGGAGAGGTGCAGCCATTGCCATAAGCACCGGGTCCAAGCAGGGAAGGAAGGAGAGAACAAATCTCCTGCCTGCTGCCTCCCACCGGTGCCTCTCACTAGCTAAACACAACCAGAGACTAGAGGGCAGGGGATCGCAGGTAATACAGTCCTCGGGGGTCAGCCTCCCATGGCGGAGATGGACAGAAAAGGTGAGAATGGATTGTGGGAAAAAGGCAGGGAAAGGAAGTGTGAATGAACAGCTTTTTTGATGTTGAAAGAATAGTGTCTTAGTTTGGGCTGCTACAACAAAAACACCACAGACTGGGTGGTTTAAACAACACAGATTTATTTCTCACAGTTCTGGGTACTGGGAAGTCTAAGATCAAAGTGCCTGCTTTGATTCCATTCTGGTGAGGACTCTCTTCCTGGTTTGTAGATGATTATGCTGTGTCCTCACAGGGTGGACAGAGAGAGAGGCAAGCTCTCTTGCATCTCGTCTCATAAGGACTCTAATTTCATTCCTGAGGGCTCCGCCCTCAGAACCTAATTAACCTCCCAAAGGTCCCCTCCCCCAGTACCGTCACACTGGGGATTAGGGCTTCAGCATAAGAATTTTGGGAAGACACAAACATTTATCAACTATCAGTAGCTGATAGTAAAATGGAAACCATATGAATATCTAATATGTTGGTTAAATTATGACAAAATTGTACAATTGAAAGAAGCATGCAACATTGAAATTATATACAACGGCAAGAGAAAATCATCACAAAAAAAAAGATCTTCACTAGATATTAAGTGAAAAGAAGAATATGAAAACAGCATATACAGGAAGATCCAAATTTTTTTTTTTTTTGGATTTCGTTTATTTGTTTTTTTTTTTTTTTTTAAGTAATCTCTACACCCAACATGGGGTTTCAACTCATAACCCTGAGATGAAAAGTCACACGTTCCACTGCGTGAGCTAGCCAGGCACCCCCCAAATGTTATTTTTAAATAGTGTCTATACAGTAAAATATAAGCACATATTATTCACACTCACAGGAGGAAAAAAAAGAAAACTGGAAAGAAATGCACCCAAATTTTAGCAGTGGTATCTCTTCATGGTGGTTTTTTTTTTTTTTTTTTTTCTTTGTATCCTCCTGGGCTTTCCAGACTTTATAAAGCAACATAATTATTGTCTATTTCTGATCTGGAACAATGTTTCTATTGTTCTTGATCAATCTGCAGGGTAGATCTGGAGGGCTATACTCAGTAGAGAGAGATATGTGACTAAGTTCCTTTTTATCAGTCATTCAGTTAGCTTAAGCTTCATCGTGTACCCCTTTCTGCAGGAATGACAGGCACCTGAGCATTTCTTAGTGCATTAGAAACTGGGATGAGTCAATAAAATGCTCTTCTAAAATATTCCACCGAGAAACTCCTAGGTCCTAGAGAATGGCCTGATTTCCTATTGATCTTTCTATTCATTCATTTCTTCAATCAAACATGGTTAGTTAATTCAGATCCCCCACCAACCACCTTTCCTCATTATCTATTACATTTGGTTTTGTTAAATATGAATCTTTGGTGACACTTCCATTATTGAATTGACAGTCGAGTAATACTTTATTGACATCTGTAAGATGGAAGCATTATTTCTTAGGAACCATGGTGATAGTGGCCAGACTTTTTTTCGGAACCACCTAAGCATAGCTAGTTTTTTGTGCTCTTGTAATTTTCATCTTAAAAACAGCAATCCATCTGTTTCATTGTTTCATTCTTTCCTGATAGAAAAACATTTCCCTCCACTGTCTTACTGATCTACAATCATCCAACCCTGATGGACTCTTGTAAGCAGAATTGTCACCAGTGATTTGATGACTTCTCATACTGGTTATCATTTCTATAAATCCGCTCCCTCTCCGTGGCTTGCTTTTTAACCTCCAGCTGCTACCCACTTATTAGTTCTTGGATGGCTGCTTCCGCAGCATTATTCTAGCACTTGCTTGTAGCAGATATTAATAATAATAAGCAGTTAGTAAATGTGCACAGTGTTAAATGCTTGTAAGGATTATTGTTGATAACCGTAATTGTAATCATAGTTTTGTGTTGGCTAAGTTGAGATTCTTGTGGTTGCAAGGAACGGAAATCTGGAGGTGGGACTTGGTGGGGTATTCATAATACCCAGACAGAAGTCTTTGACAGGACTTCAGAGCAAAGAGGCAACAAAGCTCAGGAAGAAGGAGAACTGTGAAAGCCAGCAAGAATCCAGACAACAGACTGCTCTCTTTCTCTGCTTTATCCTTTATAGCACAATATCTCTGTGACTCAAATCACAGAATGGTGGGTGATTTCTTACCCCTCTCGAGTTTACTGACTATAGCTAGAGAGCTCAGAATGCCCTCGAGTGCTCTCTCAATCTCATCTTTCTGCTCCCAATTATTTTCTGCCCCTCCTCATCCCAAGCCCATAATCCCTAACGAGAGGAACCCTGATTGGCCCAGCTTTGAGGCAGTCAGCAACAACCAGCAGCAGGGGGTGATGATGCCCAGAGACATCTGTGTCTCTGTGGCCGCTGTGAAGCAGTCAGGCATCCAGAAAGGTGTGGATCTCAGTTATCATGTACTTGATGCCTTCATTGTACTTAATGACAGAGAGATAAATTTACCGGATTAACAACTATGCATTAATATTTAGAAGGAGCAGCATCTAGCTCGTAAAGATGGGGCTGTGGAAAAAGTGAGTTTTCAAGACTTCTTTCCTACATAGCAAGAAAGAGCAGTTTTGTGTTTTCAACTTAAGGGATTGTTGCAGAGTGATGACAGGGAAATGATGGGATATGATCAAAGGAACTGAAGTACCAGAACTAGTAACGACACCAGGCAAGTAAAACTAGCCCACGGGAGGCAGGCAGGTTTGCTTGAGGGAAGATGGCCGCTTTGGTGCCACATTGAAGAATCTACTATGCTGTGTCTAGACAGCAACCCACACATATTTTATGAAGCTTGCATCCTGGAAGGGAAAAAAAAAATCTGTTTTATGGCAACCAAAATACAATTAGCTGTTCTGTGTGCATCCTACTGCATTGGATCCCCAAATTGAGACAGATAGGTATTCGTTCATCTGATAGACGTTTGTAGAACATCCACTAAGCCTCAGGCAAATCTTAGGCAGTATGGTTATCAAACGAACCTTTCAGCGAGTGTTAGTATTAGATAAACTTTGTATGAGGCACTGGAGTATGCACTTCATGTTCTTTAACTCATTTAATTCTTACAACAAATACCATGAAGTACGTTCTGTAATTTCCATTTTATGGAGGGGAAAGACTAAAATAATATGGTCGAGGTCACAAGGTTAAGGTTTGAAGAGGCTGGAGCTCAAGCCAGATCTGTCTGACTACAAGAGCCTTGGTTTCATTTATTCAGTGTTTGAGTTGTGTTGTCATGGGTTATTCAATCTGTTCTATTGATTATTTGAGGAATGGTGTGAGCAACACCCCTATCCTGTCACAGATAGCTCCCAGGCTAGCACTGATGTGGACCAGTGAATGGTGAGACCATGATAAGGCACAACATGATGTGGTAAATACTGTGATTGAGACATCTAGACAGGAGTCATCTTCCATTTCCTAGCTATGGAACCATGGGTAAGTTCTTTTTCTCACTGGGCTTCACTGTCCTGCACCTGTGAAAATGAAGGGGCTAAGAAAAACTTCTTTGTGGGTATTACGTGGAGTATAAGAGTTGATTCGCGAAAGGTCCTAGAGCAGTAGCGGGAACAAAGTAAGGGCTCCTATGATGGTAGCTCATATTACTATCCACAAAGTACAGTGCCCTGTGAGAATTGGTACTGCCTGCAGGGAGTCAGGTAGGATTCAGAGAGGAAACAGGCTTTGAGGTATCAGATGCTGCCAGGTGGGGAAGCAAATGTTGGACATTTGAAGTGGAAGGATCTGTGAGCAAAGACCTTTGTTTATTCAACCCACATTTATTGAGCCTACACATGTGCCAAGCACCCAGCTCAGTGTTGGTTTGGGATAGAGAGGCATGGTGCTATGAGAGTGTATGGAATATTCTAGATCGTAACTTCAGAAAAGAGATGAAAATGGAAAATGGCCACAAGGAATCATCTATGAGAACCATTATGAACATGACAAGCCTAGGATTGTCTCAAGGAGATCTCAGACTAATTTCTTCACCAAGCCCTTAAGAAATTCTTCATTCAAGCAAATCTTTTCACACAGCCTAGCACACTGAGGGGTCTTTGCCCACCTCCCCCCACTTTTTACACCCTGTACCTGCACACTACAGAATATATCACTGTCCTTCGTTTTCCAGGATGACACTGCTGACTCTTCATGTATCTCGGTGAAGGATTGTTCAGGTACATAGAACATTCCTTAACTAGAGATAGCATAAGACGGGATAAAGAAACATTGTTGAGGCATATTAAAAACTGGCTTTTTCCTCGTGGCAATTTGTCATTTTTCAATTTGGCATCTTTCCCTATTCTTTTCTATCATGTAGATCTGTATGAGCCTTGAATCAGAGGGGATTTTCTTGCAAGGTGCCTTTCTTCAAGCATGTGGATCAAATTGCCAGGTTTAATCGAAGTTTGTTTAGAGTCTTGCTCTATTGACAGTTAGAAGCATATCACTTCTGTTGCTGGCCTCAGTCCTAGACTCCCAGGAAATCCCTAGTGCCTCTTGGCCTGTGACAGTCTGCATTTACTCCCTGGAGTGGCCCTGGTTTTGACTGGCTTGGGTGTTACGCCTTCCTGGGACCTGGAGCAAGCTCCACCTGGGACCCCTCTGGTCCCCCAGGCCACCTTCACCTGACATCCCATGCTGTCATCTCTGAAGCCCCTTGAGTCCATTGCTGTGCCTGCCATGACTCGTGGCATAGAGCAAAGGATCGAAACTTCTCAAGCTGTAAAGAAAAAAAAATCAACAAGCACATTTGGAGCTCCTCCTGGGTATGAAGCACTCTTCTCTCTTCACAGATGAGGAAGCCGACATACCAAGGTTGAGAAAGTGGTCATGCAGCCAATGACTGGCAAAGCCAGGAAGAGGCACAGCTCTCCAAGTCAGGCTTTGCACCTGTAACCCCTCCTGTGCTGTTTCTCTAGGCTCACAGGCTACCTCGTCCAGCCTCTTATTCGGTCAAATGAATTATTACCGAAAAAGCTGGTAACACACAGAGCAATTTCTGTGCTATCTCTTGGTATTTGTGTGTTTAATAAAGGGCAAAAGCTGAGGCCACAGAAATTATGTAAGTCTATACATTTAGGCCAGGATTTCCCAAACTGTATTCCGTAGAATGCTAGTGTCCAGAGGATATAATAAGTTTTCCATTAAAAAAAAAAAGTATAATGATCAAAAAGAGTTGAGAAATGTTGGTTTAAAAGCCTTTTAGGAGCACCTGGGTGGCTCAGTCAGTTAAGCATCTGCCTTTGGCTCAGATCATGATCCCAGGGTCCTGGGATTGGGCACCATGTCGAGCTCCCTGCTCAGCAGGCAGCCTGCTTCTCCCTCTCCCTCTGCCACTCCCCCTGCTTGCTCTCTCTCTCTCTCTCTCTCTCTCTCTCTCTCTCTCTCTGTCAAATAAAGTCTTAAAAAAAAAAAGGTCCTTTATACTGCCGTGCTTCTCAGATCCTTTAGTGTACTAATGTGCATTATTTATTTTCAAAAGGTGGCCATGGCATACAGGGTTCCCTCGACTTACTAGACCATCATGTAGGAAAAAGTTCATGAAGCAGGCCTTAGTCTCTTTTCCTACTTGCAAGGTTGGCTCTTGCTGGTGTCTGGAAACTTGGATTTCAGGACTGTTGCCAGCACTCCCTGATCAGAATGGCCTGTGTGCCTACAGTCTCATTGATCCTAAACACCTGTTGTCCTTCTGGGAGTCTGGAGTTTAGGTACATGCAAGGCAGAGGATGTGCGTGTGAACAGCTTCCAGTGAGAATCCTGGGCAGTGAGTCTCTCGCGAGCTTCCCTGGGAGACAGCATTTCACACAACGCTCTCACAACTCATTGCTGGAGGAATTAAATGCATCCTGTGTGACTCTCCCGGGAGGGACTCTTGGAAGCCCATGCCTGCTCTCCTCCAGGTTTCGCCCTGTGCGTCTTGCTCTTTGTTGCTCTTGCTCTGCATCCTTTCACTGTAATAAAGCCTAGCTGTGAGTACGAGTCTTTGCTGAGTCCTGTGGGTTCTCCCGGCAAATCACCAACCCTGGGGATGTTCTTAGGGACCCCCTGTCACAACCAGAAAATCCTTTTGCTCACAACGTTTTTTAACATCCCGCAGCCACGGGGGTTCTAGAGCACAGAGTGTGGGCAGTGATGAGCTGTTCAGTCCAATGAGTCAGAGGCAGAGATCGCCCCACACCACCACTCCGGGCTTCTTGGTGAAAAATCTCAGGGTTCCTGAGGCCCACGTGGAGGTCATTACCAAGTAACGATTCTTTTCCTGGCTGGGACACATGGATTAAATATATACTGACAGAGCAGAACTGACTGATACAATTTCATCATTCTTTTGGAACAATTGGGTGGGAAGGGTAAAGATGGAACCAATAGCCTCGAGATAGAGCCATCTGTTACATTCTTCCATTTTTAGACTTAGCTCTTCAGCCCAGGATAAAATTACTTGTATAAATTTATATAAAATTATATTAGCATTTAGGTGAAAATGTATTAAATTATATAAAATTATATATGTGTGTAGGAGATTTTTTTATATATCTAGACAACCCTACTAAAAGGATTTTATGGCTTTTTGAACCCCATGGATCATGACTTATAAGTTAGTAAATATGATTTCCCTGAGTTCATGCCACAGAATACACAGATGCACCGAGGGTCTCCTGAGAGCAGGTAGGCTGCTATGGTGCATGAAAATCCAACTGGAGAGAGTGAGCAGCCCCAGCGCATGTTCCTCCAAGACCTTTCCTGGTACTCCTCCTTTGCATTCTTCATGGCTGACTTGTCCTCCTCTTATGCTTTTCACCCCTGCCAAAAGTTATATTTGCATATCCTCTACCATGGGTGGGGAACCTCACTTCCTGTGATCCAGCTCGCTCCAGCTTACTTCCCTACCTTGTGTTTCCTTTGACCTTGTTCTGCCAGCCCTTGTGGACCCATTTCCAGATAATGGCCAGTCTTACACGAAGGCCCCGCCAGGTATGACTTGGCTGGCTCTTTGCCATGCCAACCAGAACACGGATAATTCTCTAAGCACTTCGCCCTCCTGTCTCAACACAGCACCCCATGCTTGTGCTGCTTCATGTCATCGTTTATGTGTTTCTTCTGTCATCCTTGCTCTTTTCAACCTGTCTAAATCCCATCCCAGGTCCCAGTCTGTTTTCCATGAAGCTAGCCTTCTCCCTTGTACCCCCGTGGACCTCCCTGGACCTTGAATCCCCACTGATCTCTGGGTCTGTAGCACACACCTTAGCACTTATTTTACCTGTACATCTAGCACACAGTGACTGAGCTCCTACTAAGGGCCATCCATTGCCCAAGAAAATAGGGGTATAAAAAAAAAAAAACGAAACAGAGCCCCCACCCCCAAAGAGCTCCCAATGTGGTTGAGCTGCCACGTGGCATGCCATAGTGTTCTTTTTCATATGCTGGTCCTGATTCTTCTCTGCATCTCTAAACTCTCTGGGAACAGTGAATTCCTCTTGTGTTTTTTTGCATTTCCAGAGTGACAAATGTTCATTTCTAAATAGTGGGTAAGAACTCAGGAAAAGGTCTGGCTTCTATTCATATCTACAGTTTATGAGCCATCTTAGCCTCTATTTCCTCATCTGTAAACTAGGGATTGTCATATCTACTTCTTTATAATGCCGGAAGGGCTGCCTAGCACTGGGCCAAGCACATACTAAGCGCTTAAGTGAATGGTAGCTATAATTCTTACTAGGCAAGCCTGTGACACAAGATTTGTCACTTTTTTTTTTCCCCTAGAACTTTGGCCTCCAAGCAGCACCGGGAGACTTTTCCTGGTGGGCAAGATCCTAGCATTGTACTGTCAGCCTTCCTGCACTAGGTCGAACCTGAGCTGAATGGGTGGATTTAAAAGAGAAAGCAATTATGAGTCAGCAAGCCAACAATGCCTGTAAAGACCTGCCAGGCTTCCCCTGTACAAGGATGTAGATTTCTACATCCATTTTTGGCATGAAGTTTGCTGTCCCTCGCTTGCTTCATTTCCTGACATTCACTCAAGGCAGAATGGAGGCTGGAAAGCAAGGAAGAATTGCCATGCAGTGACTGAATGCTCTGTGCCAGGCCCCCCATCTGCAGATCCCATCTTCACAGCGTCTCTGCCAAGAAGCTGTTCCTAATTTCCATTTTGCAGATTGGAAAACTGAGACGCAACGAGGTTTAGTAACTTGACAGAGTTGCACAGCTAACCCAGTGTAGATCTGAAGTCTCTGCCCTTAACATCAAATGCCCTTCAGGAAATTCGTGGGATTCCTGGCCTCATCTGGCCTGATGCATCTGCACTGCTTCTTCTACACAACACATTCCCACTCTGCTCAGTGGGTCTGTGGGAGAGAGGACAGCTTCACCGCAAGCCCTCAACTCCATTGTGGTAATACCCCTCCTCAGGGCTGGGAGCAGGTTGAGGCAAGCAGGGTGCCTGGTGCCAAATATAAGGATGCGCTCGTATGCCAGGTTCATGTTATGTGCAGACCCATGATGTTGCTCACCCTAATCCCAGCCCTGCTCCTCCTGCTGGGATTTGCTGGAGGCAACTACACCAAGATCTCCATCACCAAGATAACTGAGATTGGCTGGCAAATTGTCACGCCTACCCTTCTCAGATCCCAAGTTTCCGTTTCTGGATAGCTTCTGCCCTAAAACTTTTTCCCCACCTGCAAAACTACTTTTCATGACTCCTTTTTGCCTAACTTTCCCTCCAAAACTGTAATACGCCAAACAGGGATCCTCCACCACAGCTACTGAGTGGGTTTTAACCCCCGTGTTAACTCCTGGCTATTGGAAGTGGCTGGGAGAGAAGGCCTGTGAGGCCAGGCCAGGGCCTCGTGGAGAACATGGTGCTCTGGGTGTGTGTGTTGCTTTGCAAACCGGCCCTTCTGCACAGAGAGCAAGGGGAGACCAAAGAAAGAGGCAGTCCAGTCCAGATTGGTAGGTAGCAGTGTTAATAAGCAGGAGAACTTACACACAAGGCTTGTGTTGGGCAACTGCAGGACAAGTTGATCTCCACACCCACCCGCCAGATTCTTAAAGTCTATATAAAGGCCCTAATGGGGATCAGTCATAGTCATCCAGATGGTCTCAACACCACCTTACTCTGTTAAGGCTCAGTCTTTGGAACAGCTCCCACTGTGGAGAGAGTGGGCAAAACATATGTTCCAAGGACAGTGGCGGGGAGGGGCACGGAATATGGGTAGTTGTACTTGCCACTGTTGGGGAACCCAAGCCAACCTTCCTCATCTTACAGAAGAGGAAACTGAGGCCATAGAGGAGAAGTGACTTCCCCTAAGCTCAGTTAGCTAGCTCATGCAAATCAGAGCTAGAAACCCTGTCTCCTCCTAACAACGTTTTTGAGACTGTCAGGGAAGTGGGGCCCACTGTATACATTCTTCTCTTGGCTCCATTATGACCAAAGCTAGAACCAACTCATAAAATGAGGCATGATTCATACTGTAGCTGTGCCCAGTTTTGTTCTCCCTCAAAACTTACCTCTGTCATTGAGTACCAGCAATGTGGTTCATGGACCACCTACATCAGAGTTATCTCAAGTATTGACTCAAAATGCTGAGGCTTGGGACATGACCTGGTTCTTCTGAGTCAGAAGGTGCTTTGGTCACTGAAGTTGAGACACTAATGTGGAGTTTGTACTATTTCTATCTGTGAATTCTTATTTAGTTTCTGGGCTCCTCTTTGGTTTTCTTTGGGGCATTATGTCAGTACCTCTATCATCTCATATTTTTAGTTCTCAAATTCAAGAAATGAAAGTCACGATACTTTTCATCAAACTGTGATTTGGCTAAGATAGAAATGGGAGAAGGGAAGTCTCAGAATAGGAGACATTCAGTTTTCCCTTGTGGGTCATGGTGGTTATATAGAAAGATCCCTCACTTACTGACTGGTGTGTTTTCAATAAAAATCTAATGTCAAAGATAGTGAAAAAGCTCTTAAGATCTTCATTTCTCAGTTTGTAGGCAAACTATTTCCAAATACATGTCAGTGCTTTCTTAAATCTCCTTTATAAGAATTTGGTTTATTGCTTGAAGGACATGCTGATGGACATAGGTGGTGTCTGCAAATGTGTGTGTCTGACACGGTTTCTCAGAAAATTCGAATCTGTTGCCAGCATTTAAAAGTCAGGAGATTGCAATTTAAATTAAAAAAAAAAAGAAAAGTCAGGAGATTGCAGGGTTGCCTGGGTGGCTCGGTCAGTTAAGCATCCAGCTCTATCCGCTCGGGTCATGATCCCGGGGTCCCAGGATCGAGCTCCCTGCTCAGCAGGGAGTCAGCTTCTCCCTCTCCCTCTGCCCCTCCTCCCACTTGTGCTCTATCTCTCTCTCTCAAATAAATAAATAAAATCTTTTTTAAAAAATGGGGAGATTGCACATTTTTAAATTTAAATTTCCATCTTCTATGTTAAATATTCCTAATATCTCATGCTGGACTGCAGTCCTGCAGTGCAACAACCTGATATCTTGGTAGCTACTCTCTGAAACAGACTATTGCACATTAAAGATGTTTATAAATTCTTTAACAGTCTTCCTATTGAGAATCTGGGTATCCTCCCCTTGAATCTGGGAAGGCTTGGTGACTGCTCTGACCAGTAAAATATGTCAGAGGTAATACTATGGATCCAGGCTTTAAGAAACTCGCAGCATTTACTTCCTGTCTCTTGAGACACCGGTTCAGGGAAATGAGCCGCCATATATCAAATGCAACTACCCTGAGAAGGGTCGGTCATGCTGTCAGAAGCCCAAGCCACTTGAAGAGGCCCTAGAAGAAGAGACACCATATGGACAAAGACAGAAGTTCAAGGAGCATCAAAGTGCCAGACACATGATTTAGGGAGCCACTTTGGAAGTAGAACTTCCATCCACATGAGGGGACAGCACATGGATAAGAGATGAATCACCCAGCTGAGCCCTTCATGAATTCTTGACCCACAAAAGCATAAGCTAAATAAAATAATTACTTTAAGCCATAAATTTGGAGTAGATAACTGAACAAGAGCTTGAGTTTTAGTTTGCTCTATTCTGACCTCCATTCTTTCTCCTGGCTTCACTTGCTTAAATTATTTTATATCCTGGCTCCTGCAGGAATTTGGGTTCATAATCCTTATTTAAACCATGGTCTGGGGGTGCCTGGGTGGTTCAGTGGGTTAAGCATCTGCCTTTGGCTCAGGTCATGATCCCAGGGTCCTAGGATCGAGCTCCGTGTCAGGCTCCCTGCTCTGCAGGAAGCCTGCTTCTCCCTCTCCCACTCCCCCTGCTTGTGTTCCTGCTCTTGCTGTCTCTGTCTCTGTCTCTGTCAAATAAATAAATAAAATCTTTAAAAAAAAAACAAACCATTGTCTAGAGACCCTTGAATTATGTGAACTTTTGAAAATTGAAATATTAAAAATATATATGAAAAATTATGTTCTGAAGGCAGAAGGGATACAGAGAAAAATGAAAATTTCTAAAATTTTTCTAGAAAATTTTCTAGAAAATTTCTAGAAATTTAACTTCAATGAACCACCTTGCTTAAAGTGAAAACAGCACAGGATCAAGGATTGGTCAGCTCTTTCTTAGAGTTGGCTTCCTTATCTTTAGAAGCAAGTCCCATTCATCTTTGACGTTCAATGATTCTATGAGTAAGATAGCTCAGCTTTCATATTATTTATTTTGAGTGTGTATTTGTGTATCTTGTAATATATTAGAAAGTATATTTATTCCATGGCATTCCAGCCTGTGGGGCAAAAGAAATGTCTAGTTCTTTGTTGAAGGCTGGGCCTTTCCCTTCTTGTAGCACCGGCTCTCAGTAAATATTTGTTGAATAAGTGAATGGACAAATGAATGTGTGTTAGCCACCAAGAATACAAAGACAAATGAGACACAGTCCCTGCCCTTGAGGAGCTCACAGTCTATCGAACACAGGCAGCAAATTAAATACTAGTTATGCCTCCTGGGTAGCACATTCTTTTATTCAAAAACAACATTTTATCTGTGTCTAGCCTGCTAATCGGCTATTCACGCCATAGCCAGATGAAACAATAAGCTACATGAAAAAAAATTTGTAATTTTGTATGGTGACAGATGGTAAGGAGACTTGTGCAGGTGCTCATCTGGCAGTGTATACAAATATCAAATCCTTACTTTGCACACCTGAAGCTAATGTGTTATATGTCAATTATACCTCAGTGGGGAAAAAAAAAAAAAAGACCCACATATGGCAGAGGAGCCCCAAATGAGGCCTGGGGCTGCAAGCCACCTCCCCTGAAGAGACAACCTCCCAGTGCCGAGTTTAAGGAAGGAGGGAGCTAGGTCCCATCAGAGCTGCGGGAAGCAAGCAATCCCTCAGAAGCACCCTCGGGCCCATCAGCAAAGCAAGAACAGAATCACTGGCGCATCATTCCGTCAGGCTCTGCTTGCACAGACTGCAGAAACAGCAACGAGCTGCTTGGCCAACACCACTCCTCAAGGCTGTAGTGAGCGCTGAGAGATTCAGGGCAAACACCAAAGTTTTGTTTTGTTTTGTTTTCTTAAAGGAGATGAAGGAAGGGCTTGGTTTTAATCAGCCTGCCCCATATGGACTTGGAGGAATTCTCTTTTTTCCTTCCCAAGTATGTTGGGCAGAGTGTCAGCTTGTACATTTTCCCCCTTTCTTTCTCTCTTTCTTTCTTTCTAGTTGAGGGCTTTGTGAAGGTGGACAGAGAGGAACCAAAAGCATTTGTTTAATCTTAAAGATTAAGGCTTCTTGTTCTTCGTTCTCCCAGTGAGATTGAGTATCAGTGTCAATATATTGATATGATCAACATTGCACAGAGTGTTGATTAAAATGCTTTTGGGGGCACCTGGGTGGCTCAGTTAGTTAAGCGTCCGGCTCTTGATTTCAGCTCAGGTCTTGATCTCAGGGTCGTGAGATTGAGCCCTGCTATGGGCTCTGTGCTCAGAGGGGAGTCTGCTTGAGAATCTCTCTCTCCCTCTGCCCCTGCTCTCTGTCTAAATGAATAAAATCTTAAAAATAAATTAAAAAAATGCTCTGCCGCTCTGGAGGATTTCTTGTTGTTTATGTTAAATAGCAACCATGAGGATGTGAGGAAGTCATCGGGGGTGATGCTGGGGCTGTTGTGCTGATTTCCAAGCAGCAGAACCATGTTCACGCCCAGGGAGGCCAGACCCCACAGGTGGAAATGACTTTCTGTTTGTGAAGTAGAACTCTGAAATACTTAACCAGTAGTTAATTTGCTGTGTTTGTTCAATGGACTCTGAGCTTCTCCAAGGAGAAATCGTAGAAGGAAAGGTAAAAGCCAGAACCACGGGAACCAGATTTCCCTCCAGTTTCTTCTAGTGTTTAAAATTGTCAACATCCTAACGTTCTAAGGAGAAAATATCATCTTTATCAAGGGTCATTTTCTTCTTTAAAAAATAGCTTTTTCATCATTTCAGTATTGGAATCTGGAGTCAATATAAACTCATTGTCTTGGGAATTAGGTAAAATTATCAAAACAAATCAAGGTATTATTAAAATTTAATAGCAAGTGCAGAAAGGATCAACAGGAAGTGGTGATTAGCTCACACATGCGGTGCTGCTGACCGTCAGCTTTACCCAGTTCTGCCTGAAGGGATCCACTCTCAAAAGGGGAAGGACTTTGTATCTTCCTGAGAATGGACATCTCTTGCTAATTTTTCACTTTGTTCTTTGAAGTGTCACTTGCTTTCTTTGATCTGTAGGTCAGTTTGCATGGCTCTTAGCTGTTTCAAGTGTTTCTTGTGTGAACCGCTAGCCTTGGTGATTCCAGTACATTTAAATCTAGAATCCCACATCCCAAGATTCCTGTCTTTCGATAGGCAGTATGTTATTAAGTGAATGAAAGTTTTATTGCCTAACCTGTAGGAGGTGACTAGAAGGTGAAGTAAGGTTAAAGAAAGAATGTCAGGACAGCATGCTTGGTCTCCCTGCCTCGAAGGGCTCGCAAACACTTAGTACCTGGGGACCCAGGGCGGGTAAGAGATGCTCACTGATGTGGAAAAGCAGAAATGGCAAGTGACATGGATTACTGGCCCAAAGCCAGCAATTACGAGAGACGTGCTTGGTTGCATAGTCTTGTCCCCTTAATCTAGTGAGCCGAGCATGTTAAATGCCGACTGCATGGATAAAATTTCTGAAGCATGAGGCTCTTTCTTCCTCAATTCATGAAGACTATTCTCTAATCATAAAAATCACAGACCCAAACGGAACTTTGAAAGATTACTTATCCATGCTCCTGACTTCAGGTAAACCATGCACAACCTGTCCATAAAGGAAAACAATGCACCTGTTTCTAAGTATTCAGGAAAATGACAGTAGTCGGCTTTCTTTGGTAACCTAGCCTATGCTTAATTACCTTCCCCAGAAGGAAAATCCTGGAATAGTTTCAGAGTCAACTGGATTCAGATGTCTGTATTGTCACTCTGTGGCTGTGTGATTGTCAGTGGACTACTGATCTTGATAAATCTGATTTGTGACATGGAATAATTAACAGTCTACTTTCATCACCAGGTGGTTTTCAGGAGTAAAGAGATACATGCGGTACCTAGCACAAAGAACACATGTTACTTCTCTATTCCTCTTTCCCCTAACCGGGCAACCTCCTGTTTCGTTCCTGGTGTCCTCTTGTTCAGTGTGGAGAGACAATGTCAAATGTCTGATCATGACCCAACCTAGTAGAGAGCATGACGTAACAGGAAGACTCGGCACAAACTTTCAAGGGAAGCTGGCTTGCTACTACCTTCTGGATAACAAGATAGAGAAAGCATTTAGTGTATCGCCATGTACTCATCTTACTAGGGCCACCATAATATAGTGCCGCTAACTGGATAGCTTAGAACAACAGAAATGTGTCATCTTACAGTTTTGAAGGCTGGTAGTGGGAGATCAAGGTGTCATCAGGGCCATGTTCCAGGTGAAGGCATCAGGGAAGGGTCTGTTCCAGGCCTCTCTCCCAGCTTCTGGTAGTTTCTCATATGGCTACATAATTCCATTCTTCATGCTGCATTCCCCTGTGTGTGTGTTTGTGCCCAGAATCCCCATTTTATAAGGACACTGTCATATTCAATTGGGGACCACACTACTCCAGTTTGACTTCATCTTAACTAATTACATCTACAACACCAAATACGATCACATCCTGATTTACAGGGGGTTAGAACTTCCCGTGTGAGTTTTGGGGGTACACAGTTCACTTACCACATTAGGTTGTGAGATAGTAGTTCCTAAAATTCTTTTGTCAGGTGCTATTTGATGTTATATTTGGTACTTAGGACAAAGTAGCTTTGCAGCCAGCTCCCCAAATAGTGCAGGAAGACCATTCCTTGGAAAACCAACCTCAAGCCCCTCACACGAGGAGAGTAGGGAAGCATCCTAGTGGAGAACCGCAGAGTCATCTGTGCAGATGGAGGAGAGAGAAAGCATGGACGCAGAAGGGTGAGACAGCAGTAGAGATCCTGGTTGAGCCACATCAGGAATATTATATGATAAAGAGCTCTAGAGGCAGGGGCTGTGTACTCTTCTCAGATCTGGGAGGTTTCTCTTCCTCTAGCCAGGGCCCTGTCCCCCACCAGGGCTGGGAAGCTTTTGGCCCCACAACTGCAGCATGATGCAAAGGCGTTCAACAGTCCAAGGAGAAAATATTTTAAAAGGAGCTTGGGATGGGGCGCCTGGGTGGCTCAGTCAGTTAAGCCTCTGCCTTTGGCTCGGGTCGTGCTCTCAGGGTCCTGGGATTGAGCTCCGCATCGGGCTCCCTGTTCAGTGGGGAGTCTGCTTCTTCCTCTGCCCTCTGCCCCTCCTCCCTACTCATGCTCATTCTCTCTCTCTCTCAAATAAATAAAATCTTAAAAGAAAAAAAAAAAAAGCCTGGGATGACTGGGTGGCTCAGTCAGTTGAGCGTCCCACTCTTGGTTTCAGCTCAGGTAATGCTCTCAGGGTCTTGAGATCGAGCCCCACTTTGGGCTCCGCGATCAGCCGGGTGTCCGCTTGTCTCCCTCTTCCTCCTTCCTCTGCCCCTCCGCCTGCTTACACACACACTGTCTCTCTCTCAAATAAATAAATCTTTAAAATACATTAAAATAGAGCTCTAGCCTTGAAAACTGGCCACTATGAAAAGAATAAAGATAACAGATTCTCAGCGCCACATTTTTAGGAAGTTGGACTAGCTGAGAAATGTTTAGAATAACTTTCATATATATGAAGAGTGATGAAGAGCAACATTTTGTAATTTCAAAGCAAGGGGGAATCAGGAGGAGGCTTGAATTACAGGAGATGTGATTCAGATCAGAGAACTTCCTGATAGTAATCTGTTTAAAAAAGAAAGAAATTGAGGTGTCTTCTCCACATATCTTAGATATGAAGGCACTCATCTCTCTGTGACAAGCATAGTCATCCCTGAATTTCAAAGAACTGGGCTTTTTTTTTTTTTTTAAGATTTTATTTATTTGTTTGCCAGAGAGAGAGCGAGCGAGCACAAGCAGGGGAAGCGGCAGGCAGACAGGGAGAAGAGGCTCCCCGCTGAGCAAGGCACCTGTTGCGGGGCTCCATCCCAGGACCCCGGGATCATGACCCGAGCTGAAGGCAGACGCTTAACTGACTGAGCCACCCAGGCGTCCTAAAGAACCGGGCCTTATCTTCCCATTTTTCGTGCACCAAAGAGACACTGTGCATAAACCATGCCAGATGCAGTGTTGAGGTCTAGGGCCATAGGGATGATGGACACAAGCCAGGTCTTCATAGAGCTCATTGACTCATGCTTCATGCTCAATATCTAGTGTTGAATAAATACATAAATGGAGATGTATAAATTCTAATGCAATGACATAGTACTAATAGCTGTCCCGGTACTGAGATTTTATTTCTAACTACAGGTAAAGTAATTAGTGCTTTGCAGAAGAGTTGGCCTGTGAGCATCTTGAAAGACGACTGTTAGTTTGTGAGGTGGGCCTGAAGGGATGGGACACACCCATGAGGCATGACGCTGGGCTCTCTGGACACTGGTTACAGTGTGATTGGAGTAGAGGTTATATAGTAGGGACAGGAGGACCAGTCATCAGAGAGGAGGCAGGAGTAGAATCAAGTACACAACCCCAGTTCTTCAGAGTCTCTTGATCACCTAATGACTCTCATGCTTTATTTACTATAAGTCAAGTCCTACCTTATTTACTACTCTCCCGGCCTGGCCTGAAAATAGGACAGGGCTTTTTGAGCTTCATTTGTAAATGTATAAAACAAAAGAATCGGTTCTGGTTCATATTCTAAAAATAGGCATAAGCGAGGTGATCCTTCAGTTTGGGAATATTTGACCTCGGCCTTGGAATTTGTGAACATCCCTTCTCTTTCAGTAGTGACACGTTTCATGATCATGGTACAGAAAGCTGAACAGGCCTGGCATCAGCTTCTTTCCAGAGAGTGGTGGGCTTCATGTAGGAGGTACATGAGAAGGAAGGCATAAGCTAGCTAGGATTCTCCATGAGGTTGGAGCCACAGAGCACAGAGAACTTGCCCTTTAGCTCTTGCCAACTTCTTGGAGACACATCTCTGTGCACAGGGAGAGGGTGGCCCTCCAGACCTCAGAAGCTCAGGGAACAAGCTGCTTGCAAAATGCTGCCTCTTGGACCCTCTAATCTCTCCCACCAAGAAAGGAGATGTGAGTGAGGGAAGAAAGGGGTGGGAGCTGAGGTGACCCAGCTCTGAGAGTAGCCCTCCGTGCATAACTACTGAGCACTTTCTCCTTTTCAGGCACCCTGCTGATGCTGGAAGGCAAATACCATACATTCCTGACCGGCAGGCATCCCAGGTTTTCCTCTTGAGGCAGACACTTCCTTTGCAAAACAGTTGAATAAGCAGTCACCAAAGAACGTGAGATGAGTAAGACAATAAGGAGAGGATTCATGGACCTTAGAGGGGCCCCTAACTCCCCCTAACATGGCAGAGCGTTCCAGGCATGGCAGCAAGATTCAAGAAAAGACGTGCCCAGTATGGCTGGAGTTTGCTATTTGTGGCGGGGGCTGAGAGTACAGTGTAGATAAAAGTGTATGGTGCCAAGGGACTGGAATGTCACCTCTGAGCCCGCACAGGGCAGAGGACCCAGACTCATTTGGCTGTAAGCCAAGGGCCCCCACCTTCTGCACACACACGCTCAGGCAATCATTCAAGGGCTCTTTCCTACCGTCGCGGTGGTTATGTTGAGAAACCCAGAGAAGAGCACAATTGTAAAGAGTAATTACTGTTGTGACTAAATAAATGAACACCACCTGTGCATCCTGTTTGGGGAAATGAGTCAAATTAGTGAAACAAGTTGCATAATCACAGCAAATGCCAATCTTAGCCATTGCCGCTATGACGGTCATTTCTAGTTTTAATGAGTGGCTTCGTGATCAGTGTGCATTCAGATGAACGAAGAGGAATTTTAGGTTTATGTTTTATTTTCAATCACATACGTAATATGTAATCATTGCCAGAAATTTTTTTAAAATTTAGTTATGCAAAAATAAAAAAGTTACCCTAAACCTACCAGGCAGAAATGACCATCAACATTTTGGTGCATATGCTTTCAGACTTTCATAAATATGTATATTTATGAGCTGATTATTTAGTTATTTCTTTTGTTGTCTTAGTTTACATTGGACTTTCTGTTGTTGTTTCTTTTGTTCCCCTCCTTTTTTTTTTTTTAAAGTGGGGGCCAGTGTTGCTATATGATCTGAGCTTTTTTTTTTTTTTTTTGGTTCATTTCCCCTTCCCCATCCCATTCCAGGAATTTGGAAGGTATGGTACTAAGTCCCTCTGATAGTTCCTACTGAGTGTTTAAATAATAGTGATGTTTAAAACCTATGTTCTAAACCTGGGTTTCTCAAATTATTACTGCCAAGAATGAAGCAGTATCTCTTGACACACCACTGTATAGAAATGGAAGATGACCACGGGCTCCTTCCTCCAGGTCCCCAGGCACAATACCCCTCCCACCCAGTTTCTGTTATTCTTTGAGATTGCTATCCCCCATCTGCAGCAGCTAAATCATTGATTCTCATGTAATTGGACCTCTTGTTTCAAGAGTGACAGTGTTTACATTCTTCATAGGAATGATGCTATTTAGCAACGTCTGCAATGCCCGTTTTCCATGCTGCTGGTTAATCTCAGTTACCATAGAGAACATCCATGTTCTAGAACCCTTTCCCAGCCAAAACTGTCTTCTCATTGCTTTTACTTGGTACTGAACAGCAGCTTGGGCAGATAATAGAATTAGGGAATCATAGCCTAAGCATTCTCCCTGAAAACTGCGTAGACAAATTCCACTGACATCTTTTTCTTTTATATGGGATATATTTCTTTTTCCTGGATTTGGGCAAGATTCTTTTTTAGAATTTAATATTCGGTGGATCAAAATGTTTATCAGTTTTCACTAAGTCCACAGTAAAAACCTCTTAAACTGGAGATTTTTTTTTTCATTTCAGGGAAATTTCCTTCAATATACTGTTTTATTTGTTTGTTTGTTTGTTTAAAGAGAGGGAGAGGAGGAAGGAGAATCTTAAGCAGGCTGCACGCCCAGCGTGGAGCTCAACACCAGGGCTCAGTCTCACAACCCTGAGATCATGACCTGAGCCGAAATCAAGAATAGGATGCTTAACTGACTGAGCCACCCAGACACCCCTCAGTATGCATTTTGAGATTGGTTTTGTTGCATTGGTTCTGACTGCTTCCTCATTTGCTCACGTTATGCATCTGCTACAGATACTCTGTCCGTGGTTCTAGTCCATCTATTTCTCTTTCTTCATTCCACTTGGGTTTTTTTCTCCCTCTGAACTCTGGGTGATTGTCTCAAATTTGCATCACTTTAATAGTTTCTAAACCAGATTGAGTTTCAGATCCACTTTAGGGACTTTTTCTAAATATAGATTTCATAGCTTCACCCAAAGCCCACTGACTCAAAATCTGCTATATTTCACCCTAGGAATGTATATTTTAAGTGTCTCTCCCCTTTTACTTAACTGGGTTTGAGAACCACTGTCCTATTTCACTAATCTAATTCCATTTAATTCGGAGTGATTCTGCTCTTTACTGCTTTTCATGCAGTTTTAAATTCTGCAATGGAATTATTTGCTTGTATTCTTTTCATAAAATCCCTTTTTTATCTCTGTTTGTCGCCTCATTACCTCTCTTATAGCAACTTGGAGTGTTGAGTAATTACCTTGAGAATACAAAGTAGTTCCTATTAAGCTTTTGTCTTTGTCTTGTAGCAAATCTTTTCTAAAGTATGCTATTTTTTTTTCTCTTTTATGTGTATGTTTAGTTCCTGGTGTTTATATTATGTTTATAATTTGTGTTGTGGCACACTTTTTTATTATGTGTTGGGGCCTATTTGATAGCTCACTCTTCAATGGAGCCGTAGGTGACTTCTCTGCATCCCCAGGCCCTCTTCCTGTGAGGGCTGCATGAGATGTCTTTATATATAATGTCTTGTTATCCAGCCTCAGGAGCATGGAGAGGAGCCAGTTTTATGAGGAGACCCAGCAGTAGAATTTTGCCTTACTCATCATTTCTTACATATCTGGGAGCTCTTGCATCAAGACCCACTTCTTCATATCTTGGGTACACTTCACCTGCCCAGTATTCTGTGTACCAAGCATGGCTACCTCTATTATGTCACATGAAATGTCTATCCATCTGAGTTGGATAGAGCTTACATGAGTTGAGGCAGTATCCTGCCTAGCTCCAGGATGTTTTTCCTGTTTTTTTTTAGGAATGGCCACATTGGTGACAATTGGGTTAGAGAAAAAGCCCCACCTTCACTGGAGTTGTGGGTTGAACCGTGTGCATTTCTTCCCTACACTGCATGTTCTACATTGTTCCTTATCAGTGAGTCCCTCTACCTCCTGGAGACTGCAATTGGCTTAAGATCCCCACCCTCCAAAGGAAGAACCTCTCCCCTAGATGTCAGAGTAAGTCCACAGAAAAAGGCAAGGAATGGCTAAAAAGTGGAAATAAGCTCAATATCCATCTGCAGTTATGGTTAATAAATTTGCAGCTGTCCAATGGAATGCAAACTCTAGTAGCCACGTGTTATTTTGACATATATGACAAATATTTGACAAACATCAAAAACAAAGTTGAACGAAGAGTGAAATGGAAGACACCAAGAGAACTTGTATGTCTTCCCTCAGTTGGAGGCCATCTACATGGTATCAGATGCAGGTTTCTAGATGCTTGTAAAATGGCTTTGTTAGGTGACCTAGTTCAGACTAAGGAGAGGCTGTTCCCTAGTCCTGCTTCTCTTGGGATTCCTGAAAGGAGGAAGGGAGGGAGCTTGCTTTCATGAGAGACTCTTCCCCAGAAACACAGAAAGAATGGTTAGAGTTATACACAGGGCATTATTCCTAGCAGCATGATGGTGTCATCTGCAAGCAGCACTGTGTGCATACATTTTCTTCAGAGGTAGGGTTAGTGCCGTTACACTTACAGTGATGAGGACATTGAGGCTTGGTGAACTGAAGTGACTTATCCCTCTTGCTGTTAAAAGACAGAGGCTGAATTCAAACAGAGTCCAGTCTGCTCACTGTCCAGTACATCACAATGCCTGATGCTTCAAATCTACAGTCAACTCTAGCTGAAAGATACATCCAGTCATTAAATATTTATTGAGCACCTATTATGTGCTGGACCAGGTGCTAAAGACACAGCAGTGAACAAGACATCTTTTCACTGCTGTCATGACACTTAAAATATAGAATGGAACATGGACATTAAAGAAATGCATGAAAAACTATTAAGTGACAGTTGGAAAGAAGTTACTGTATAATAGTAAAAAGGAGAGAACCCAGACTAGTACCAGGGGGAGGATTTCTTAAGCAACCAGTAATATGAACCCCAACTGATAAACAAGTCAAGCAAAGAAGCAAGGAGAATGACAATACAATAGAGTCAAAGCCAGAAGAGCTGAGGCTGGAAAGAACTTGGCAGACTAAAGAAATTAGCATAAAGGCACAGTGAGGAAGATGGATAGTGGCCAAAGATGGGGAAGCAATACACTTTGCAGAGATGGGTAAGCCATGATGACCAGGATTTGGGTGTTACATTAAAGTTAGGGCAAGTTCTGCAGGGGTTAAAAAGTGGAGAGGAAACATGGTCATATCCATTGTACTATCTACTAAAAAGAGGCTGAAGAGAGCAGACCAGCTTATTCTTGAGCCAAAATATCTTTGGGAATGGTTAAGAACCTGTCACATTATTATAGATTTGCTTATAAATATGTGGTATCCAAAAGACTCTTTAAAGAGATGAAAATATGTCACTCTCAGTCTACATATTAAAAATTGAACATGGGGTGACTGGGTGGCTCAGTCAGTTAAGTGTCTACCTTCAGCTCAGGTCATGATCCTGGGGTCCTGGGATCGAGTCCCACTCAGCAGGGAGCCTGCTTCACCCTCTCCCTCCTACCCTACCCCCTGCTTGTGCACACTCTCTCTCTCTCTCTCTCTCTCAAATAAATAAAATCTTTAAAAAAAATTGAACATAGATCTGGCCAACCTTAAAACACTTCCCTGATGTTCACAACTTTTCAAGTTGAAGATGTGTCTTCTGAATAGGAGAAGTCCAAATCTTGATGAAACCCCATGGATATTGCCCCATTCCACCCCTGCTGGTCAGACTTGCTTGCCCTCCTGCCAAAGAAAGGTTGGAGCCATGAATTAAAGATGGCTTAAGATCTTCAATAGGCCAAGGAAATATATCACATAGCAAAATGGATGGGACTTTATTCTAAATAAGCATTTCATTTTTATAGATTCTCATTCAGTGACTATAAAGGGTCCATTCAGTAGATCTTTTTTAATATCAGAGAATTAATTTCAGTATAACTTCATTTGATTGTCTGCCATCCCTCCTCCCACCCCCCACTTCCTCTGACATTTACCCATTGTTTCCTCAGATACTGGGAAATAACTAATTACTTTCCAGAATAATGTGACTTACAGTGATGAATGGTCCAATTCACACCTACTTATTGAGTACCTATGGCATGGAGGTACTACATCATATACCTGGAAAATGAGTGACAAAGATGAATCAGCCAGGTTTTCTGCCTTCAAGAGGCCTCCAGTTTCAGAGGAGATCAGAGGATCACAGCAGACTGTGATCTAAGAGCTACCAAGATGGCTAACAACCTCAGGATTTTCAGAAGCAAGAGAGAAACAAGGAGGACTTTCAGTTACCTGGATCTCCAGCAGTAAAGAATTTTTTAGGAGATTGTTTTAAAAATATATATTAAAAGCCCATGCTTCTAAAAATTGATTATGTCAGAATTGTGGGCAGTCCATTCATGTGTTCCCTATGTAATTCCTTTCACTGAATCCACCTCTTTAAACAAATCTTCTCTAAACTAGCAGGGCATGTTTGGGGATCACTGATATGCATGTTTACAGGCCAACCGTGTGGTTACTCCCTGGAAAGGATCAAAATAGCTATCATCTCGTTCTCATTTTTTATTTGCCTCACTGTAAATGTGATGTAAAGCGGACAACATTAAGCTAATTATACTTGATTTATTTTCCGCTGCTAAATGGAACCCTGTAGAAGACAAGGCCCCCCACCCCAGAGGCAGAAAATGGAACACTTAATTACGGTAACCGTTTTTACATTAGATGAAGCACCTTGCTGTCCTTTAGGACCTCCTTGCCATAAAGTGTCTGACTAGCCAGGGAAACATGCACAGGTCCCTACAGAGATACATTGTGTTGGATACTCAGTATAAACCCACCAAAGCTATGAAGTAGCAGTTCCTTAGTGAAGGGCCAGAGAGGAAGAAGTGATCTCCCTAAATACCAATTCTGGTGCAAATTTATGAACTTTTAAACTCATTCCTAAATAAGCTGAAATGATTCATTCTCCCTCTTCTTGGTGCCTGTCATCCTCCTGGAAATCTGAAGCAACATGAATCACATACTCAACCATCAGGGCAGAAGAAGAGTATGACCTAGAATATACTTTGGGTATTAAAATACATCATCTTCCCCAAGCCGCCCCCAGTGTGGGACCCTGAGGTTTTGGCCTCTTTTAGGAGGTGACATTTCACTGCTTACCCCTCAGTTACGGTAGTTTTATGCCAGTCCAGGCCCAAGGAAAATTGCTGTCAAATTCTTCTGAGAAAACCTCATTTGTCGTTTGCATATTAGATCCCCTGCAATTGATTGACAGGCATCAGAGTAAATTTATCCTCTAGCTGTAATTCACACATACACATACACACACGCACGCACACGCGCACCAGTTTGACACAGTGGAGCAGGGTGCTGTTATTGAGAAATTGAAGCACCAGGTGTGATTAAATAATATCACACATTTCATTCTCTCTTTAATTTCACATCACTCTTCAGCAGCTGAATCCATGTACAACCCCCATGGAGTCAGCCTGCACTGTGCATTTTTAGCGTGCCCAGCAGAGCGGTGGCAAAATGTTTCCAAAGTAAGCCACCCTGCTGGGCTGTTGTGAGTCAAGTCTGTTTTTGCCTCCAAATCATTCACTTTTGCTAGATCTGGTTTATTAATCCATTAATCTCCCTAGAAAGTAAGACTTCTGGTACTTCTACATCACTGATGCTCAGTTTCAACCAAAAGTAGTTTCAAAACATAAAGAAGACTAGAATCAAGGATGGAGGAATGAGTAGAAGCCTGCACAGCCTTTCCTCTTCACCCCCTTCCCTCCCCAGCTCCCCGTCTCTCCCCACCCACCCTGATTCTCTGCCTCTAGGAAATGGAAGTGGCATTAATACATGGCATTTACAAGCATGTCCCGAGAAGCTACATGTGTGGCATCCTTGATGCCATTAAAAAATGAAATTGAGCTAAGGCGGCATGTCTCAGATTTAGGGTTCAGTGTGTCTGACCCCGCTATTTAGCAGTTCAGGACCACCAGGAATAAAGCAGCATCCCTGAGCTGAGAAGCAAGCTGTGGTCACGTGGCTCACCCAGCATGGCAATAAGCGCCCTCATAGATGCAGTCTCTAGAGAGAAAGGAATAGCTCTCCTTCCCAGCTGTGTGTACTCTTCCTTTGTACCCAGAGGCCAATCATGATGACCAGTAATGGGTCAACTGTGTAGCACGGTGTAGGTTAATCCATTCCACAAATACAGATGGAATGCCTGTTTGCCAGGTGCTGTCCTGGGTGGCCCTGAACAACCACCACCACTGCCCTGAGGAAGCTGATCCACGCCTCACCATCTGACCTCAGCTTACTTCTCCATTCACCGCCAGTGTGTTCTATTAACGTCCCATCAGGTAGAATAACATGCATTCCCGTCAGTATTGTGCTTGTTCTTCCATTCATTCTGGTCCACGTGCTTGGGGAGCCTGGACCACATTCTGCCCCTTTACCTGCCTAAGTCCCAGCCAGTTGGCCTGTCTCATTTCCTCCAGCTACTGCCCCTGGCCTCGCCTGTCCTGCAAGCTCACCACAGTATGTCTTCTTGTCCTTCATCCCTACTTTAACCTTTTCAGGGGTAGAGCCTGTGTTTTATGGTCCACATTCTGCTTAACACTTAGTGGGAACTCAATAAATATTTATTGAATTCATTTATATCCTTGAAGAAGATCCATATGCACTCATTTGCCCTCCATGTAACTTTTGTAAGACCCACAAGATAGCTCTTGAATTGCAAATGGATAGATTGTGACATTTGTAATCTTGATCGCCCTAATTGTAGTGAGAATTAACACCCCCATGTACTTTCTTAGGAAAATCACCTCCTCTCCCTGGTATACTTTTTAATAAGCATGGAACCCCTTGGCAAAATTAAATTGGAACTGTTAGGAGTAGTAGGTGGGTTTTTTGGTGGTTGTTGTTGGAATCACTTCTAGAAAATTACCAAGCCTGTGCTTTCCTTACCAAGGACAAATTCAAGTTTATTTTAAAAATAGTAAGAAACAGGTTTACATCTATGAAAAATAGACATGCATGTAGTTAGAAGGCAGTGTGTTTGGATGGTGAGATTAAGGGTCTCTTCCTTTTTTCAAAATTTCGTTTAATATTTTATAACTTATTTTGGTGGAAAAAGTATTAAAAAGAAAAACAAGAATCTTCTTGAAAGAAGCTCATATCTAGGAGTTTTGCTTTACTTCTATGAGCCCAGGTGAATCAATTAAAGGTTTTCCCTGGCCAAACAAATATTTTGCCAGTGCTGTTGTGTTGGATAGAATTTTTTTTTTAATCTCAGGCTTTTTATCAGCAACATGTTCATTCATTCAACAAATAAATATCTACTATGTGTCAAGCACTCTAATATCACTTTTCTCTGTTAACAGTAATGATGTTTGCAATATATACGTGCATCAAATCCTTACATTATATACTTCAAACATACAGTGTTGTATGTCAGCTATCTCTCACAATTTTATAAAGTAGATAGGACATGTGTATTAGTCACAAATACACTAGCTGCTGTAACAAATATATTCTGAAAAGCCAGTGGCTTAATTCTGTCCGATTTAACAATCCTAGCCGAAGGTTGCAGATCAGGGAATGACTACTTTACACAATCATTTAGGGACCCAGGCTGACAGCAGCTCTGTCACCCTCGATAAGCCATTTTTGAGGTTAGTCTGGTCCTTGCCATTCCAACCTGGAGGTAAAGGGCCTTAACCAAGTAAACACAGGTTACAAGCAACACTGGGGCTTACATTCTGTTGGTGAGAGCTTAATCACATAACCACAGGAGCCTCGAGGGAAATTTGGAGTGGTAGTCTAGTCCTGTATTCAGGGATAAGGGAAGAATAAATTTTGCTTGGTAGCTGCGTTCTCTGCCACAGCAGATATTTTTAAATTGCCACTTATAAGATGAAAAAAATAAGGCTCAAAGAGGCTGACCTCCTTAAGATCACTCAGTTAAACATGAAAAATCAGAATCAGAAGTCAGGTTCCTGAATGCTAAATGAGTATCTCTTCCATCATTTGTGTTGCCTAGAAATGAAATGATAGCCGAATACTGACTTTGTAGCCACATCACCTGTGGATTCCCTCTGCATTGCCAACAGACTACATGAATGTGAACAGTCATCACATGGCCCCAAATTCGACATTCCTGTCTTGCTTTATTCAGTCTAGACCAGAGAGGGGAATCTTCCTAATGTTTGAAAAAAGGCTAAATGCTACCCTGCAGACATTTTAATGTAAGCAGTGCGTTTGGCTTTCCAACAGCTCCAAACAAGTCTGAGAACAGTCTTAATAAAATCCACACCACACCAAAAGTTGAAGCACTGTTCATAGGCATGAATATAGCCCGGGTCTCTTCAGTTGCTCCCTATCCAATGGCTCTTTTAAAGACTATTTATGGAGGGCTTATTATGTAGGAGGCACAGCGCTACTGAAGGGATCAAGACAGACCCAAATCCAGCCGTTATGGAGCTCATCACAGAGAACAATAACAGAAGGCCTCTTTCAGAGAAGGCTTCTGGGAAAGCATTTCTGAGGAGGGAGTATTTAACTGAGTCTCAAAGGATGAGAAGGAGTCAGCTATGTGAAGAACAAGTGGAGGGGAGCTTTCAGACAGAAAAACACAGTATGAGCAGTGGTCTGAGCAAGAATGTGACACCTTCACAGAACTGAAGGTGTCCCTTGTGGCTAGGGATATTAAGTAAGTGAAAGTGGTCAAGATAATCATGGCTGAAGTATGCTTATTTCATCCTCACAACCTATGAAGTGGGTTACTGCTGTCATCCCCATTTTACATATAAGGAAACTGAGGCATAAAGAAGTTAAATGTCTAAATCACTTGCATGATGTCACACAGCGGTTAAACGGGGCCAAGATTTAAACTCAAGGAGTCTGGTTATGAAGTCTACCTCTATACCTTGCCTTATACTGTCATATTGCCAGGGGAAGGTTTTGAGGCTTCACTCTCCAGAAAGTTTTTCTCTCCTTTAATTAAAAACAAGAGGCACCTGGGTGGCTCAGTCAGTGGAGCATTGACTCTTGATTTCAGCTCGAGTCATGATCTCAGGGTCATGAGCTCAAGCCCTGCGTCAGGCTCTACACTCAACCGGGAAACTGCTTGAATATTTCTTCTCCCTCTACCCCTCCCCCTGCCTGTGTGCTCACTCGCTCTTTCTCTCCTTCTCACTCTCTCAAATAAATAAATCTTAAAACAAAAAACAAAAGCAACAAATCACCTCTTTCTCTTAGCTAAATGTTCTGAACCTAAGATTTCTGGATCCCTCCCACCTCCAAGGGAACCATGGACAGAATTTAGTGGGGCTGATGAATTTGGATATATGTATAGATAATATTGTACAGAGTATGTGTTATATATAGGACATACTTTATTTAGTCAACTTTCTACTGAAATTTAACATTTGTTTCTATCACGAATACAACAAAACCTCGGTATGCTTAGCCATTTATGTGACTCTGTCACTAGAATCACAAGTAATTCTTAATCACATAAGACTTGTTGCAGAATTCTTGAAACATAATTTGCACTCATCACTACTGTCAAATTATAAAAGTTATTTCTGCCAATAAATCTTATTCTTATTGCATTGATAAAGAAACACATGTATTGTTCCACACACAACTTTTTAAAAACTATTTTAGTAGGTGTTTTTCAATATAAGTTCTTTATTTTGTAATCTTATATATTTTCCTTTTTGCATTTAAATAGATTCTTGAGAGGGAATACACAGGCTTCCCCAGACTGCCAAATAAATATGAATTTATAACCCCTTGAAAGTTTCTCTCTGATTTTAACTCTCTTTCCCCAGGCCACATCTTCAACCAAGAGCCATCAGGCTGACTTATGACTTAAAATTCAAATTTTCTTGATGTTCCTCTCTTTCTTAGTGTGGAACATGTTGAAAAGAAGTCCATAGCACACAAGAAGTTTCCCTTTAACATCTTCTGTGTTTAAACTTTTGCCCTCCTTTCCCGTGTCACCAGATTTCTAGAATAGTCTGTGGGTTGTCTAGACTTTCTCATGTTCCTTTGGTTCCGTAGTTCTCTGTTTTCTGGCTTGCTCCCCACCTTCTTTTCACAAGATGATCACTCTAAGATTGCTCGAGTCCTCTGGTGTTAAATGAGTACTTCTCAGTATCTCTGCTCCCTGACATCTGTAGAATTCTGCCACTGTTGATCCCGTTTTTCTTCAGGGGACTCTCTCAGTTTCAGGAAAATCACTATTCCTTTCTTACCTACTTCACTGTGTCTTTATAGGCCACTCTACTCTTCACTCATAAAATAAAGTTCCAAATATTCTCCTTGGGAAACCACATCTACCCCGTAGACATGAACTGAATCTAGACACCGATTATTCTAATCGGAGCTAGTTCTTCTAAACTTTCTTCCTCCATTCCCAGCTATCCAAGGAAAATCTTTACCTTAATAGCCCAGAGGCACGACCAACATGGCACATCCAAGTTGAATTCACATATTGCCTCTGCCACCCAGCCTGCTAGTTTCTCCTGCATCCATGTTTTGATTATTGGCATCAGATCTTCTGAAACACTTCAGGGCCGTTGTCAGTCCATCCCCCACCCCTCACTCCTACCTCTGCTGAACACTGGTCTATTCCATTGAGGAAGTGGGGTTGATCTAACTCAAGAATGATGTATAGTACTGGGAGACAGGTGGACATGCTAGGTATAAGTTTTATGAGTATAAGATCAATGTATAACCCCTGAAGATTTCTCTGTGATTTTAACTGTCTTTCCCTGGGCCACAACTTCCCAGGAGCCTGATGGCTGACATGACTTAAAATTCAAATTGTAATGGTTTTTCTCTCAGCATGGAACATGTTGGGAAAACAGGCCACGTTCCTCTGCCTGGTGTCCCATAGAACCCTTTCCCTTGCTGCCTAGAGGTTCCTAGCCTTTTCCTGATTAGAGCAAGGTGAGGGAGGAATGTGGATCAGGAGAGTTCTTATTTGACAAGTACTGGTATGAGCCAACTCTCACTCTTGAGGGCTGGCAGGTGTTTAGTCTTTGATGGGTTCTTCCGACACCACCACCACCCCACCACCCCCATTGCTAGGGACGGCTCACTTGTGGTTCCCTTGACAAGAGAAAATGCATCCGTGTTCTTCCACAAGTTTACTTTTCTTCAACCAACAGCATTTCAGTAATGCATCAGCCTTTCAGCTGGAGTGGTGTTTTCACCTTTTAAGTGCCCTTTTGGAGAAGTCTTAGCTCCTCCACACCAGCTCTCTCCTGCGGGATGGGCCAGATCTGGCCCCTCAGAAATGCTTCTGCAGTCCTTGCCCTGAGAAACAAGGGCAGACTGTCCCTAGCATCAAAATATTTTTGTTTGGTCTGCCACCAGAGCAGTTAGCGAGCCACAGGTTCTGGCTCTTTAGATGTCTCACTTCATCCCCCAGAGACACACGCCAGGTTAAGAGTTCTCTTGAAGCATCCTTGCGAGACTTGGGAGCAGGAGGCAGTCCTTCTCTCTCTTTTCCCTAACCCTAAGCAAATAGAGGCAGGTTAGACTGTCATGGACTCATGCCCAGCTTTCTTAATAGAAAACTTCCTTCTAAAACATTTCCATTGAATTACATATAAATACATCTATTTTAACTGTTAGGTCACTGAATTTTCACAAATGGAACACACCCATGAAATAGCACCCAGACCAAGAAAAAGAAGATGACTAGTACCCCAGAAGCCCTCCTTGCTGCTTCTTTCCAGTTGCTCCCCCCCCCACCGCCGGAGGGTAAACACTATTCTAAATACTGATAGTAAGGAATAGCATCATCTGTTTTTGTTCATTGTATAAATAGAATCACTCATTATGAGCTCTTTGTGTCTGACCTCTTTCATTCAACGTTATCCTTGAAATTTGCCCACATTGTTGTCTGCAGTTTTAGGTTGTTTATTCTCATTGCTCCAAATTGTGCAACATGTGAACATATCACAATTTATTTATGTATTCTGCAGTTCACAGGCATTTGGGTAGTTTCCAGTTTGAGACTGCTCTGTAGAAAGGGATGTTCAGAATATTATCAAACATGTCTTTGAATGACAAAAGAATACATTTCAGTTGGTGCATCCTAGAAGTGGATCTGCTGAGTCACTGGGGAGGTATGATGCATTGGTTTGCTAGGGCTGCCATAACCAAGTACCGCAAACTGGCTGGCATAAACAACAGAAACTTGTATTCTCACAGTCCTGGATGCTGGAAGTCTGAGATACAAGCATCCGTAGGGTTGATTTCTTCTGTAACCTCTCTTCTTGGCTTGTATATGGCTGTTTTCTCCCTGTGTCTTCATATGGTCTTCTTTCTGTATGTGTCTGTGTCCAAATTTCCTCTCCTTATAAGGATACCAGTCATATTGGATTAGGGCTCCTGCATGAGACTTCATTTTGCCTTAGTGACTTCCTTAAGATCATCACAACAAATATGGTCATATTGTGAGGTAATGAGGATTTGACCTTCCAACATATGAATTTGGGATTGGGGGGGCGGTCACAATTCATCTGTACACACTATTCAGCTTTAGTAGCTTCTTCCATTGTCTCAAAGTGGTTGTACCAATAAACACTCCCTCCAGGAGTGTATGAGAGTTCTGGATGTTCCACATCCTCACCAACACTTGATTTTTTTTTAAAAGAAATCTTTAAACAAGCTCCCAACCTTTATATGGTCTTGATCTGACTGAGAGATAAAGGTAATGGAACTGGTTTTCACACCTCTGTCGCAAACCTTGCATTATACGTGCAAAGTCTGGGACATCTGTTGTGTTCATGGAAAATTTCATCCAAACATCATGTTAACTAGTTCTAGAATTTTTGTATACTTGTTTTTTCCATCATTAGGCAGAAAAACAAGTTGGCAATGCCAGTATCTTTATTATGATGATGATGATGATTATGATTTTGAAATTTGGCCCTTCCACACCTGTCCAAGTATTTTGAGGATAAATCACACCAAAAAGAAGAGGGTACCAGAAATCTCTAAACAGTTAGATCTCTTCATTCTGATGTTGGCCCTGCAGCTCTCAGGGTGAGCCTCTCAGTGGATGTTGCCCTCCCCCCCCCCCCACCACCCCGCAAAGGTGTCAGTCAGTCCCAGCAGGGGTGTCTGCTCACGTGTGGTCTGTAGCAAGTCTCCCTTACTCAGCTCCTCCTCCACAGCTGGGCTGTATGTATCAAAGAACAATACGCCACATCTGAAACCTAATAATCCACATGCTGAATTACTACCAGGAGTAAAGATCTGTGTGGTATAATCTATCCTTTATGGTTGCAAATTCTAAATATTTCTTTTCATGGTTGTCTCTCAGTTTGGTTCAGTCATCTTAAGAAAGGACAAGATTCCTTAGTAATAATATGGGAATATTGTTATATAATACCAAACTAAGGTAACTAAGTATCCCTGTGCTCATTCTGTGTGTTATCTGGGAGTCGAGTCTGGGAACAGCAGGAGCTTTGACATTAGCCCAGCCTTGGAACCTAGCACTGATTCTTACCAAGTGTGCCTCCTTAGGCATGTCATTTAACTTTTCTGAACCTCAACTTCCCCAATTATACACTTTAGATAAAATTAGTACCATAAATGTTGTATTTGATATGTTAAAAAAAAAAAAACATAGAGCATGTTACCCACTTTATAAAAGGTTCAGTAGAGGCTATAGTGGGAGATGGTCATGTAAGGGGGTGGGGGGCAGTAGCAGTTGTGGGAGAGAGGTATAGACATATTCACGTGGAGAAGAAAAGACTAACCCACATTAAATAATGTTCAAGGACAATATGTCATGAAATGCTACAAAGGCCCTAAGGGCTTAGAGAACAGAGCAAAGGTGAGGATAATGTGGTCATACAAATATTCGTGAGTTGAGACTTGGTCTAAGCCTTAAGGAATGGGAAGGACTGACTTATTTCACTTAGCATAATACTCTCTAGGTTTATCCATGTTGCAAATGGCAAGATTTCATTCTTTTTTATGGCTAATATTCCATTGTGTATATACCTCATCTTTATCCATTCATCTGTCAATGGACACTTAGGTAGATTTCAAAATAAGGCTTCAATAAACATAGGGGTGCATGTGTTTTTTTGAATTCATGTTTTTGGTTTTGGGGGGTAAATATCCAGCAGTGGAATTACTGGACTGTATGGTATATGATTTTACTTATATATGGAATCTAAAAAACAACAACAACAACAAACAGAAACAGACTTCATAAATACAGAGAACAAACTGGTGGTTGCCTGATAAGGGGGTATGAAATACGTGAACAGGATTGTGAGGTACAAACTTCCAGTTATAAAATAAATAAGTCACGGTGATGAAAAGCACAGCATAAGGAATATAGTCAGTTTAAAGAATGGTGAGGATTGGAGATGTGGACTCCAATAGGAGTCACAGAACTATTGTGAGAACTCTAAATGATTATTAAAATAATCTGGAGGGGCGCCTGGCTGGCTCAGTTGGTGGAGCATGCTACTCTTGATCTCGGGGTTGTGAGTTCGAGCCCCACTTTGGGTGTAGAGATTACTTAGAATAATCCAGGGGAGCCTGGGTGGCTCAGTCGGTTAAGCGTCTAACTCTTGGTTTCAGCTCAGGTTGTGATCTCAGGGTCGTGGGATTGAGCCCCACATTGGCTTCATGATCAGCGCAGAGTCTGCTTGGGATTCTCTCTCTCTCTTTCTCTCTCTCCCCCTCCTCTCTCTCTCTCTCTCTCTCTCATAAATAAATAAGTAAAATCCTTAAAAAATAATAATAATCCAGATGTGAGAGGGTGAATGTTTGTTAAGGAGTAGTGATTTCAAGAATGAAGAAGAAATAGCTTATTGCAAGCCCTTTTTAAGGCAAATAAGATTGAGGAGGCCACTTGATTTCAAGCCCAAATATAAGAAGCATCATAGGATGGTACTAAAGAAAAAACATTGAAGAGAAGACATAATTATTGCCTTGTGGACATACTAAGTTTGAGGTAAGAGTAAGATATAAAAGTAAAGTTGGTTGACACACTGTTGGGCATTTGATGGTAGATGTCAAAGGGAATGAACCAGAGGAAAAAAAAACCTTGGGATTAAAAACACAGAGGAGATTGTTTGAAGTCAGGTGAAAAGGTAGCTCTCCCAGGGAAAGAGAGAAGATAAGAGCTAAGGAAAACACAGTTCCACAGAGGGAGGGTCTTAGAGGCAGGAGGAGAAAGATCAGCCAACTAAGAAAACCAAAAGAGGAATGTCTTCTGAGAGACTTAATCAGGGCTGAGAGGCCCCTACATTGATTCCAAGTACTCCGGAACCTCAGAGTTCATGTCTTATTTTCAGTCACCTAGGCTTGCCTTTATAAATTAGAGCATTTGTTCTTCTCATCCAATCATATAAACTGTGAGTGACTATTTCAGACTGAGGGAAAAAATGCAATAAATGAGGTCACAGGACTTGTTCCTGATGAAGATGTATAAGCTAACCCTCTCTGCTTCATCCCATCCCCAGGTGCCACGTTCTATGTGGACGAAGCATACTGCTCTTTGAAATTGCTTATTATACATCCTGCCTGCTATCCCAAATGGTACCAATATAACATTCTTTCTATAGGAAAAGATTGAATTCATTAATTTCCACATACTTCTTGATAAACATTGGCACTTTCAGGTTGCCAGTAGATCACCAGGTCTCACACTTACTGTCTTGGAGGAATGCTATAAACAGTATCTCAGTCGTTTTATATTTGGCCAAGTGAAGAAAAGCCAGAATACCTCTCTCAACTTGTAAACTAGCAAATTGCCAAGAGCTTATCTAATTTTCCTCCCTGCTGTTCTTACACCTGCATGCCATCAGTGTTTAGAACTAATTAATATGTCAATACGGGGGCATAAAGTGGTTTACGTTCTATATGGGCTTTCTAATTTGGGTGCATAAATATTTATGATAGAAAGTGTCTCCCTTAAATCCCACAAAAGACATGTGACATGAAGGAATCTCTTAAATACTTCCATTAATGGTTTTGTACCAATGGCTCTTGATAAAGGGAAAATTAAAATTTTGAGATCCGTATCTTTAGCGACATCTTAGTTTGCCCACAAACATTCTATTGACTACTTTGTGACTATAACTGCAAAGGCATGCAGGTCAGCTAATATTCCAGGGAACACTATCGATGACTTCCTGCAATATCTTACATACACAGTAGGAAACAGACTATTTTAAGAATGTAATCCTCACCCTCAAGAGTCAAATTTTTCGGCCCTATGATAGTGTTTTCAGTGAATCAGTAAGGCAATCAGTCATATATTTTCTCTTTCTTCATGTGAAATACCTTTATCTTATAAGAAGGCAGCAGCATAGTAGAAGGAGCAAGAATTTTGAAGACTGAAAACCCAGGTTTAAATCTGGCAGTAGATACGGGTCCTGTATCAGATTTTTTGAGCAATTTACTAAATCTCTCTAAGCCTATTTGTAACATGAGGCAAATTAGTCCCACCTCAGAACAGTTGTGAGAATTAAGTGGGTTCATAGTTAGAGAATGTTTAGCACATTGTTGGACTCATAAAGTGCTTATTCACTTCAACGTGCATTAAAGTCTGTCCACTAGACAACAGTCACTGTTCTAGACACGGAAGATACAACTCTCTGCCCGGTAGTATCAGTCAGGGCTCATATGTAGGAAATAAAAACTACTCTGTTTTATGCAGAAAGTATTTAATGTAGGGAAGCAGATACTTCTAAGGTTGTTGGAAGAGCTAGAGAAGGTACAGGTTCACTGAGAATTCTAGAAATGACTTCCAAACAATACCACGCATCTGACCTTGTGAGGTCAGTTACTCTCTCTGCCTCAGTGAGGAAGGTAGGGATTCAGGAGAGTACCAGGGAAATCATTGAAATTAAGAGCAAATTGCCTTAGCCATTATCCAGGGATAAGGGAGACCCATCATGGCAACTGATTCTGGACACCCTTGGAGCAACGGCTGTTCCTAGGAGCTCTGCCATAGAAATATGCAGTGTCCTCACCATTGGGGATATGCAGCCTCCAACTCACTTTCTCTATCAAAATCTTATGAAAGAGTAATTTGTCAAACTTAAAATCTAGCTGCAAGGGAGTCTGGAAAATATAGTACTTTCACTTCACAGCCTCTGCAGTGGGATGAAGCATGCTAGAAACAAAGTAGAATAGATATTGAATACCTCATACTCATCACCGGAGAGACAAGGAGGTAAACCAGCAATCTTTAGGACTAGCCATTAATGGAATTAAAGGAGACTATACAAAGGAAATGGGCCCACAAAGGAGGGAGGGATTCTTTTCAAACTAGAGAGGCAGTTGCTGGGGAGGAAGGATGAAAAGAAACTGATGAGGCATATAGATAGAAGACAAGAATTCTGAGCAGAAGAGACAGCCCAGGCAAAATGTTAGTCCCTTCTCCCATCCCCATTCCTGGAAGTGACAACAAACATCTGGAGTATGAAGATTTGCTTTTCATTAAGGAAGACGGGAGAAGCTTCAAAGATTTCTTTCCTTCAAAAATGATTCTTTAAGCACCTTCAGTGGTCCCTGCCACCAGAAAGTAAATTCTGTGAGTGCAGAGAGTAAGTCTTTTCATTCTGTGGATTATGGGGCTATACTGAGTGTCTGGAGCATAGAAGGGGCTCCACAGATAAGAACAGAATTAGTTTCCTTAAGCATGAGCATAAATTGCAATAAAGAAAGACAATAAATATGGAAGTAATGTCATCAGAGACCCAAGAACTAAACAAAGGTGATAAGAGATGTCTCTTTGGAATTTTTGAGAGGGAGTGGAATTCTGAGCAAAGAGAACTCCATAAGCAAAGGCCTGTATGTTATAAGCTTAAGACATATTCAAAGAGTGTGGCTTAATCATGAATACAGTTTGATTTTATAGGCTTCTGATTATGTAAGGGAGTAGTTGCACTGAAGGCTAGAAAAATAATTTGGGAATCAAGAAAGATCTTATCCTAGAATTCTGGTTTATTTTAACAGTGATCCTTGAATTATGTTGATAATTTCCAGAGATGTGACCATAATCAGAATAAACTGTAGGTGCAGTTATCTAGCACTGTGATAAGCAGGATGCTGAGGAATACAAGGAGTACAATACTGGAGGGTGTTGGAGCAGCCATCACAACCTACCATATGTGCAGCGGAAGGGTCTGAACTGAGTTGTACTCGAGAGAGAAGAAAGAAAACAATCACATGGCACCTATTCCCTTTTGGAGTGAAATGAATTTTTTCAAACTCAAGTCTAAAAAATGAGTGACATGGGCTTTTCATTCAACATCTTTATTTTTATGAATGTTATTCACGCACAGTTAGCTGGGGAAATAATGCAATGGCACTGACACCCAGGAGAAGGAGTAAATATCGCTCATGTACTGAGGCACCACCCTTTACTGGCTTCGCTGGGTTCTACTACTTAATCATACTGATCCTCATTTTCCTCCTCTCTACAAGGGAGGCAAAACAGGGCCTAATACCTAGGGTGCTTGTGAAAATTAAATAAGAATGTCTGTGGGAAGCACTCAGCACAACAACTTGCATGTTTGCAACCAGCCCATGTGGTCATTGTTGCCATTATCGGTGGCTTCATCGTCGTCATCACCATCATCATCCTCATCACCAAGGGAGTGAGGTAGGCAGTGTAGAACAGGGGAAAAAGGAGGACTCTGCAGCCAAGCAAACTGTATCAGTCAGATTCCTAGCAGGAAACAGATGTAACACTCAGATGGGATGATTTGGAAGTGAATTTAATAAAGAAATAATTGTATTTACAAAGTCATGGGCAAGCTGTGGGGAAAGAGATAGGTCAGTATCCTACTTCATCCTAGTTAGAAGAGGAGGGACACTAGTTATCAGCCCTAGACCTGAAGGGGCAAGAAGAGGGAGCAGTTAATAGGAACTTGGAAAGAGACAGTGAGGCAGCCAGAGTCTCTGGTAGGAGCTGTGGTACGACCTGCCGTGAGGGAAGCTGGGGGAGCCATACCCTGACCTCAGTCTCCTCCCCGCACCCCAGTCTTCTCCCATTGGCAGGATCCAACCCAACTGGAGGGCAGAGGACCCTGGGATGCAGTTCCTGCAGGTCAGTGTCTAGGAGTGTGGCCCATGGTGGGGAGAAGTAAATAGGGTATGTCCAGCACACACATGCCCCGCTGTGAAGCCCCTTTGCAGCTTTAGGCAAGTTGCTCAACTTCTCTGAGCCTCAGGTTGCTCACTGTAAAGCAAGGATAATCATACTAGTCATTATTCATAGTCAGGCTTATGCAGGTTATCATAAGCATAAACTAAGGCGATGTCTGGAAAATGCCTAGCAGAGCCTCTGGAACATAGTAGACGTCAGTTGTTCTCCAGCTGATGACAGCTCTCTCCACTTGTGGCTGTTTTATAGCCCTCATGAGTTCCTCGGGAGCAGCACCTTGCATAGTGTGGTCCACGGACCATGTGCTTTAGAGGCACCTGGGGTCCTTTTTGAACAGGCAGGTTTGTGGCCCCCACTTCAGACCATCTAAATCACAAGCAGAAGGGTGGGGATCCTCATTTCGGACAAGTTCCCCCAAGTGATTTTTATGCACAATAAAGTTTGAGAGCCATCATCGTAGACGTCCATATTTCTAATTGACGCCCACTTGGGTAAAATATAGGTGAGATTTATCTGTGCTTGGCAGCCATTAGGTACAGTTACAGCCCATCAGCTCTGTGAAGAGGGGCCATCAGACCAGGACACTAACGGTCTGTCTTGTGGTGTTAGGCCGTGCTGATTCTCCATTTTACTGGCTTTATTAATACTTGAGGAACAATGTTCCCAAGCTTTTAATTAAAAATTCTCTAACATCCAAGGCCCTAATCATTTTCTAGGTTGGATATGGGCTTGGTGAGGGGCTGGATTTTACCCCCCCCCCCTTTCAGAGAAAATTTAATAAGCAAAGCAGAAGCTGTTAAAGAGAATAAAGCTTCTTGAAAGCTTTGTAAATGAGAATAGGTCAATTCCAAGTATAAACAGGAGGTGTCCAAAACTTAGAATAAGACTGGAGGACCAAGGACCTTGCTTTCATCTAGTGAGAAAAGGCATAAGAAAATTCATCTGCAGTGTGGGACAGAAATCAAGCTCATGATATGGGTTCTGAATTTGTAAGGATTCAGATTGGCTGCAATGAACAAATAGAGACTCAAAATAGCAGCAGTTGAGACAAAAGAGAATTTTATTTGCTTCTCATGTAAAACTGCAGAGGTAGACAGAGCAGGGCTGTGGTGTTGGTTTTACCAACAGGGTTCTCAAGGACTCAGGCTCCTTCCAGCTTGGGGTGCTGCTCTCCCCAGAATAGGGCCCCTGCCCTCTTTTTGCAGGGATGGAACTCCAGTTGTCATATCCATGCTCCAGCCGTGGGCCGAGGGGCCAGAGAGTATGGAGCAGCTCACTTACAAAGAAGGTTTAGAATTTGCCACACAACACATCTGATTACATCACTTTGGCCAGAACTTGCTCACGTGGCCACATGGAAATGGAATCGCAGCTAAATCTTCCATTAAGGGGATGGTACCCTGAAGACAGTGTGGATTCACTGTCACAGGTTCTGCATCTTGAGAAATTTCAGATCTTCTTTTCCCAATAGAATGATTATTAGTGAATTTCCAATCAGGAACCCAGACTACTCCACGTATATTTAGAAGAGGGAAGGGAATTGGCAGCCCAAGTGTGAAAGTGAGACAACACAGAGATCAGCAACAGGAGGAAGCTTCTACCTTCCCTGGTGCTGGAGAGACAAAAGGAAGAGGGAGAACTTACAAAGTCAGGGTTGCCTAGCAGGACTGGGAACCCCAGTGGCCTATTCTGGTGGGAGCCGGAGCCAGGAGATGCAGCCCTGCCCAAGATGCTACCAGAAGCTAAGCGATAGAGGAAGAGATATGCTGGCCTTTCCCTTCTTCTGCCCCTCAGTCTCCTTTCAGTGCCTCATTGGTTACAGCTGCCTGGAGGCTGGAGGGCATAGGAGCCTGGGGAGTGTAGTTCCGTGCAAACAGAGCAGGCAAAGAAGAGTCAAGCCTGGATCTGAAATCCCAGCGGGTGACTTGGAGCAACACCCAAACCCTAGCTGTGAACCAGGATAAACGAATAATTGAGACCTTGCTGGATATGGTTCCTGGATGAAGTTGAGAAGTTTGCAAAGCAAAAGGGGGTCCTTCTGTTGAAAGCAGGGACTCACACTGATCCTTGTACATTCATATTCACAGCGTTCACAATAGCAGAAAGGTAGAAACAACCCAAACGTGTATCAACACATGGATGGATAAACAGAATGTGATGTGTATGTGATAGAATATTATTCAACCATTGAACGGAATGTAATTCTGACAAGTGCTAGAACATGGATGAACCTTGAAAACATGATGCCAATAGAAAGAAGCCAGACACAAAAGAACCAATATTATATGATTCCATTTATATGAGGTACTTAGAATAGGCAAATGCATGGAGACAGAAAGTGGACTGGAGGTTACCTGCGCCTGGGGGTTTGGGGGCAATGGAGGCTACCGTTCAATGAGTAGAGTTTCTATTTGCGATGATGAAAAAATTCTGGAAATGGATAGTAGTGATGCTTGCACAATATTATCAATGTACTTAGTGGCACTGAATTTTACATTGAAAAAAGTTAAATAGCTTTTAAAAGCAAAACTTTTTCAAAGGTAAAGCATAAATAAAGAGGGTCCTTCCACTTCCCAAATATATTTACTGATTGCAGACCCCTTTGTGAAAAGGTGAATGTTGGCAATAAAGCCATAGAAGCTGAATAATGGACAAAAGCATGGGATCAAAAGGTTAGTTGAAGAATTTAAAAAACAAAAACAAAACTCTGTGTCCGGGATTCGTTGTGAAGTTTTAGTAACACTTTCTGGGGAGAGAAATATCACTTCCCCCTTTCCCAAACTGAACTTGATGTGGTCGGGAAGCACAGACATAAGTCCAAATGAAAAGACAAAGGCAGTATCAGAGTTATACAGGTAGAATTGGATGTCACCTATATATAGAGTGTGTGCCTCTGAAAACTCAAAAATAGGTAACCTCACAAAGAAGTAGGAGAAGAGGCAAGAACCCAGAAAGCCTGCAAGGGATCCTTTGAAGAATGGAGATACCTGGGGAAAGGTTCTGTTTCTGGGTCACCTGTTAACAAGGAGTGGAAGGGGTCAGGCTATACTCAGCTATGTCAAAGCAGCCCAGAAATGTCATTGAGGACAAGCCCTTGAAGATGATTTTTGGCGCTTGTACCCAGGAAGGTCATTGGCTGCTTGATGAAGGCCATTTCTGTGAATGGAGGGGGAATCGGAACTGGGATGGGATGAGCAGAACAGTCTTTTCTATATTTCTCTATTTGCTTGCTCAACAGAAGCAGTAAACAAACCCTATTCCCAGAACTGTGCTGACAACATTGATGATGGCGGCACACAAATTAGGCGGTAAACAAAAAGCCATGTTAATTTCAAGCTCCATTAGAAACACAGGCTGGGAAAAAATAAATAAATAAATAAAAACATCTGCCAAATAGAAAAGGTCAAAATTGGAAGGGAAAGAAACTTTGAGATCCTAAGAAGATACTGCCAACATTGAAAACATGGGAAGATTGTTTCCTCTTTCAGTTTTGTTAATCATAGAATTTTTAAAAAGGTCTCTTGTTAATGTCTTCTCTGATCAGATATGTGAGGTGATGGAGTCTGAGCCGCATGTTCTTTCTCCTGGAAAGGGAAACCATGCAGTGTTTGGAGTGTAGCCACAGGGTTCCATTCCAGAGCTGTCTGCTATTTTGTCTCTTACAATTGTTTAAGAACCTCCAATATGATTTATGGCCTTAGCATAGTGTGTAAGTATTATTCTTTTGCAGACTCCACAACATAAGTTGTCTCTAATGTGAAACTGGTATAACATAGTCTTGTCTAAGAGACCTCGGACCCTTTAATCCCTTTGTAAAATGTGTTGCATACCCCAGATCAAGTCCAGGAAACGCACACGTCTTTCTCGTCATTGCTTGTGTTGAAGGGATGATACAAAAATGAAAACAGGTATCTCTCTTGAGTTCTTTTATATGTCTCGGCAGTGATCATTCTGGGTCTTTGATGATGGATGAGTCTTCATTTGTAAATGTAAAGCCATATATATTAACTTAGTTTCCTTCCAGGCATTTTGTATTAGTGAGCCTCACATAAGGCTTTATAATGGTCCAATACCAGAGGCCTTGCTGTACTCTGATTCAATATATGCAAGAAGAAAATATATACAAGAATGTCACTGTAACTTTTTGGCTAGGTAATCAGTCAGGAGTTCCATCCCACCTGGAGGCAAGGGATTGACCTTGTTGACTTCTCAGGCTTCTCGCTCTAGATTTTATGATCCTCTGACATCTTTTCCCAGAGGTACTAAATTTGAACAATCAATCACTAAATGCAGTCAAATCCGCTCTGCCTCCCCCTGAAACTAACTAGGTATTTTTAAACATGCACACACATATAAACATATACACATTTCAAGAAAAACAGATTTCCCTTTTGAGAATGGAAATACAGTCATTGCTAAATCACATTACTGGACTGAACGCCAGGTATTAGTTACAGTGGAAAGTACGAAATTGTAGGAGGTTCTTTTCTTAGAACCAGGACATGGATTATGGCCTGAATTTAATTAAGTGCTGCTCATGGCACCATGCAGGCTGGCACTTAATTATATTCAGTTTATCTTTTTGTATACCATCTTTGACTATTCTCCAAATGTGTATGCTCATCTTGTTTTCTCCAGCTCTGTTGTAAACTCTTGGAGATCAGAGCTAATGTCACACAGTAGACACTTAATAAATATACCATAAATAAATTAAGCAAAGGAATAGATGTGGCTACAGATTCAAGATGCCACCATTCACATTTGAGATGTGACCTAAGAAATTGAAGAACAGTGAACAAGTGAGGATGGTCCCTATTCTTCCCTGGAAGGCATCCAAGTTTTCCTCCTCTGGCTTCTGTGAATAATATACAGGCTTAATTTCTCTCCCTTTGATCCCTTGCCCTTTTAATCTACCTCAGCAAAAATGCTCAACTCTGTGTTACTAGAAAGTATCGTGAAGAGCTTTACCCACATTCCAGCATCTGTGTACGTATAGGCTTACTGTATTCTTGGCCTTAGCTTGAGCTCTTTCGTTCTCTCAATTTCCACTGTTATTTTAAGGATGTTGTCTTTGCCTTCTTTGTGACAGCTTTTTAAGATGCCTATTTTAAATGAGATATTCCTAAAATGCAGGTCAGGGACTCTCTACCTGGAGAAGTTTTCCCTAAGAAGAACAGAAGGAACTAGTAGCAGTGGTTATGTGTGGGAAGTGTAGAAATGTGGAAGAGGGACAACGTTTACTTTTTATTCTGTAACCATCTGTATGGATCATTTTTGTCCCTGAGCCTGTGTTACTTTTATAACTTATAAACTGATTAGGAATAAAATACCTACATTCATTGTGACATATGCCATTCTAGCAGATGTTAAAAGTGTGAATGAAATATTGGAGCAGTTTATATGTTTACTGTAAACAAATGAACAGTTTCATTGTTTTAAGATACAACACTTAATGAGTCCAATAGTCCAGCTTTTGAAGCATTTCACAGGTGTCTGTAATTAAATGCTGGTCAGTGATTCAGGCTGGGGTCCACTTATGAGTGGACAACGGCTGAGCTGCTTTTGAATCCGTAGCTTTGAATGACACACCCCCAGTGAGCATTTTAATAATACAGAAGGTGTTTCATTCAGTGGATCAAGAGAACCACTTGCATCAAAGCTTTTCATATTGTTATTTCATATTTTTACTCCTGGCCGTGTTCACAGCTGTAACACGTTTCACATGGTGCGGGTCCTCCGTGATGATTACAACTTGCTCATTACCCCACCCCATTGCACTCTTTGTGGTTCCATTTTTTTTTTCTTTCTCTTTAAAATTATGTCATTTTTGTCCCGGGGTTTTATTCCCATGCCAGTCTGTTTGATCCTGCTTCTAATTTGTCATAAGCATTTCTACTTGGGCTTGTTTTGACTTGCTGCAAATGCCTCAGCTGGCTCAACCATGGTTAGACATCTTTAAACCTTGTAACCTTTAAGTAAATAAATGCTTCCAACTGCATAAAATTACTGGACTCCATCTATGAATGCTCAAAAATACAGTCAGTTCTGGGGCGCCTGGGTGGCCCAGTCATTAGGCGTCTGCGTTCGGCTCGGGTCATGATCCCGGGGCCGTGGGATCGAGCCCCGCGTCGGGCTCCCTGCTCCGCCGGAGGCCTGCTTCTCCCTCTCCCACTCCCCCTGCTTGTGTTCCCTCTCTCGCTGTGTCTCTCTGTCAAATAAATAAATAAAATCTTTAAAAAAAAAATGCAGTCAGTTCGTATGAACATCTTTGTATATTGTATTAAGTTCAAAATTGGTAAGCTAGGCTTCAGTTGGCCTATTGTAGAAACTCTAAATTTGCTTCCTGGTAGAGTAAGGGTGTAAACGCCCAAAAGCATATACAGTTTTAGGAACGTGCACTGTCTAGATGTAAGCTGTAGCATTTACACATTAACAAAAAAACACGTGAAAGAGACTGCCTAAACAGTCGCCTGCCCCCGTGCTTTTTCTAACTTTAATTGCATCAGAATCACCTGAAGGGATTGCGGAAACGCTAGTGAGTCTGTGGTGGAGCCTATGAATTGTCTTTTCTAACAAGATCCCAGTTGATTTTGATTCTGTCGATCTGGGACCGCATGTCGAGAACCATTGCTAGCCCATTTCTCTCCCTGAGCACACAGAAACACTGCCATTCCCCGCCATGTCTGGGCCAGAAGCATGCATATACCACTTCCAAGTCTAGCCACAAAATTCCCTGCATAGTCTTCCACTCTCTCTCACCCCTTTCCTAGGCCATGTGAGGCTACGTATTAAAGATGGTGGCCTGCCAAAATAGAAGGAACCTGGGTCTGTGAGTTTGTGCATGGAGAAAAGCTGGCTTACTCTCATAGAAGTGTCATGTGAAAGAGGAATACACCTTTGTTGAAGCAAGTCACTGAGGTTGGGGGCAGCGTTGCCTAACTTACATGACTTTCATGTAATCGGGAAATGAACCATGCCCAACGCTGAGGACACTTTTATTATGTAAATGTGAGTGGAGATTACGTTAATCTACCATATACTCTCCCAATCCAATATATATATATATTTTATATATATATATATATTTAAATTTATTGATACATACTTAACCTACAGCCACATGTCAGTAGGCCACAAAGAGATTTTTGCCAATCCTTCAGGACATCTCTTAAATCTACCTTAGTACATTTTGGGTGAGCTTTCATCTGAAATTTTCCATTTGCTGCTTCTGGAACCCCTGTATTCTTACATTCTCAAAATGGTTATGCCCCCCAAATCCTTTGCCTCAAGTTGGATGAGACCAATGCACTTTTCCCTTCAAAGTCCATTACAGGACAGCTCTGCCCCACTCTGTCCTCTTTCCTCCCCTCCCTAGTTCTGCCAAGGAGATCATCCCAGAATTTCTAACTCTAACTTAATTGGAGCAGATTTTCCCCTTAGGCATCTTCAGAGTCAGGCCAATGGGCCCCAAATGACCCATATCTTTCATCACAGTCCTAAGCCATGAGACCCTCCAGAAAAATCCCTATTCCTTAATTCTATTGCTGGTACTACTTTTGGTGAATATGACCCACTCCCTTTCTCTGGACCCTGCCTAGATGTGCATGTCATCCTTCCTGTACCTACCAGTCTTGCTGAATTTGACCACTTGCCTACTTGGGTTTCTGCTGGCCCGTTCATCTATCAGTTCTCCTTTGTAGACCTCCACATACACCTGGGTGGCTCAGTCAGTTAAGTGTCTGCCTTCAACTCAGGTCATGATCTCAGGGACCTGAGATCGAGCCCCACATCGGGCTCTCTGTTCAGCGGGGAGTCTGCTTCTCCCTCTCACTCTCCCTCTGTGTGCTCTCTCTCTCTCTCTCAAATAAATAAATAAAATCTTTAAAAAAAGATTGAGAGAGAGAGAGAGAGAGTGGGCCGAGGGGCGGAGGGAGAGAGAGAGAGAGAGAAACAGAGAGGAACAGAGAGAATCTCAAGCAGATTCCCCATTCAGCACAGAGCCTGATGCAGGGCTCAGTCTCATGACTGTGAGATCATGACCTTCGCTGAAACTGAGTCAGATACTCAACTGATTGAGCCACCCAGGTACCACCTCCCAACCAGTATTTTTGAGTAAATGAATACATGATGAAAATATAAATGTCCACTTAACAATTGGACATCAAGATCCAAGCTTTATTGACCTTATTTTGTAAGATAACACATGATGGCAAATTCTTTTCAATAATACTGGTGAGAAATACATGATGAAAAATAACAAGCCTCAGTTCTAACGTGGCTCTGTCAGGAAGTAGCTGGTAAGTCATTCACTCTATCACTATTTATTGAGTACCTACTATGTGCTCTGCACTATTTTTCTTCAGCTTTATTGAGGAATAACTGACAGATATAACTGCCTATACTTACAGTTGTACCTGATGATTTAATAGACATTGCCAATATGAAGACAATTAGCATATCCATCATCTCACTAGGTAACTCTTTGGGGCAGGGGGAGAACTCTTAAGATCTCCTTTTAGCAAATTTCACATGCACAATAATGTATTATTAACTATAATCGCCATGCTATACGTTAGATCCTCAGAAATTACTCTTCTTATAATTGAAAGTTTGTACCCTTTGATCTACATCTTCCCATTTCCACACCCCTCATCACTGCCATCCACTTTTATACTATTTATACTAGTTGGGCTTTTGTTTAGATTCCACATAAGTGTTACCATGCCGTTTTTGTCTTTCTCTGGCTAGCTTATTTCACTTTGCACAGTACCCTACCAATCCACCCATGTTGTCAGAAATAGCAAAATTTCCTCCTTTTTACAGCTGAATAATATTCCACTGTGTATATATACCACACTTTCTTTATCCATTCATCCATCAGCAGACACTTGGTTGTATCCATATCTTAACAATTGTGAATAATGCTGGAATGAGCATGGGGTGCAGGTATCTCTTTAAGATACTGATTTCATTTCCTTCAGATATATTCCCAGGAGCAGGGTTGTTGGATCTTATGGTAATTCTATTTTAGATTTTTTGAGGAACTGCCATACTTTTTCCCACAATCACTGTACCAAATACATTCCTGCCAAGAGTGCACTGTTGTGGTGGGGTCTAGCATCTCTGGTTTCAGTAAAAGCACAGAGGCATAGTGTCCATGGAGCTCCATCAGTTGACGTTAATTTTGGCGAAGACGGGGGGTGTCCTCAGTGGCCAATGCCGCAGGCATCCTGGAGGTGTCTGTGGTCACAGTGGCAGGTAGGGCGCTTGAGGCCACAGGGCAGCAGTGGTGGCTGGAAGCTGTGGGGGGCCAGGGGGCAGAGCAGAGCACCCCGGGATGGCAATCCGAGTCCTGACCTCGGGCCTCAGGGGACAAGGTGCTGAGCAGTAGCCGTTCGGCCCTGGTGATCGTGAGTGGTGTCTGTAACTCAGGATCCGCAGAGCGGTGCACAGCCACAGCATGGCCCGGGGATGGAACGTCTGAGTCGGGACCTGGGCTGCGGGTGCTAGAGCAGCTGCAGCAGCTCAGCCCCGGTGATGGTGGAGCAGTACTCAGACTCGGAACCAGGGAGTGGGGCTCAGAGCATCAGCCACACAGCCAGGTGATGGCAGCTCAAAGCCCTGACTCCAGACTCGACTCAGGAGATGGAGTGCGGTGCAGCAACAGCTCTGATCTCTGTAGATGGCAAAGCTCTACAGCATCCCGGTCCTGGAAAGCAGGGCACAGCAGCGACCCAGGCCCCTGAGGGTGGGGCTCTCCTCAGTGACAGCTCCAGCCTGGGGAGGACTCCAGGCAGCTCCATCAGCTGGGTTTTGCGGTTCCCTATGGGGTGTGATCCCCCTCCCTACCCCAGGGACGCCCTCCTGGTGCGGAGCTGCTCTGGTATGGGGAGTGTGATGATACGGGTGAAGTACCTCCTGCACTGTTGCTCCGTCCTCACCTTCAGTTTGGGAGCTCCCACAGGACTTTTGGTGCTGCTTCATTTTAGTCCTTTGCTTTCCCGGAGCTGTTTTCATCTGTTTAAAGTTGTTTATTGTTTTCGTTGGGGAGATGCACATTGGAGCCTCCTTGTCCACCATCTTGCTAATGTCAGCCTTGCCATGCACTTGGCTGAATGCTGGAGAAGCAGGAGGAGTGTGACCTGCAGACTCTGCCCCCAGAGACTTTACAGTCTACTGAGAGACAGACAGCCATCCAATTGTTCCTAGATAAGTAGGGAATAACGCGCACTGTTAAGTGCCTGGCCTAGAACAGGCTTGCCTAGACCAAGAGCTCAGGGAAGCCTTCCTTCTCTGGGGAAGGGATATTTGAACTAGATATTAAGGCAGAGGGAACATTTTGAACACAATTTCAACGACAAAAAAATAAGAGCCCCATGCATTGGAGAAACGGGGGAAAAATGATTATAGGGAAGCACAGGGAGAGGGTGGAGAGCATTGAGTGATGAAGCTGGAGAGAAGGTCTTTGCTGCTCTTTGCTATGTGATGAGAGAGAGAGATACACTGACCTTTTCCAGCAGCCTGGGCTTAGTAGCACCTACCTGATAGGTCTATCATGAGTATAAAACATATGTGTACCTCTTTGCTTAATGTCTGGTCCATAGGAAATAGGGTCACTTTTTTTTCTTTCTTTCCTTTTATTACCTATATTTTGAGTTCATAAAGAGCAACAACGATTTGGTCTTATATTTCAGTGGATCCCTTTAGTGCCCTTCCTGTCTGAACTCCTTGGTAAAGGCTCAGTACATGACAGCTGGGTTACCATTATTATTACTAAGCAGTCCTTTGTATGCCAGGATTTTACATATATTTTCCTATGTGGGTTTTTACTTAATAAAAATTTTGGATTTATAGTAATAAATTGAGTTTCTAGTATCTGATACTTTCATATGTGGAATTATGCATCTTTGTTATCCACTGATATTTGGGGTTTGTGTAGTTTGGACATGGTTTTATTTCCAATAAGTGGAGTATTGGTTATTTCAGAGCTTCAAAGCATCTCTAAGATTTAGAATGATGAAAAATGTAATCTATATATATTGAATTGCAAAATGTTATTTGCATCATAGCCTTCTCTGATAGCTATTAGAAGAGTGTATAAATACAGAGATTAAATGAATGCATAAAATAAAAATAGCCTTTCACCAATGATTTGCCTCTCAAACAACAAAGCAATAATTTAGATCTCTGACCTTGTAATTCAGCTGATTAGAAGAATCTAATTCTCTTTTTATTTCATGTTATATTGTATCTAATTGATGGAGAAGTCTAAGTGGATCAATATGCCAAAAATTGACCTGGACAAACTCCATTTCTTTTGTGTCTAGATGACTTGTATGCCCTGTTTTCCCAATTTTCAAGTGGAGAGAGAGAGAAAAAAAGGGGGGGTTCTTTTTTATAACTACCAAAACTGCAAAGTAAAGCTGGTTCTTTCTCTTTCTCTGTCACATAAGCACATAATAAAGTTTCTGCACTCCACACTTTGCTGGCAATTCCAGTGACAATACACAAGACAGGATAGAATGCACCCGTATTCCTTAAGGAGATGAGCCTAAACAATTGTAAAAACTACCTTGAATCAGATGCATGCACTCAGACCCAACCTAGTTGCTCAGAGAGCAGATCAGAGGGGAAGATACAAAGTGTCACCTTTTGTTACATGAGCCTACTTGGGTCTTTTCTTTGTTCCCCCAGTTACTGATGGAAGAAACAAGATAATATTTACACTTCCCATATTACCTACAAGGGCTTATGTTGTTATTGGCTTTTTCATCCTTCTGTCTTTATTAAGAAGTTCTTCTTGACCCCACCTCTTGGTCCCTCATACAAGTAGTTTTGCGTACCGGCCTATTCATAAATTATTAATGTCACAGTGTAAAAAACCATTCTGAAACAGGCCCTCCTGACATGTAACTACTGGTAATTTGAGCTGAGCTTCAGGGTGTCGGAAGCACGCCCAGCTCTCAGTGAAGCAAGCCTCTGAAGCTCTTCTTCTGCTAGGGAAACAATTAACTTTATGTTCCGTTTGCCCACAATGGCGCTCACGGAAGTCGGTCATGTTTGTTAAGCCTGTGTCAGTCCGTTCAGCCTGCTCAGCTCGGGGGAAGAGTCACGATGTGTAGCCGGGCTCCAGAGATTGTGGGCAGAAAGGAAAAGATTTGCACTCATCAAACAAGAAAATGGCATTCCTGGCTGTCAGTCTGGAAGGAAGAGCTTTTCCCTCCAACGTTGCACAGCAGGCTCTGCTCATGTCCCTGAATGTCAGCTCACGCCTCATTGCTGAGTGAGCATTTTCCCCACCTAACCTGACAGGCAGACGTGTCTGACATAAAAGCAGGCTACCCTCCGATTGGGAAGCTGGGGTGCCCCAAATCTGGGGCCAGTTCAGTTCAGCGGAGGAGGTTGCACTGAATCTTACTTTGGTGTGGGGTTTATGATGAGCTTTGAGAGGTGCCTTCGATGCGAAAGAAACCAAGGGTGAGAGTGTTTGGAGAGAGCTGGCTTGTGCCTGAAGACCGAGTGAGGGGCCTGCCATTTCACCCCACGAGCCCTCATCTCTCCCTGCTACACCTCACATATGGTTGAGGACCTAAGTGTGTGCCAGTCGAGTGTTGGTAGAAGGAAGGGGCTCTGAGCCCCATGGGTTGGAACTATCATCAGTTGGCACCTATGATCTGACTGCGTATTGGGGGTATTTTGCATTTCACATCTTCAGCTGGTTTCTAGCAGCACACATCTGGCTCTGATTTTCACCAAAGTGTTAAAAAAAAAAAAAAAGGCAAACTGGCTGTGGTAATCCTAAAAAGGATATAATTTCCTAAGATAAATCTGCTGAAGAGAACATGTATTTTGAAACCAAATGTAAATTGACTTACATGTTTTCTGTTTTCTGTTTCATATATTGGCTTCACATTCACAAATATTGAAGAAATGCCTAGAGTGCGCTACACTAAAGGTGAGCAAAACAGACATTTTTCTGGCCTACAAGAAGCTCACGTCAAAGTCACATTCCATTCAGGTATCATGAATCATCAGACTTGACTGTGTATAAACCCATAGCCTTAACACTTCAAGCCCATTATTTTACCTCATCTGAATACCTTCTGGCTCTAAATTTCAGCATCTTGTGTGTCAAGCAAGGGGACTGGGTCTGGGGAACCCTTAAGGTACCTGGAAAACATTCCCCTGGCCCCGGCCATTGGCACCTGTGTGTTCTTGAGGAATCCACCTCACATTTCTGAGTCAAGAGCCCTGCAGAAGCCAAACAAAATATTGCCCAATTTGCAAGGGTTTATGTTTTTGTGAATCTTAACGGAATAAAGATTCAAGTCCAGCCTGGCCTAACAGTATTACAGAACAGAAGTAGCTATTATTGTATTGTTGCTGTTTTTTCTGTGAATCTGTAAATACTGCTTTTGATCCAAGGAATCCAGAATGTGTCTTATTAGATTTACCAAAATCCCCTGATTCTGGCATGCCGCAGTTTATAATAGGCAATAGAATTGGGTTTCTAAAGCATCACTCTGTAGCATTTTTCTTTTTTTATCGGCCCACGTGTGAGAGCGTAGATGAAAAGAGACGCACATACTCACTTTTGCCTGGTAAAGCAGGGGCACGCTTAGGGTCCATTGCTATGTGCCTGAAGAGTTGTCATCAGAGAGTCAGCTGCTCCATGTCAACCTGACCGTGTTGCCTGCTCCCCGTTGACAAATTCTGAAATCACACTGTTGCGGTTTCAAGAACCAAACACATGCCAGTTGACATAACATCTTTTATGTTCCTCCAGCTCTTAACTTCCGCGTTAGAGAAAAGTGACCAACATTTTTTCTGGGAACTAAATGGAAAGAGAAGATAATAAGGAAACTTCAGGAAGTTAGTGAATATTTTCTTTCAGGGCCCAGGACACGTGAAAATCAGGCCTCTGAAACATCGGCCAGACACTGGAAACTCTCATGATTTGGTTTCATTAAAGATACCAAAGAATAATTAGACCATAAGGGGAATTCTGTTTTCCATTCCCCGGAGACTATGATTAGTAGGTGACTTTCCAGGTCATTCTTTTTTCCACTTCCTGTTTTTTTTCCCCTTTAGGAAAATTGCTTGCCCATGATGGTAATGAGTAGAGTGGGAATAATACCCAAACACCTTGAGCTGGACGGCTGACCCAGGGTTGTGCTGCTGGTTTTTCATTTCGATGCAGCAGACCCAGGCTCTCCTGCAAGCCTGGACAGGGATTCCCTGTTCTCTTCATGTAGACAGCCAACGTGATAGAACTTGGGGATCTTTTTTTTGCATTGTTAATCTGAAAAAAAAAAAGATGTGGAAAAAAGGAAATAAAAGATGTATGTTTCAAGATAAAGTGAAGTTACTTTATTTGTGAGTGTCTCTAACAAAGAGACACAGTGAAACACTGTCACAAATTGGGAAAGACTTTCAAGGTTTCCATTATACTAGGAACTGTACACAATTAAATTGAAATATAAATATAAGCCAGCATTTCAGTTAAGCTGCTTATTAAAATAATTAGGCCAGTAAAGCCAAGGAGCGTGTAAGCCAAGGAAATTGTGAGGTTTGGCTAAAATGCTCTCATTGCAGGTATACACAGAATTGAATGAAAAAGTTGTAAAGCCATGGGTTTAATAGATAAAAACTGTCCTACATTAAAAGTCAAAAGACAACCAGAAAAGAACCAAATACTTTTAAATAGATAGATAGATGATACAGATACAGACGTAGATAAAGATTCATAGTAATAGAAATCCTAAGCTGGAAGGGATTTCTGGGAAACCATTTCTAAACTGGCCACCACCAAGTTCCCATTGAAAACTTATTGTTGCCTGTGTGTTTTACTTTTTGAAAGATTCCCTTTACAATTTGCGCTTATTAAGCGCCAATTAACTTGATTTCCCACTAAGTAAAAACATGATCCTCCAATTAGAGTATGGATTAGCACAAAATAACTAGTGTCGCCTCTTTCAGTTAATATAATTTAAGCAAAAAGCAAATAAATGTGACATTTTGATTATCCAGTGTAATCTTATTATGGGTAAATGTGTGATTTCTGTGAGTCCTTTTTCTGAAAAGCAAAAATAGGGCAAGAAGGCCCAGTGCCACCTTTGAGGGCGACTGGTTGGAAGCCACTGTCTCTTCTAGCCCCTTTATTGCGTGGTGGGTTTAATGGCTCAGCCTCAGACCATGCAGTTTTGTAGAAGGTCAAGGCTAAAATACAGGTCTCCCAATGTTTCATCTAGCCCTCTCTTTGTTAAACCAGACCGCCATTTTATAAACTTGTGAGACTGAGGAGTTTTGAGTACTGTTAATTCCAATTTTAGAAGTGCAACTGCATTTGAAAGGCCATAGAAATAGCCCTGTGGTAACCCATTTTCTTCTCGGGATTTCTCATTAGGTTTTCTTAATATCAGATTGGTCTTTTTTTTTCTTAATTTTTGCTCTCGTGTGCCATGCTGTTACATAAGGGTCATAATTTCTACTCAGCTTCTCCACTGTAAGAGTTTGCAAATCATTGCATCTTCCTTATTGAGTCCTTTAGTATGAAAAGTGCCACCCTTAAAACCTTCTGTTTGATCGTATATAATCAGGTAAGACCTGGAAGAGCTCTGAAGACCTCTCTCTTAAATGACCAAGTGTGTTCAGATTGCTTCTTTCTGAGTATAGCTGCATTTGGAATCCAGTTCCATACTCTCTGTATCACAAAGCAACCTGGCCAGTAACTCACGTGTGCTGTTCGGGACTTAATAGAGATGATGTGAAAATTATTTGAGTCATGCTAAAGTATGTTTAGAACTGTGTACTTTCAGAACTTTAAGGAGAGTAGAATTGACATTGGAAAAGTCAACACATTAAAAAAAAAAAAAGTGTGGCCAAGAATTAGAATTGGTGACAGCAACTTAGGGAAGTGTCCATAGCCCCTGAGTCTGGTTAGCACTACTGTAGGCTAGGACACCATAATGAATAGCTGGTCCATCACACCTGGTGACATCCTATTTTTAGACCCCCCGAGCATGCGGTGAATGCATGGAAGGCTGCCATTGCTTATTAAAGCCCTTTGGAAAATGTGGGCCTGCTGAATGTCACATGCCCCCCCCCCCCATATCAGTCAAGTTACATTTGGAAAACAGAACGTTTAACCGCCTGCCATTTTGAGCTGCTGCTGCCAAGGCACCTCTATCCCAAGGCGGCTTCAGGGGGACAATTGTGAGATCTAGTTGGTGTCTCTCTCAACCTATCAATTAGGAAAAGAGCATAGTTAGATGTGATATATTAGGTGGCCCTAAGATAGATCGCTCTGAAAAATCTCATATCAACAAGAGTAATTCAAGTTGCCAGGAATCCAGAGTTTGCCATGTGACATCCCCAGAAGTCTGATGAGGTTTGACTGGTTTACTCTGCTAAATGAAACTGCTGAGATGGCTGTCACGAGGTGATTAATAAAGTGCATAAATCTTAACTATGGGAAAAAAGAAGATGAATCGATGAATGCATATATTGGAAATGTAATGAAGCCAAATTGAAGCTACCAGGATTTGCTAATATATTACAGAAAAACAATATCATGTTTAGTGTTCCTCACTGGTCTTCTTTGATTGGTCTCCTTTTGAAAATGACCAGGAAGACATGTTTGGTTTTATTTTTTTATGTTTTTTTAACACAGGAGACCTGAAGTGGCAACAGAGCAGGAAAGTAATTATGACATAGTGAATACATACTGCTGGTATTTAGCATTTGCCATTTATTCCCACCATGTTAATGGAGCAAAAAAAAAAAAAAAAAAAGCCGGGGGGGGGGGGGGAGAAAAAGATTGGTTCAGTTCCCTCAAAGCTGCTATTGAATGCTGTTAGTAATCATATACAAAGTTTTGGTAGTTTTCAGAGTAATTAGAACCCCAGAGCAAATAAACACTAGATGAGCTCTCATCTTTGAAGTTCTTTTTTTTCTAACTAAATAGCTCTGTCCTGCTATAATTATATACTTATCATTATAAAATTAAAAATAATTTTAAGTGAATGGATTTTTTTAAAGAAGCATTTGTTTCTTGCTAATTATTGTGAACTAATTGTAGTTTAGGATGGTCTGCAAGAAATCTGAAATCGCTGCCCTAGAGCCCCAGTCCCCGATGGCTGCAAGTTGAATTCCAGAAGGAAAAGCAAATGATGGGAAGGAAGGTCCAAGGCCATCAAAATCTGAATTTTCGTAACTTTGAAAAGATCTGACTTTCTGAAGGTCATTATGGACAGCTGTGCAGGGTGATGGCCAAAAATATCTTCACTGTCACATGGACCTGAATTTCATTCCAGCACTACTAGAACCTAACTGTGATCTCTAGCATGTTAGTTCATGTCTCTAACCCTCGACTTTTGCAGTTGTAAATGGGGATGATCTCTACCTTGCAGCCTTGTGTTCAGGATGAAAGATAATATCTATACAATTTTTAGCACAGAGGCTGGCATCAGGGTAACTGTTGCTCTTTGCTTATCATCATTCCCATTGTTATTTTTGCGATAAGAACACGTACTACTGCTCAGAGGCCGGAGCTTGGTCTTTAGGACAGTTGGTTCATGACATCCTGTGACAGTGTTATTTTCGGTGGCAAGCTTGGCTCTACCAAGAGCAAGGGATTTAAATTCAACTATCCAGAAAAGTAGAAGTTTTCCGTGTTATTTTCCTATCTTTGTGATCCAAGGCCACGATAAGTGTGGGTAGAAAGTGTGACTGTACGGCCTGTGTGTCTATGAGGGGTTTTCCCAGGAACAAACAAGTTCTTAAAACCCCACCCATTCATAATTTCATGAAGGTCACACATTGCCAGGATCTCCCTAGGACAACAAGGAAAACAGAAGGTAAACAGCAGTAATTAGTAAATCAGAACATTGAACCACAACAAGAAAAACCCCTACAGATGTGCCTCAATGTGACCCTTTTCCCCTAGTCCTCTTTTTCTTACTATTTATTACAAATGAATATCATGAGTTATGTGTTGAGTAAAAACTGGGCACCAGCTGTTTCTCTTGGGAGGTGGGAATGATGACTATCAAGGTCAGGGTTTCCCTCTGACTCTCCCTGCATTATCCCAACTCTTTTCATCAATAAACTATTTCTTTGTACTGTCCTTAGCTCTTTTCTTTGGCTGCTCATTTTTTATTTTGTTGTTGGTTTAGAGAACATTCTTCCTTCGTTTCTTGGTTCCAGGTACTGAGTTTACTGATTGTTTCTTATATTCCAGACACAAGGTGCTTCACATATGTCATCTTAATTAGTCTTTAAAACAACTCAGTATTACAGCTGAGAAAAAAAAAAATTGTAGGGTCATAGAGATAGTAAATGGTAGAGCAACAGTTTCAGCGATTTATTTCAGGTTCATGAAACCAGACTACCCTCCTGGCCATATTCAGGAATCTGAATGATGGCAGGCGGAGTGGTGATTTCAGATGGATTACCTACCAGAGAAACCAAATTTTGATTCTGAATGTAGTTGCTATGATGGACACTGAGACTGTGGATTCTTAATCTGACTTATCCAAACCTCTCTTACCATTCTCACTGGAATCTACCCAGGTCTTCTGGTACATAGGTTGATCAAGAGTCACAAATCCAGCTGACACCCAGGCTTTCTTCCTTCCTCCCTCGATCCATCCCCTTCCTACTCACAGCCTCCTGGTCTCACTACCCTGGATTCCTAGTTAAATGGAGCAGGAGAACCCTGCCAGCTTATGACACATCGCCTCAGGGGTAACAGAAGAAAATGTTCTCATCTCTGCAGACTAAGGGAGTGGTAGTGTTAGCCTTTATTGCTTTTCTTAAAGATACTAGAAGGAAAAGGTTGGATAAATTTCAGAAGAAGGAAGGAAGAGAGATTGATGAGAAACAGGAAACCACATTCAGACATGAACAGGCCCCAAGAAAGACAAAAAAAATGCCATCCCTCACTGCATCTTGGACAGAAGAGCCCAACACATCTTTCTAACATATGCTCACCCCCACCTACCAAACTCAAGCATCACTGTTCTACAACCAGGCATTGCGTGTCTTTCTCTAAGTATCAGACAAGGGTTCTCACAGGGTGAGACTTTTACAATAGTAATTGCTGGCAATTATCCTATGCCATCCTGTGCCAGGTACTGGACTAGGTCCCACTCAGTCTCTGCAATAACTCTGTGAAATTGGTAAATTATTGTTCCCAGCCTACAGACAAGAAAGCCAAGGCTGAACAAACGTAAGCAAATTGCCTGCTGTCACACAATTAGGAAGGAACAGATCTGGTGTTGAAATGACGCCATGTTGCCTCCAGAGCCTGTGTCCGTTTCCACGATGCCACATTACCTATGGCAGGGCAGTTTTTCAAACATGCCATTCTAGATTAGTAGGTCTTTTGGAGGGATAGAAGTAGAAAGGGGAAAGGGTTTTAGGGAAGTTTGTTGATGCCACAGCAACCTGAGAAAATATCATTGGTTTCTTGTTTTTTAATGGCAGCATTCACAGTTCATTAAATACAACAAACCTTCAAGCTGCTATTTGGATTGTTTGGCTTTTTCTGCTTACCGACTTCTTTTAAAAAAATTCTGTATTTGCCAAAGTGTATATGATCACTATTACATGGGAGCTATCAGATTTCCCATGGAAAGATTCAAGACTTAGGAATGCCCACTGTGCAAAATGGATTACAAACCACTCAGAATCGTGAGATGCCGTCCAGAAGTCCACCCATGTGACTAGTAGTCCAGGCTCTTTCTTGCAACCATTTCTGAACAAACGCGACTAAGAGCAGAGAAATTGAATAGGAAATCAGGAGGATCCTGCCTGAGTAGAAGAGGAGAAGGCAGCACATAACCCAGACTTCTGAACCCACATGGAAATTAGAAGGAACTTCAGCCAGGTTTTTACCTGCCTGGGATCATGTAGTTTCAGCATCAGATGAAGTTTTATCCACTATTTCTCCAAGATTCTGCTAATACCCATTTTCTAGAAAACAGTGATGCTGAGTATACAATACGTCACCTCTGGTAATTGCAAGAGAACTTAATGAATTTTACACCACCATTTCCAGGCAGTCTCGACATTTCTTTTTTGTCTACATAGAAAGGGTAAGGGGAACCGTTACACACTTTTTGTGGATGAAGGTTGGAAGGAACAAGGATACTTTGGGCAGTCACAGTCATTCACTTGTCAGTCTAATTGTGGAGATGTTCCAAACAGGATATGAAGATTCTTGTCCAGTTCAGTGGGAAAATTTATAGAATTCTATCACCTGGAGGGAAGTTATGAGGTCATCCTAGCCAGTTCTGCCTCAAGCAAGGTACACGCCCAAACTGCAAAAGATAGGGGGATTGGCTTATTGTTTCATCTACCTTTAAAAAGTGCAAGAAAGCTAGTGCTTTCTTCATTTTATCATAAAGGGGCAAAAAGTGACCATCGAGGTTGCCTCTAATGCATCTAAAGGAATATATTTGGAAAGGCTTTTAGTAGAAAATAAAAATAAAGAGCTTGGTAAATGGTAGATTTGGCAAACTTTTAAAATCACCTTTATTTTACCTATTTTATTGACATGAAAGCTATGACTCAGAGTCACCTTTTTCTTTGAAAATGAGCTAATACACCTTCCAGAATGTAATACATAATACTTTAGGATGCCACTGGACATCTGCAGATCAGAAACCACTATGTCTCCATGCTTAGAATTTATGAATCGGAACATAACCACAATAGGGGAAGTTTCTGAATGAAACTCCTAGATAATGAGAACAGAATGCAACTCTGCAATCCCAAGGCAACCCCTATTCCATATTCATGTTCTATATTCATCTCCTCTATCCACACATTTGCTCCTTGGAGTCTGTTACTTCTGTTTCCCTTCATCTCTCTAAGTTCTAGCCATATTGACAAGACCCAATGGAAACCCTCTGTCTTTACAGAAGGCTCATCACCAGAGTCTAGGATGTACCTCCCTTCCCTAGGATACAGTGCTTGGTTTTTCTTACTCTTGTCTTTAGCTTTGTTTAACCTACTTGTTCAGGTATGGCCAGTGGGCTTTTCTTCTCATTCTTGTGCCAATCCAGATTGGATATAGCTGATTAGATGAAGGTTGCAAGACCATTTACCAAGTCTGTGCAAAGGATGCTGTGGTGGATTAACAGCATCTTTCTTGGGTATACAAGTGAGGAATAGAACATTTGGGCTGTGTATCTACCCTTCCAAAACTAGCCTATAAATACCTAAGGAATAAGATTCTCTCACTCTGGTTTATATCCTTTGCATGCCTGGTGTGCTTCTGACTTCATGCTAAGGACTTAAATGGTATTTGTTGATCAATGTCCCAAAAGCTGCCATCAACACAATAGGGAATAAGTTCTAAATGAGTCTGGAAAGCAATATCTTGTTTTTACCAAGAGACAACACTTCCCATAAAAGTAAAGTGCCAGAGAAGGAATACTAAGTATTTTTCTCCATGAGTCCTGGCCAAACATAAAGTGAAATTCCATATGCAATCACACTTAGAACTAGATTTATTTGTAATATGTCTAGGCTCATTGGAATTTTTATTGTTTGTATATTTAATCCATGGTAGTCATTGTCCAGCTCCTTCTACCTGATGCTTGATTTGGGCTTAATTGATATGCTTTAAGGGAAAAGAGAGAAAATACAAAATATATCCGACTGAAAAAAAATAAAATGAAAATATGGTGGGGAACCAGAGCTAATGAAAACAGCCTGCCTGATAAAAATAGTCATATTTGCTTTGAAAACTTGCACCTCTTCCAGAGTAGATAGAGGGAACAACTGGGTGGTGTCCACTGAAGCATCTGAATCCTGATCTCTGTCCATTTTTAGCAAATTCCAGTAACCTTTGAGGTTCATTCTCATTTCATTAAAAAAACCAAAAACTCCCCTATAGTTATAGTACTTACTGCCGGGGTTAATTGGAATTTCGACTTCAACGATTTCTGGAAGCTTAGAACAAAATGTATGTTTGAAAAACAAGAGAAACAAATTGCAGAAGATGGACAGGTTGGGTTTACATAGAAATTTCATGTTCTTTAGATCACAGGAGAAGTGGGCAGCTGCCGGAGCCCAGCTTTCAACTGCTCAGTGGATAGCCAGCACCAGCCTTTCTGGGGAGATCAGAGGTGGGGGGAGCCTTTACCTGGCTTGGACCTCATGTCCTTAGATAAATGGAAAGGACAATGGACTTGGAATGAGAAGACCTAAATTCAAGTTTTTCCCAGATGTCTGACTTTGCGCGTGTGACATAGCCACTCCAAACCTTGATTTCCCCTCTGAAAAAAGGAAATAGTCATTTTTCCTTACACTACGGGGTCATGATGGCCAGATAAGAAAATGGAAGCTGGAAGACTTGATAAACTATAACCACAGCAAATTAAATTATTACCACCCAGTGTCACTCAAGCCCAGTTTCTTAGCCGTTTCTCCAAATAACTTGCCTTCAAACAGAGATCACTGAAGTCTTTCTTCAGGGATCTGGACCTCATTTCTACCAAAAGCACCTGAAGGATATAACTCCTGTATGAAACAGTGGCTTTCTATACCTAGATGGTGGAATAGGAGATACAGTTTGACTAGACTCCCTGGTGAGAACCATAGCCTTTAATGTAGAAAAATGGATGCTGAGCAAACTTTAGAGAAGGTAGAGGAGACGTGGGTTTAGAAATTGGGGACTGGTTTCTAACCATCCCCTGGAATCCTACTCAGTAGGGGGTCTCCTTAGTCCTACTAAGGGAGTCTATGACTGAGCCCTCTACCAGCTTGTCTCAGGGCCTGATTCAGAACCCCTCCACCATCCAAGGCAGATTTCTAAGCAACTTCCAGATGTTTCATGTCCTTTACAGAGATGATTGGCATATAGATGACATACCGTCTTTTTCTCTGGTCAAGAGATTGTTACTTTGTGCCAAACGTCAGCAATCTACTCCTAAAAATGCCTCGTATCTACTAGAAGACATCCATTCATTCACCTAACATTGCACAGACCAACAGAATGGTTTCTGTGCTAGGAATTGACAATAAAGTGGTGAGCAAGATAGGAAGAATCTCTGCCTCACAGCATTTGCATTCCTAAACCCACAGCACACAGGAAGGCCCTTGAATGAGAGGAACCTCCTGTCTACACATGTGATGCTACATTTTAAAAGAGCACTGAATTCTGAGTCTTTTTTTCTTTGTTACTAATTCACCATGGTACCTTTCTTTCTCATCCTCTACTTCCTAATCTGTGAAACTGGAGGCCAAAATGAGTTCTCTCAGGACGCTTTTAGTTTCTAGAATAAGCTAATTGCTTGACCTTAGGAAAACCTCTGCTTCGGTTTCCATATTTATTAGAGAGAAATTATGACATTCTCCCTACTATCACTGCTAGCTGTTTCTGAAACTGAATTTAGGTAATATGTGGATGTTTGAACTGTGTGTGGGCAAACATAAGGTGCTGTGAAGACTATTATTAGGATGTGATCACTAACCTAGTAAGAAGGAGGGCAGCCTTGAGGTTTCTTCTTGGGGACCCAGAGTGTACACGTCTGCCACTTACACTAAAAGCATGCAGATCCCTGCCCTGTGCAGGTGGCTGAAATAGGCTGCAATTATTAGAAACTCTTCTTTCTATCTAGAGGACCTAGAGTGCTTGAGGCATAGTACATCTGTAGTAATACAATTGAGAAAAGTCTCCGTTGCCTAATGAGAAAATAACCTCCTGCCGCCATTTACGTATGTTCCTTAAAGCTAGGCTCAAACTGGTTTCTTCTCGTTTTTGAAGAACATTTGAACCTTTTCTTTCCCTTTTGCTGTTGTTTGGAGCTTGCTTTCCGAAGCCGACCTACAACCTTTATTTTTCCTAAGCTTGATAGTCCAGAAGCATAGCACCCTCCCCCCAACACCACCACCCCCCAGCCAGGTCACTAAGTACCATCAGCAGCATGCAGGCCACCTTTGCCATATTTCTACTGAGAGCTGTACTACAGAATCAGCCCAGAGGTATCAATGATGATAATTTTGTCCTTGATTCTATCTCAAACTTGAGTTTACCCTGCCCTTGTAGCATAGAGTAGGTAATGCAGCTGATTGGAGATAAGCAGTATGTGCCCTGAGTGACCGTGCTCCTGTCGGAGTTGCTTGGCTACAAGATGACACTAGGGGAATGCTTTGCATTTCCTCTGACACCATAACAACCGGACTCAAAAGTATATTTTGACTAAGAATGTAGACATCATGCTATCATTTACACAGGGATTCGTTTTTGGAATTCCTTGTTCGGCTAAAGAAAATGTTGTGACTGTTGATTTTGTGGTTTATCTGAGCACTTGCAACAGAATAAAGCCTACAAGCATTTATTGTGCTTCCCTCATCACCACCACTAAAATGGCAAAATGGCCCAGTCCCGAGTGGAGAGAAAGTACAAGGGTCAGCTCTGAATCTCAGTAGTACCCTTTAGAAGGGAATTATTTGCAGACGAGAAATTTGCCAAGGTAAGTCATGCGTCCATGTGTTGGAATGTGTGTTGCTATCTGGGCTCAAGTTGTCTGCTTACCCAGCTATCTCTTTGGTCAAGTGAATCCCACAGGGCCAAGCAGTACATCTCCCCTTAGCTGCCCCCAAAAAGAGACATAAACATCTCAGACACATAGGGAACAGGGTTGTGCAACACAGAAATCAGCAAAATGCATCAAATATGCATGTCTTGATTACAATGTTAAAATAGACTTTTTACATATTCCTTCTTATGTATATAAAACACTGACAATACACCCCACAATGTCAGAATGAGGGTATGGTAGGGGAATTAACTATTTCAGTTCTGCATCTAACAGCTGTAGTCTTTGCTACAGTTGAAAGCATAATTCAAATGTGGCAATGGGTGATTAAAATCAAGTTTAAAAAGATACAGGTTTGATTTTTCTTTAAGATTTTCCCAAGTCACTCTAGCCCATGGAAATGTCTTCTGTCTTTAAATTATCTTCTGTGAGCTTACTGTTTTATAACCTTCAGTTGGAAATTATGTACTGCTTTAAAACACCTGGATTTGAAGATTAAATTTGCTTAAATGTTAAAAAAAAAAGATAGTGTTTGCATCATTTCTCATGTAACCATTCCCAATTAATGTTAATCACAAACAGTGTATGATTATTATCTAATATTAAAATACACAAGGCACACCCAATTTGATCTAGATTTCCTTCCAGTTAAAATCATGGGAAAGTGTTAGGGTGTTTTTCTTTTCGTGTGTATTCAATAATAAAAGACTATCAGTCTGATCGGTAGAAAGTCTTAAAAATAATAAAACTAACAGCAGCTGATTGTAATTTATCTTTCAGAAAAACAGTTGTTATACTTTCCATTCCAGAGAGGGAAAAAGTTGTCAGGGGTGAGCACTTCTGCACATTTTGATCACTTGGAATTCATCTTCATTTTTGCATTAGAGGCTGAAGCAGCCCCAGACCCAGATGTGCAATTGATTTTTGTTCAATTTCAACTCTGGGGAAAATTACACAGAAGTGCGTAATTTTTTCTCTGAATGCCCAGATTATGTAAACACACCCATTTCGTTTTAATAACAGAACTAGGGACATCCACTGGGAGAGCATGCTAATATTTTTTTTCCTCTCAAAATTGTATTTTGGGGCAAACCTTGCACAAAGAAGGATTTAGGGCCTTTTATAGCCCAGGGAATGGACAACATCTTATGAGCCACTTTGCAAATACATATGGCTACATGTAATGGAAACAATGCACCTTCACTTCTCTTCACTTTACACTGCCATGTTGGTCTCTTTGATCATGTATGAAGCCTTGAAATAGAAAACTTGCCTGGCTTGGTTTGCATTTGTGATCACTGACCTCTAAATTATAGTGATCCAAACTAACCCCTTCCCATATGGCTTGAGCGTGAGTTGTCTGAGTATGTTGCTTCCAACCTGGTTTTGAGCAGAAATGGTTATGTTCCCCTGGTGAGGCAGCTCATGACCAGTGAATGGTCTGGTGACATGACCAGTGAAAATGGGCCCATGTGCCATCTTTATGGTTTCTTCTCTAAGCATCCCAGATGCTGGAGCTCTCTTGGATCCACTTTAGACATTTCAAGTTCAGCTGGGGAAAGGACGACATATAGAAAGACAGGGAGAGAGAGCCTTTTCCTCAATGCTTTGCCTGTGTTAAGTTCCACAATGATAAAGCAGAGAGATAAAATAAGATTAGCTTATCTATGGCACTCTTGGGTCATCCATTAGACTTGGCAATGTGGCCTTCAATAACAGTTTAGGCTTAGCCTGCAGGGCTGCATAGGCTCTTGCATAAACAGATATATATATTTTATGAGATTGAGTATATGAACTGACATCAGGAGATTTTATGGAGGGCTTAATTACTCTCAGAGGTTTAAAAAGTGTTAAATGGGAGATATTTGGTCAAAAGTAAAAATGACAATTAAAAATTGCTTGACACTAGGACCCAAACAAAGGCTTGCTTTGAAAGCACTTGTTTGTGTTATCACTGTTTATGTTTTCCCACAATCTGGACTCTTTCTGGAGTCAATAAATACCATGTTTGCTAACAGAATGAGTGCTAGCAATTAGCAGAGTTCTAAGCGATGCCGGGTAAATAGCTGCATTGTTTGCTATGAAAATTACCAGGGAAAGACTAACCAGGGTTGTTTTTACCAGCTCCAAAAAGAATCCCTCAGAGCCTTCTGGAGAAAGGCAGCATAATTCAGGAAAGGGTACAGACTGTGGAATTAGATAGGCAAGAGTTTGAATCCCAATTCAGTAATTTAATAACCTTAAAATGTGGTCTCAAGTACCTCATCCATAAAACGAGGGTAATAATAACTATCGCAATGGAGTTGTTCTAAGGATTAAATAAGTTGAGTATAGGAACATAATATGCATAGTCGAAGGAAATCATTTTATTAGGGTTCATCCCTTTTGTTTCCTTAATTCCCTAAAGAATATCATCTGAGAGTTTATTTCTGCAGATTTGAAGGAGACATACAAATCAAGTACGGTACTTTTCCCCCTTTGTCCGAGGCTTGCATAAACCTGTCAGAACTACGTAAGGAAATGATTGTATCAGAACCAAAGTGTGGTCTTCCATTTCTAGCAAGATGAATGACCAAATGTTTAGAGAGAACCCTCCCAGTTTGCATTTAAATACACTAGATGATAATAGGTAGACAGAGATTGGGAAGAGAACAAGGTCAGGAAACGTCCAGAAAGCTCTACTTCACAGGGGTAAGCAACTCCTACAGCTGGCATCTGTGACCTAGGTGTTAGAGCTATGACCAGTGTGGGAGAGATTTGGACAGGACTTAAAGCAGACCCTGAGCAGGATGGGAGATTGAATCTTTACAAAAAGCCAGGACCCCACAAGGTGACATTCTTAGTAGGTGAATTGGGGGGGGGGGGTGTTGGAAACCCACACCGCAGAAGAGTTGCTGTTCATGACTCCAAATGATAAAGAGGATATGTAGTCTATAATTTCTAAGCTTCTAGAAGAAAAACTGCAAAGAGAAAAACTTCAAATACAGAAAAACCTCAATAAGTCAAGAAAGAAAAGCGGTAATAAAAGAAATATTGAAGAGTAGAACAGATACCACAAAATAAAGTCGTAAAAATGAATCCAGATATTTCAGTAACCGAAAATCAGTGCAACTATGTTTGATAACAAAGATTATCAAACTAAATTAAAACACACACACATACACACGCTCACACAAAATCCAGCTACATGTTTATAAGAAGCACAGAATGGTTAAAAGTGAAGGTTAGAGAAAGGTATTCCAGGCAAACATTAACCTAAAGGAAGTCTTCATTACTATAATAATATCAAACAAAAGTAGTATTAAAGGCAAAAAAATAATACACTAGAGATAAAGAGGTGAATTTTCTCAAAAGCTAACATTTCTCAGGAAATATAATGTTGAGTTTATATGTAATGAGTAGTATAGCTTCAGATATTAAAAATAAATTAACAGAATTACAGGGATAAATATACAACTCTACATCATAGTAGGAAATTTTTACTTAACAGTTTTCAGTAGAACAGAGAAAACTAGAACAGCACAAAGAATAAGCTTGACCTCAAGGACATATGTAAAACACTGTTCCAACACTTAGGGAGTAGAAATTCCTTTGAGGGAGACACAGAAAATTTAATAAAACTAATGTTGTAAGGCATAAAGCATGTCTCAACAAATGGTAAAGAATCCATTTTATCATAAGAATAGAAACAAATTAGTTATAAAAAGATAAATGGATACATAGGGAAATTTTAAAATCCACTTTTTTAAATAACCCGTGGGTCAAATAATAAATCGTAATAGAAACTATGGAAATGATAAGTACTACTTAACAAAATATATGAGATGAAGCTAAAGTAGTACTTAATGAGAAATTTATAGCCTTGAATGCTTATATTTAAAAAAATAGCTATCAACTGAAAAATTTAGAAAAAGAGCAGAATAAACCCAAAAATAATGGAGGAAAAAGTAAGATAACAAAAACTAATGAAGTAGAACACAAAAATAGAGGATCACCAACATCAAAAGTCCATTCTGTGAGAAGCATAATGAATTAATAAGATTGAAAAAAATGAAATTGCACAAATAACATAAAGGATGTAAAGGGGTCTTTAATTACACATGCACATGAAGTTAATTAGATAATAAGGCAAAATTATAAACTAGGCAGATAAATTTGAAAATTTGTGTACAGTGGACATTCTAAAAGTACATACTTATTATCAAAACTAATTTGAGAAGAAAACTGATCCTTTAACCGTGAAAGAAATGAAATTGGTAATTTTTTTTACTACTGGAAAACACTAAAGCAGAAGGTCTTGCATGTAAGTTATGCCAAATATTCAATCCAAAATACATAAAATCTTTTAGACAACAGAAAAAGTGGGAATATTCCCAGACTTACTCTGCAAGGCCAATATTAACCTTGGACCCAAACCTTGACAGAGTATAAGAAAATAAAAGTACACACCACTCAAATATCTAGAATATTAACAAGTAAAAACATTAGCAAGCCAAATTAAGCAATGGATTTTAAAATGATATACCATAAATTTGGGTTTATCCCTGGAAGCAAAGTTAGTTCATTATTAGAAAATTATTTAATGTAATTCATCATATCAACTAATTAGAGGAGGAAGCCATATGTCATCTCAGTATATACTCCCAAAAAAATCATTCTGTAAATGATCATTCAATAAATCTATCCATGATAAAAATTCTTAGCAAACTAGGAATAGAATGGCACTTTCTTAACCTGATAAAGGATACCCACAAAAAATTTATGGCAAACATCGTTTTCAATGGTGAAATATTTTTTAAAGCCCCTTTAAAATCAGGATCAAAATGAGCATGCTAGCTCATGACTTCTATTCCACATAATTTTGGAAGTTCTAAAGACACATGACCTAGAGAATAACTTTGTATGTGAGGAGACAGGCAACCAGCATGTTCATAGCAGCTTTGATTTTAATAGCAGAAAACTGGAAATTACCCTATTATCCTTTGACTTAGAATGGATAAATCAGTTGTGGCATCTTCATACAATGGCCTTCTATACAGCAGGAAAGCAAATGGACCGTAGCTATGTGTGTCCACATGGATGAATAATATTGAGCAAAAAAGCCAATCACAGAATACATATACAGTATCATTCCACTTATATGAAGTTTACATAAAGTTCATAAGCAGGCAGATTTCAATGTATGTCTTAAAATATATATGTAAACTGTAAAGAAAGATAAGGGAATGATTAACACAAAATTCAGAATCTTGATTACATCGGCGGGGAGCAGGGTGGAGAGGATCCAGGAAGGGCTTGTGATAATTTTCCATATCTTGAGCTGGTAATAGATGCGTTGTTGATTTCCAACAATGAATCATGGCTTCCCAGACTAATAAGAGAGATCTGATAACTTACCCCTGTTCCAATTGGCTTCAACTTGAAACACCTGTGACCCCCCACTTACCCAATAATTATAGTCAACTGAGGCAGTTACTCATTGGCCTGCTCATGGTATAAATGTCTTATCTCTTCTTTATCCTTGTTTGTTTTCTGGGATTTTTTCTTTTGTTTTGCTATGTGTCCTTTCTATAATCCAGGACTTGCGTCACTGTTGTTGTCTTTTGGATTATAAGATCAAGTGTATGATCTAGAGAATGGCCAAGGATGTACAGAGGAGATTGCTAGGAAAGACTATCTTATATCTGTATCATTTATCTTCCTTTTAATAGCCAAGCTCCAGAAAGTAATAAAATTCAGCACACAGTGTGTTCTGTGACTCCCTAACCTCTCAAAAAAAAAAAAAAAAAAAGACCAAATAAAAATGAGAAATGTTTCCGTTCGGTGTGCTGTGTGTACAATGCAAAAATTGTAATCCAAATAAAGATTTAGAAAAGAAAGATGAAAACTCAAACAAGACCATTCTACCCTCTGGGAATTCACAGTCTAAATATGACATACATAGAGAGTGAGATAGGAGAAAAGAAAGTGGGTGGTAATGATATTGCTGACAATAATGTCTATTCAGGAAATGGAAATATCTAGAAAGAAGAGTCAGCTAGTTCTTGGGCATTGATCAAAGAAAAAACATACAGAAAAAGAGGAAGGTCACTTTATTTTATAAAATTCTCCTTCTGACTTCAGGTGTTACACAGCTGGTCTACCTCCCCTGCGCCCAGGGTCCTGGGGTATTTTGGCTAACGCTATTTGCAGTGCCCATAAACTCAAAGGAGGTTAGTGCTGAAGGGGATATGACAGAACGGTCGTTGTGCAAAAAACTCAAATACATTTAAGAAGTGGAAAAATCATAGGATTTTGTGAGGTTACCTTACTCTGGTAACATCACCAGAGTATGAAGTAGTGATTACTGCAGAGAATGTTGGAGTACTTTCCCCTCCCCCGCTCTCGCTAAAGGCAATCACATCCAGAAACTTCCTTCATTGTGCCAGCCACACTAAATATGTCTGCTGGCTCCAAATGACCCATGGAATACCAGTTTGTGAGCTTTAACAGCTCCCATTGCACAGATGGGAGATATTGATAGTGGTAGTGATTTACCCAAAATGACACAAAGAGCAGAGATGAGTCTAGGATCCAGAGCTGTTCAACATGATGGACTCAGTCTGAAACCATGAGGGAGGAGACATGTGCATGTGTTTTTATGCGAACAGTTTTTGCTAGCTGGAATAAAACAAGAGGAGTATAGAAGTTTTGTAAACAGAGAAGTTTTATATTGGGGTCAATAAAAGAGACCAAAAACTTGATTGAATAAAACATCTTGCTTCCAGCTCATTGCATCCTTGTCCATATTGATCAGCTGTAATAGAGCATGACAGAGATATTGATTGACTGAAGCAATTCTCAGATATTTGGGACCTGAAAGCAGCCATAGACTATCAGGAAGGCAACGCTCTACAGAAGCCTACAATTAAGAAAGTGAAGCGAAAAGGGGACTTGGGCATAAGGTGTTCTGTATTTATATCAATCTATCAAGTGACATGTCTGAAGCAGATTGTGCCTCATTTTCTTCACCTATAAGTTAACAGATAAGCATATGCTGGTGATTGTCTTATAAAGAGCTGTTGATGAAATGCCTACTTAAAGTATGTGCCTGGGTTTTTGCTAATACTGATTTCTAAAACACTGTCAAAAACAATGACAATAGATTAGATACACACTTTACATTTGTCATCTACTTAAAAAAAAGAAAACACAGAAAAACAACAGCAAAGGAAAACGTTAAGGACATAAATCTATCAAGACATGGGAAGCAGAAGGGAAGATGGCAGTACACACATTTTGGGGGCTGGAAAGCAGACAGGCTCATGGTAAATGTATTGGCAGACCCAAGATATTAATAGCTGAGTTAAAATCAAGGAGATCATTGAAAAGTTTGAGAAACAACCAGATCCCCAGACCTCCTCTCCCGCTCCTTATATTCAATTCAGGAGACTGCCATGCTCCCAGCCCTGCCAATGGGGGACGCTTTATTCCTTTGAAAAGGGTAAAATAGTCTCTGGGGATGGAGTGCACCAGGCACAGATGAGAACAAGACTCCAGAACTTCGGCTTCTCTGGGAAGAGGAAACTGATGGAATACCTAATATGAGGCATCCTAACAGGATATTTACATAAGTGGTAAAGAGTTTGGGGCTAAGGGACCCGTAAGTATTTAGAAAACCAAACAAATTAAGAAACAAGATAATTTTACCTCTTGGGAAAAGAGGGAGGAATTGTGATGGTGGTTTACTCTGGGCTCCTTTTGGGTAGCATCTGAATACTGTAGTAATGTAAACACTGCATCCTGATTTAATGAAAATGACTGTATTGGGGTGAAGAGGGGATGGGAAGAACGTGTGCTGTAGAAGTGGAGGGAGGAAAGAGGTAAGTTCATAATGTGTTCATAGTGTAAAATCAGTTTTTTTAAAGTTGGACACTTTAATTTTTTATTTAAATTTAAGTTAACATATAGTGCATTATTAGTTTCAGGGGTAGAATTTAATGATTCATCATTTTCGTGTAACACCTAGTGCTCATGACATCGCATGCCCTCCTTGATGCCCATCACCCAGTTCCCCATCCCCCCACATCTCCCCCTCCAGCAACCCTCAGTTTGTTTCCTAGAGTTAAGAGTCTCTTATGGTTTGCCTCTCTCTCTCTGTTTTTATCTTATTTTATTTTTCCTTCCCTTCCCCATGTTCATCTGTTTTGTTTCTTAAATTCCACATATGGGTCAATCCTTTTTTTTTTTTTTTTAAGTAGTCTCCACACCTAATGTGGGGCTTGAACTCATGACCCTGAGATCAAGAGTCACATGCTCTACTGACTAAGCCAGCTAGGCACTCCTTGAAGTTGGACACTTTTTTTTTTTTAAGTAGCAGTATAACTATGTGATTTAGAGATAAAGGAAGTAAATACCAAAATAATCAGCTGTGGGAGTGGGGAGCTGGGTAAGGGGAGGAGGGCTATCGTCAGATGTTTTTTATGGCAAATCGTGTAGAACAATTCAATTCTTTAAAATTAGGCCTAGGTATCTTTGATCTAAAATCCATATATTATTTATTTATTTCAAACCGATTAATAAAAATAAGGTGGAAGTATGTGCCGAAAAGCCGACTTAGTGTTTGCTCCAACAGCCAGAGGTGAGGAGGACAGAGATTGATACTCTGTCCATCTGCATGTCTTTCCTAGCAAACCCAGTCTGTTCACATGCAATTCGAACGATGCCTTGGTCTGGGGCAGATGAAATGATGTGCCCTCGCTTCAGGATAATGGGAACCAGATGGCCTCAGCCTTCTCGAAACATGTCATTTGTAACTGCTTTTATTTACCTTGCACTTTGGGTTATACTTCTTTAGGACATTTTTGGATCTTACAGATAGTAAGAATTATATTCTGAGAATCATAACATCGTTAAGACTTGAAACGGTCCTGGGGTTTATGGATTCTACTTACCTACTTCCTTCAGAATAAATCGGACATATGCCTTTTACTTAAAAAGGCCGGGTGGGGAAGGGGGCTGTCACTGCTCACTCACCTTGGTGTGTCTTACAGTCTTGGATGTGGCGCTTTGTGGCTCTTAACCTTTTCTCAGTTGTGAGGCTTTTAATCTCATTAAAGCTGTGGGCTGGCTCTTGAGAAAAATTCCTGTAAACAGATTTTACATACAGTTTCAGAGAATTACAGAGTCCCTGATGCCCATTCACGAATCACTTAAGTGTTCATGAACTTGTTATGAGTCTGATCCATATTACTTGCTATACCAATAGATTCTAAATAAGTGTTGAATTAAATGAATGGACCCAAAGGGAAGGACTCTAGTTCCAGCTGACTTACTAGGCGAAAACAAGGACGCACAATCAGTGCACTGTTTTATTTTATGTCTTTGATTTTCCTCTTGGAATATGGACAATTGGTTTTGAATGTCTTTCTCTCCTTGCTCTTTGGACTCTGTCGGTCCTTGTGTCTTCCTCCATTTATCCTGAAGCAGTACAGAAGGAATGTCTTCCCTGCTACTTAGAGTCCTGAATTTCTAGACTAAACTTGTAAAAAGTACCCTCAACAGTACATGTTGCTGTTCTAAAATAAGTAAGTAAATCAATAAATAAAGCTGCATTATGCCCAGTTTGTTCCACATATTCAAGGCTGCCATATGGCTTCAATGGATGTCTAGTGAAAATGTATTTAGTATCTCATAAAACCTACGTAAAGATGTCAAATGCCCATAATTAAAGATGAATCCTCTTTGAGACATTGCTTTACCGATTAGCCACCTGGAGCTGTCTGGCCAAGTCCTAATCAATTAGGCAGTTGTGGACATTTTGAAGATGTACAAGTCCTGAGGAGAGGGGAGAATACTTAGCAAGTTGTGTAGTGATGATAGTGCTGGGGTAATGGGGCTCTGGATGTTCTCATTAGGAAAATGCCTCATTGCAGTCCATTTCTACTCCCTCAGGTAATCACCATTGGAAGGAACGGCAGCATTACCTGAGCCCTGCCCTGCGCAGGATAATAAAACTTGCCGTGGCCATGTGAGGAGCAGTATACTAGAGGTCATAGGAAGGTACTTGAGGAACTAACCTTACTCTGTTGCTGGTCCTTCCCATTCTCCAAAAGGCAGTTATGTCTCCATTTAAGTCCTCACCTCGCAGTGCTGCCAGCCCCGCAGAATTGCATCATCATTCCCTTCGCGTCAGTTAGTTCTCCAACCAGGTAAGAACAGCTGCGGGGAATGTAAATCATAGTGGGCCTCGGATTTGCCCCGGGAAGACCTGGAACACCAGGCAGACGCCTGCGTCACAATCCCAGAGATTCCGGTTGTCACTCCAGGTACATTCAGCTCATGTTCTTCCCTTGGCCTCTGCCTTCCCCTGTTTCACCCCTGCACATAGGACCACAATCTTATTTTCATGCTAGTGGTTATCCTAAACAATCAGCCATGAGTATCCTGAAGACTTTGGGATGGGTCACCAAGGCTTGCAGAATGTTTTCTTTTTTTAATTGAAATTCAGTTAGCCAACTTATAGTACATCATTAGTTTCAGATGTAATATTCAGCAATTCATCAGTTGCATAGAACACCCAGTGCTCATTACATCACGTACCCTCCTTAATGCCCATCACCCAGTTACGCCAGTCCCCCACCCACCTCCCCTCCAACAGCCCTCAGTTTGTTTCCAAGAGTTAAGTCTCTCATGGTCTGTCTCCCACTCTGACTTCTTCCCATTCTGTTTTTCCTCCCTTCCCCTGTGGTCCTCTGCACTGGAATGTTTTCTATAGTAACAATTTTGTCTTCCGTTTCTGGCTATAAAAACCAAAGACTACTCCAATACATGATTATTGATGTCATTATATTGCAACATGAGGACACATTTTAGGGTGGAAAATTTTGTAAAGATGTCCAGCAATCCCAGGTGTGAGCATGTCCTTTAGTGAATCTCGGGAGGGACAGAAGGTGGAGGAGGTGGTGACCCCTCCAAGGGTGGTGAAGGCGCCACCGGGGTGGTCACCCGGGCACCACTTGCCTTACGGAGAGCAAGTTAACTAGGAGATGGTGTTGATTTTTGCAGGTGTTCTTAAGAAACAAAGTGAGAAAGTTGGACTTACCCCGAAAATAAAACTGAAACTTATGTTAGAAACAACAGAATGTAGCACTATTTCAATTGCAACGGAATCTGGCTTTAGCTCTCACAAAGTAAAGGAAGTCTCAAATTACATGATTAAAACCATCTTCTTGAGGTTTAGGAGAGGAGTGGTTGGCGTATTTCCATTTTATGCAAGCCTCTTGAGGAGTGTTTATGCATTGACTGTCAGCGCCTTGACAGAGCGCACCCTCTCCATCCCCACCGACTCACAGGCTGGGCCAACTGCTCGCCACTTGCCATTGCTGCCTCCGAGCAGGACCCGTTACTCAGCATCGCCTAAGCATTTACACAGAAGATTCCGGGTGTATTTTCAGAGGTTCTCCTCCTTATCTTTGCTGGGGTCTTTGTCTTGAAGTGCTTCAGCTCTGGCTTCAACATGGAAGTCAACTTCCTCAAAGCTAGCAGCCATTAACCACCCCCCCCATCTTTTGGTGGCATTTAGGACAATACTACAAATAAAAGGCCAGCCCTTAACTTGTGGGGGACTGACCCACTAATAGATTTTTTTCTGAGGTACAGTTCTCTGCACCCTGGAACAGAATTCTGTTACATCACTTAAACGTGTGTCCGAAGAGTTTCACACTTCCCAAGAGCCAACACTTAAAACAATGCCAGAACGTAAGAGCACTTAATATTCCTGTCCTGTTTTGTTCTGTCCCCACACTTGACAATGAAAGTCTCATCTTTCCATACCCTCTGCCGTTGTCTTTATGTGTCCACACACAAGAATTAAAATGAACATTTATTGAATACTCCCTTTGGCAGGATTTTCTGCTTAACATCTTACAGCCTTTCTCCCCAACATCAAGTAGAGGAAGTAGGTACATTTTACAAACAGGGAAACTAAAACAAAGCATTTTATCCAGACTGGTTTAAAATTACCAAGAAAAATAAGTAGAGAGGGAATAAAGAAATGAAACAAGAGTGGAAGACGCTGACAGTTGTAGAAACGGGGTGGTGATTGTAATGTGGTTTCAAAGTACTATTCTTGCTACTTTTGTATATGTTTGGAAAGGTCCATAAAGTGAAAGTGTGAGAATTATAAAAATACAACTAATTAAATCTAAACCTTGGGAGAAAAAGCATCTCTTCTTTATCTAACCTATGGTTAAGATTATTTGGGTGCCCCCCCCCACACTATGGAAAATGCTCGTAATAGCTGAGCTCTCTGCTAGAGGTCCACTGAAACCCTGAGTTGTCCGTTTCCAACCATTATTGCCTGCCCGTGGCCTTAAATTGTTCAGATTTCCTTTGGCTTTCCTCCTGAGTGTTCCATGGAAGCCTGTGTTGTCCCCCAGGAAGACATCAGGGGATGTCATTTCAAATGCCATGAAATAATCTTTTTGCACTGTTCAGTTGTGATAATGTGTGCTTTTCCCTGTAGCTTCTCTCCAGTGTAAACTGCTCCTTTTCCATGTTATCTGTGCTGCCACCTCATTTTCTTGTTGTTAACTGAAGAATTGTTCATCTCTATTTAGACTTCAGATCTGCATCTGCTTTATGCTGTTCCATCTGTTCTGCATTGTAGTTTCCTTGTAATATATTAGGTGCTGCGTAACATTTAAAGAGACAGTCAAGTGAGCATGAGCCTTGAGCTTTCTCTCTCTCTCTCTCTCTTTAGCAGAAATAAAAATGGTGTTTTGTCACCAGGTGGAAATCACTTTACCTTTGAAAATTTATGAAACTGCTTTTTAAAAATTCTTTTTTTCTCCCTCATTCTTTTTAGAGTACTTTTCTCTTCACCTTCATCCTTAGCATCATCCCAACCCACTCTCAGAACTAAGTGATTTGGTCTCCCTGGACAGATTGGAAGTCAAACACTTCCACACCAAAAGGACTGGTGTGGAAATAATGGACTGAAAATCCAAAGGTCCCCGTGGGTCTACGTGTCTCTGTTTGATACTCGGGGTGAGCAGCTCTTGATCAGGAAAGGACAGCTTCCAATTTTTGGCTTCTGAGTCAGCATAGTTGGATTGTAATCCCACCTCTGCAAGTAGCCTTCCCCTGGTTTAACCAGGTCCCGTGTAGGGCAGCAGGATGATACTTACCTTGTAGTATTGTCGTGAAGATCATCTTTAAAAAGTTTCCAGTAGAGGACCCGTCATCTATTGCAAAAACTTCAGAAATGGTCAGTAGCTATAATTACTATTAATTCTACAAGTCACTGACAGCATGGGAAAGTGCTAACTATGGACTGTAATAGCTACAAAAAAAAAAATAATGTGTTTTCTCGGTTGCCAAATTAAGTTGAAACCAATTTTCACATTAACAGCAGGCATTCGCTAACTTAGAAAACACAGCTACCAACGAGGCTCCAAAAGAAGGTCTTTGAGGCTGATGCTCATTTAATGTGTCATATTCACTTTGGGTAAAAACTTTTGCTGAAATGTGAGAGGCTCGTTGGATTTATTTTTTTCCTTTCTTGTCTACCCAACTGTCATGTGTATCCTCAGAGGTGGAAGTCTTCTGACCAGGGCTTGGTTAGGACAGGAGTTTCATGCTTTGATTTTGTTTTGTTTGAGGTTCGCAATGAAGAATTCAGAAGGAGAATTGTCAGATGTTCTAGGGAAAGCACGGACGTCACCGTATTTCTGTTTTCTGAAAGTTGAAAATGACAAAGAACAGTAATGCTAATAAGTGGTACTGTGTCTGGTCGAGTTCAAAAGTGTAATTCACTACTTCTGAGGAAATCGAAAACTTTGATGAGAGGAGCTCTTCTGACAAATGAAAAAGTCTAAGACTGACAGTAAAAAAATTTTTTGGTAACATCTGTATTCGTACATTTGCATTTTTAGCAAACATTTATTGAACATCTTCTGTGGGCCAGGTATATTGTTAAATACTGGGATGTTAAAATGAGGAAAACTATTGTAAAAGGAGAGAAGTGGCTTGGTTAAGTTCTGTATTTTTAGGAGAGTTTTGAAAATGAGCTCATTGTAAATGTATGGACTGGGTTTAAATAAAGTCACAAAGGATGGTGCTATAGCCCAGGCATCATGACAGTGAGGAGCTATGACCACCCCTTGGCCTCACTGAACAAGGGGAAGGAGTAAAGCCTGGAGCCTGGAAAGAGGCCGGTAGGAGTCAGCCACCTCTGGGACATGCATAGGCCCCACGCAGTGAGCTCTAGGCAATCCGGGATGGCCTGCCCCCAGAGGCAGCTGAAGAAGATAAACTCCACCATTAGTCCTCTCCTGCCCATGCTGCCTAGTGGCAGATCCCCCCTGGTAGCCAGAGGGAAAGGGGGCACACTGGTACATTTCACAGAGGTCAGCCTCCCAGGGCACAGAGCAGAGTGGAGAAGGATCTGGAAAGGGCAAAGGAAAAAATCAGCAAAACATGACCCTCCCTCAAGAGACTCAGTGGAACGTAGAAGACTGAAGCACAGGCAGATAAAGTTAATACCCATAGTAATTAACATGGTACTGGTATTTGCAGAATAATAAGAGAGCCCGGATGGCAAAGCTACCAGCTCCGGTCCTAGGGAACATTTAGTCTGGATCTCAAAAAATGTAGTACAAATTTGCTGGATGACAGAGGAAGAAGGAGGGATAGCACAAGGGGCAGAGGAAAAGGCAAGTATATAAATCACCCAAGGGGCGCCTGGGTGGCTCAGTTGGTTAAGCGACTGCCTTCGGCTCAGGTCATGATCCTGGAGTAGCGGGATCGAGTCCCACGGCGGGCTCCCTGCTCAGCGAGGAGTCTGCTTCTCCCTCTGACCCTCTTCCCTCTCGTGCTCTCTCTCATTCTCTCTCTCTCAAATAATCATTAAAAATAAATAAATAAATAAATAAATAAATAAATAAATAAATAAATCACCCAAATGTGCAAAGCCTGTTTAGAAATCAAGTGTGACTCCAGCGTAAGGTATATGGAACACAGGGAAAGGATTTGGGATTCTGCAAGGCTTTGTTTGGATTGGTGGAGAATATTATCCAGAATCCCTGCAACATGTCCAGCAAGCAGGGAAGATACTTCTGACCTGCAGGCTTTGAGAGAGGAGGTGTCTTGCATGCAGTGCCTAGGAGAGTGCTTGGCACATGTCCCATGCCCCAGAGCTCTTTGGAAAATGAAGGAACAAGTAAACCTAAGTCCCAAGACTGCATTTTAATTTATTAAAATTAAATTTGATATTGATTAGCAGTGAGTACTCTGTTGATTCTTCCCTTTTTGTTCTGGAAATAAGTGGATGTAAAGAACAGTGGTTTTGTGGAACAGGATGAGGAGTTAGGACCGCTATTCTTCACTAGAAACATCATTTAGCCTTCTGCATCTCAGCAATCCGGTCTGTAAAGTGAAAATTGTGCTCACTGCCTCAGCTATCTCGTAAGATTATTGTGGAGATCAAATAGATCAAAGGTACCTTGACAGGTATAAAGAATTTGACAGACAAGATGCAGTGATGCTTCTTCCTCCTGCGTCGGTAGCTTCTGAGACGAGCCACATAAGCGAATTTTTCAAATAATGCAATGTTGTTCCATTAACAAGGGTTTCTCATTCTCAGGCTATGTGCATTTGGGGTCAGAATACTTCTGGGGCTGGGGGGTTGGGGGGTGTCCTATGCATCGCAGGGTATTTTGCAGCAGCCCTGGCTTCTTCCCATTGGCCATCAGCACCCACCTCTGCCCTCCACCCCCACAACCGGTTGTGACAACCAAAAATGTCTCCAGGCTGCCAGATGTCCCCTGGAGGGCAAAATCATTCCCTGGTTGCAAACCACTGCATTGAACATTCTTTTTCTTTCTTTCTTTCTTTCTTTTTTTTTAAGATTTTATTTATTTGCCAGAGAGAGAGAGAGAGAGAGAGAGGGAGAGTACAAGCAGGGGGAGTGGCAGGCAGAGGGAGAAGCAGGCTCCCCTCTAAGCAAGGAGCCCGATGCGGGACTCGATCCCAGGACCCCGAGATCATGACCCGAGCCGAAGGCAGATGCCTAACCATCTGAGCCACCCAGGTGCCCCTGAACATTCTTTTTCAATCTTAACCATTCTAGATGGAAATCTTTCTAAAATATGTTGGTCACATCCCAGCCTGTTAAACATGGGCTCCTGAGTTGCTGCATGAGGGAATACTGGCTACAACCATCATAACATCTTTACGACGTCTTAGTGTTACTTGCCCGCACCCCAGTCTGCTATGTTATTGTTCCTTGTGCCTCCATTTCATGCATTTTCTTTTCCCTCCCTCTCTCCCTGTGAGGCTGACAGTTGTCATTTTCCCGTAAGCATCGAAGTATACTAATTTGCTATTTCTAATCTGCTCAGGATTTAAAAAGCAGTTAGCCAGCTTTCCTAGAACGCATCTAAAATGAGAATCAACAGTCTCTGAGTTTGGGTGTGCAGGAGCCTGGCAGATGGACTTGGTCCGTGGGAGCCTTGCAGAGGCCTTCCTGTTCTTACTTCCCAGCTCCTCTGCTGTCAGGGACATCTGCCAGGTAAGCGTGGTGTCATCTTGCTTATTAGAATATGACTGGAGGATGTTAGGAACATCAGCTTTCCCATAGCCTGGATTTAGGATGAAATAAGGGGGTGGGTGTCTGATAACAGTTGAAGCCTTCCTGCCAATTGCAAACCAGCGCTGCGGAGAACAACGAGTCTTTGATTTTTCCCACCACATTCTTCACTCCTGCTTCCATCTAGAAATTATGGGAGGGGCCATCCATCATTCGTATTACCTATGAAGCTGCACAGAGCCTGGTATAACGTAAGCCAATAAGACATCTGTGATATCTGAAACAAAATAAGTCTAGTGTGTTAGCACTTGGTCTGATGGGGTGGTGCTGGGCACATAGTAGGCCCTGTTTGTGGGGAACCACGTGAGTAAAGAACAAGAATAGAACCTCACTTTCCACTTGTCGGTGGGGGGAGAAAAACCTCCTGTAGGTGTGACAAGCCAAGGATAAGGACTTCAAAACTCCAGATGAAGCAAGTGGTTTGTCACGAAAGCACAGGCTAATCTTTCATGTCACAGATAAAGAGGGAGCTGTAATAGGCCCAGAGACGGGAAAATAAAATGACTAAACGTCAGCCTGTTTCCTCTTCTGCTGCAGTTCTCTTGAAAGTGCGCTGATTGGGGATGGCCCCGCGGATTCCAGCTTGCAGCACAAATCCGCCTCCCTTTATTTCCTCCGTTGCAAGTGCTGGTTTATTTCACTGGGCAGGAGGAGAGAGGTTCAGACTCCCAGTGTCTGCCTGACATCAGTGGGTAGGATCTCAGGTATCTCTAACACCTCACTTGTCCACGTTGTTAGGCTATTTCTGTCTCCTGTAGCACGGAATGATCCTTCACACCAGAATAAAGCAACCTGTGGGGGAACTTTTACCTGAATCTGTGCAAGGTCAGGGGAAAGCATTCCATTTAAAAATGGCTCTGTAACAGCACGAGAAAGGGGTCGGTGTCCAGTAGGACTCTAAACCCCGGCAGAGGAATGGCTTTCGACTTCCTGCATTTTCCCAAGGTCATGACTGATCTTAACAGTTCCCATGGGTGACAGGTTTCCAGATGGTGATTCTGGACCGGCCAGACCCTTGAGAAAGGAAGCCAAGACTGCCCAGTTTCCACCAGGGAATATGAAACCTGAGATCATGCTGGTGATCACCCTCAGAGCTTGTCCCAGAGTCCATTTACCCCATCCCCTGAATGAATGACCCCAGGGATGCTGTCACTTGCAGATTTTATCCATCACTTCTGTAAGGAGTGCCACTGAAGCCATCAAGAAGACAATCTGACCTGGCCAAAATCAGGCAAATAGCCAGTCCTCAAAATACAAATTCTTAGAGTAACCATCCATTTGTATTTTCAAAAAGGCAACAATGGTCAGAAAACATCTCTCTATGTGCCTTGGGTTCTGCAGTCTCGACATTTCAGATAGGTCACTGATTAACTGGGCTGGGTTAATGGTTCTTTTCATTATGGTGACTTTTGACCATCTTTCTGGCAGAGGGGGCCTGATTAAATCGTGGTCTGCTGTGGGTGAAAGATACCGCTTCTATGGCGTTTAGCCTCCCCAGAGACTACAGAGCGGGGAATCACACGGAGTGACTTTGGAACATGGTGGGAACTTAGCTTTGTTTTGTCTACATTCACAACAAAGAGCAGCAGTCGGTGGTTCTGAGTGCCTTTTCTAAGGAGGTGATTACACAGAATCTGTGGCAGTTTCTTGAGGCCAGTGTGTCTAGAATGGGAGCAAACAGGGGGATGGTGTGAGATGAGTTCAGCTGAGGCAGGGCTCAGGATTAGTAGACTATCAGGAAATGAGGGGTGAGAGGAGATGCTTAGGCAGGGGTGGGGCCAGTGCAGTTGATAAATTCTGGGTTGAAGTCTTACAGTCTGCTGGAATCCAAAGTATCCTAAAAAAAACTTGAATAATGAGTCTGTGGCTCAAAAGAGATGCAGAGATGTTAAAGAGATCCTGCTGCCCAGTTCATAATCATGTATTGAGTCCTTGCTAGGCGCTCGCCATTCTCCCATCTGTGATTTAAGAGAATTTCTGTAAGCCTTTGAGATGTGAATTATTATCTTTGTTTTGAAGATGGATAGCTGAGGGCTTTGTCCCTATTGGTCTCCCACGCTTTGGACTGAAACTTGATGTGTAGTAGGGCTTTATTTGGGAATGGTAGAACTAAAATCAGAAAACTAAAAATTTTCTGATTCTGTTTTGTCCATTTTCTACTAGTTGAAGTTCTTATCCTGCATAGGTTAAATTAGTTTTGGAGTTCTGGTCTAGGAAACTGACCACCAGGAAGAGTCCTGTTTCAATGAGGAAAAAAAAGAAAAGTCTTCTCATATTAAATGTAAAAAGAAATTGTCAACACATAGCCCATTTGTAACTTGTAGGCTAACCCATATGTTTGCACTAGTTATAAAGAATAAGTTCTGTATATAGTAAGTAAATACATGTGTACATGTATATGTATATAATTACCTATTTATTTATGTACCCTGTATCTACTATACCCAGAAAATTTCTGAAAGAATAGATATTACAATATTAATGATGGCTATCTCCAGAAAATAGGATTTAGGATCACTTCATTTTATTTATGTGTTTGTCCTAGTCTAAAATTTTTTCCTATAACAGGAAGGGAGCACAAAGTATATTTCTTAGAGGCAAGTAATAAAGAAGGCACACACCTGGCTCATTTTAGATTCAGGTGTATTTGATCTTCCCTCCTATAGTTTGTTCCTCCATCGGTATGGGTTTTATCACAATGATGCAGCTTAAGTGATCAATTTGAAGGTGATTCTTATTAAAGTTTGAGCAGGTATCAAGATTACAAAAGCATCAACTCCATAAAACTGAGCCCATTGTGATAATTAGGATTGAGAGAATGTTCAGGAAAGTCACTGCAGGGGAAATATGAGAAACCAAAGGGAGGGAATAGAAATACCTGATCTATAAGACCCTCACTGGGAGGCATCATTTTGGGGGAGGGGATGAGCAAGGGGAAACTAACACCAGAATTGTCAGTCACAGCCTCTGAAATCAGTCTGGGAGAGGAACAAGGGCAAATCTCAGAGAAGGGCCCTAGAAAGATAGAAAAACATAGGCCAAGGAGACTAAGTAAAGATGAGTCCCGCACTATGTGGTGGGAAGTTGGAGGAACAGTACCTACGTGCACTGGGCACTGGTATGTTTGAAAGGCTCTTCGTGTGGTGTGATCGTGGAGGAAGCAGAGGGACTCTCATGACTCATTTGTCATGGGAAGAAATGAGGCGGGTGGGGGGGGGGCGTTGTGTAGGAGGAAGGAGGAAGGCCTCCAGGACAGAAGGAATGGAAACAATTTAGATACGTGTTATTAATTATTGTCTCTAAAGAGCCTGGTGTGGCAAGACAGATGATGACATAGGGGGTATTACTTAAATCCCTTCCAACATAGCTCACTGTCTCTTTCCATGTGGCATGAATCATACTCTCCGGAACTTTCTTGTTTCCAGCAAGGAGGCTGCAGCACTGATAAAAACCTATTGGGGAGATTGAGTGTTACATCTCCTCCATTTTTGCAACTGTTCTTCACCTTCCTGTCAACCCCAGCCTGAAAGACCCCAGGGTGGAAGCGTTCGCTGCAACCTAATACTTGATATATAGGGAATTGACTTGAATGAGTTTTCAAAACTTAAGTTGTATTCTGAAATGAGTGGTTTCTGGCCCCTGTTCCCACCATCCTCCTCTACATCTTTTATCTTTTGCCCACAACAGATGTGGCCAATTTTCACATAGATGGAATCTATTTTACTTGCAAGAGACTATGGTTTAAGCTTTATTATTGTTATGGTGGTGGTTGTCATTGTCATTTCAACTTCACCTATTTCTTGAAAGTGAGACAATTTTCTTGGATACAATAGAACCTTTCAACAAGATTGAAATGTAAGAACCTTTTAATAGAAGGGATAGTTATAAACTGTAGGCCCAAGTGTTATATCTTCCATTCTGGATATTTTCTTCTTGGTGCATAGCAGGTACTCAATAAATATTTTAGAATCAAGAATAGTGGGTTTTGATTTCACATAATACAGCTCTCTGTTGCCTCTTAGTGTCCTATCCATTGGTCTGATTATCTTCCTTTTCTGGAGCCTGGCCTTGGTTGGGGAATAGGTTCATTGGTTAATTCATTTGTTAATTCAACGAACTGATGCGAAACATCAGAGATTATGTGAGGCACAGAGAATGCGTCACCACTCTGTGCACACAACTCAGCAGCAACATCATCAGAAACATAAACATTCCCAAATTCCTGCTGTCACCAGCCATGAGTCCCAAGATAAATTGGGGACCTACTGTTTGCAAGACAACTTGCTAGGCCTTGAGATGCAAAGACTATATAGGATATCCTCATAAGTACAAGAAGAATCTAGGGCATTTTATTTTAAAAATAAGAATACATACCATAGAACTTTATAATGTTTTACTATAGATAATTTATTGAACCGTTTGCACTAAAATGGTACAAAATATGTCTTGTCATTATTCACATCTTGGCACTGAGAAAACCGAGTTCTGTAACTCAGAACTTAGAAACATGATGTGTTAGTCTGGGTTATCCAGAGGATTAGAACCTGTAAGAGGAGAGAGAGTAGAGGCGTTGATTTACGATAAGAACCCAACTCACACAATTATGAAAGCTGAGAAGTCCAAAATCTGTGGTGGGCAGGCTGGAAGCCCAGGAGATCCAATGGTGTAAGTTCTAGTCCAAGTTGGGAGTCTGAAGGCAGGAGAAGACTGATGTCCCAACTCAAAGTCAGGAAGAGAGAATCTTTCCTCCTCAGCCTTTTATTCTACTTAGGTTTTCAATGGATTGGACGAGGCCCACCCACACTGGGGAGGGAAGTCTCCTTTACTCAGCCTACTGATTCAAATGTTAATCTCACCCAGGAACACCCTCACTGACATACCCGGAAAGAATGCTGAACCAAACATCTGGCCGTCTGTGGCCCAGTCAAGTTGACTTGTGAAATTAACCATCGTATAGGACTTACCTAAGATTGCACACCCATGAAGAGGGAGCGCTAATAGTACACTGCCCTTCCAGAAGGTTTCTCACTGAGATACCAACCATTCCCAAGCACACACAAAAGATTGGCTATGTTTGGATGTGTGTTATCTATGGTTGGTTCACAAAGTAATATCCCGCCAGTGTCCCATCTCTCACCAAAGCAGCTACATTGGCCAAGGGGGCTCTCCCACCTCCCTGATGGGAGCTTCCATCTCTCCCCAATCAGAGCTGCCCATGAGGTGCCTGTGCTCAGCTCAGCTTCTCATTACATGGAGCCCCTCTTTCTTTCTCTGTGCTACCACAGTTTGCATACCCCATGGCCACATTCTGTAGCAATTCCCACAGGCCCCGGCCTGCTGCAGGGACTGGCAGAGCGGCCAGGGTCCCACAGAGGACCAAAGTGGGACTTGTCTTATCTCTGAAGGCTTGGCACAACCTCCAGCTCGGTGTGGGGATGGACAGCTTGGGCTGCCCATGTGTTCCGAGTGCCTGGTACAGTCGCTGGCCCTTAATAGGCAATCTGTATTTGCTAGATGAAGGGAAGAGAGGGCAGGATGGCCTGGGGAAGGAGAGATTGCACAAGAGGGAGGAAGACAGAAAAAAGGGAGTAGAAAAAGTAAAGGAAAATAGCACAGGTAAGAGAAAGGAGAGGGAAGGAGAAAGAGAAATGAGAAAAGTCAGAGGGGAGAAAAGAGAAGGAGTCCTAAAAGCAAGCAAGGCAGCAGAAGGGGGTGCTGGGGCTGGACAGGGCAGGGGCATGACCCTAATCTAGTTAGAGGAGCACCGCCCGGGCCCAAAGGAAATGACCTTGGACAAGTCACCAGCCTTTGTGGACCATGGAGGAAGGCTTTAATGTGCGACAGGAGGGGATCAGGCCAGACCCCAGAGCCCCTCTCTACATGAGTACCCCTGCCTCCACACTGGTCCTCCAAGGACCCGCAAAAGCCATCTGGCAGCTGGCGCTCTGACCCAGCCCCATTCTCTGTTCATCTCCCCCAGCCTTTATCTCTTACTAGGTGCGGAAGTGCCCTAAATGAACAAGGTAGGGAAGGAAACATGACTACGGTTTTCGTAGGAGCTGAACTGCAGCATGTGGAGAGAATTTGAGGACAAATCTTACTTCATTTAGCCCCTTCTTTAAGGCCAAGATACATGCAAATGCAAACCTCAGGTTCTGCCCTCTGCAGCACCCAGGCAGAGCCCAACTTAGAAGCTTCAGGAAGGAGAATGTAAAATGAAATATAGATATTTATAATTGAAGTATCTCTCCCCCTGGGTATCTCTCTGTCTCTCTCTCTCTCTCTCTTTTTTTTTTAATGAAAATTCAGTCAACTGAATATTTAGCTCCCCAAGGAAGACTCAGCTGTCGATTACACTGTGCGCTTGGGGAGACACTCTAGCAGAAAATGACGCCTGCTCATGACTAATGATCACCTTGCTCAGGATCAGTACAAGACAAGGTCTTTGAGGTCGGCCCCTTTTGAGCTTTGAATTAGGTATTAGGTACAGAATATAGCTAAAAGCATTTCATGTGAGCCTGCAAACCAAATGGACGCTGGATCCAATTTTATACATGTACAGGTGTATCAAATAAATTTAATTTCCCCATTGAAGGTGCTTGCTTTTAATTCTGGGGCCAGCAGTGCAGAACAGGTTTGAAGATTAAATTTCCATTCCACGGAAGAAGTAGTTGGGGATAGAACTTCTGAAGGAGGAGTAACCAAAAAAGCCAAGGTTTTCGGTGCTCGCAGAGAAGGTGGGGGTGTAGAAAGATCTAGTGAGCGCTAGACAGAAGAGACACCTTCAGGTGCAAGATTACCCCTGCCATCTCCCTTCAAACCAGATAATTACCTTATTTATAACCAAAGCAGGGCTGGCGTTGATAACCTGATTGCAGCGGTGGGGGCCCTATTGTCATCTGAGCCACCTGGTGCCCCTCTGTGTTCTATGGGATGGCCCACCATCCTTAAGGTATAATTTTAAGGCCAAACTCAAAGGTTTTGGGGTTTTTTTTTTTTAAGATTTTATTTATTTATTTGAGAGAGAGAGGGAGAGGGGCAGAGAACAAGGAAGAAGCAGACTCCTCGCTGAGCAGGGAGCCCGATGCAGAACTCGATCCCAGGACCCTGAGATCATGACCTGAGCCGAAGGCAGACGCTTAACGAACTGAGCCATCCAGGCGTCCCAAATGCAAAGGTTTTAAAGAATAGTCCTAGATCGCTTTCCCCACAAAGGCTTTCCTAGTTTCTCCCACTCACCGACCACCAGCTGACCGCTCCAGCCTGTGACTCTTTAAATCAGGCCCTATGCTCATCTCCGTGATGGCAGCCGGAATGTGAGGTGGTGTTGCCTCTGCATTAAGCCCTGCACCCTCGGGGCAGTTACTTAACCTCTGTATGTCTTAAGTTTTATGCATTTTAAGCGGAAATAATAATAATAGGGTCAGGAGGATTGAAGGTGAAGTACTTAAACCAGTACTTGGCACGCACAGTAACTCTTCATAGGTAAATAGCACAGGGTTGTGGAGGACAGACCCTATCTTTGACTCTAGAACTTAGCCCAGCTTCAGAGGGAAGACAGTTGATTGACTGACTTCTGTTTTTTGGGGGGTTTTCTGTTGTTGTTGTTTGGAGTTTTTTTTAAAGATTTTATTTATTTATTTGACAGAGAGAGACACAGTGAAAGAGGGAACACAAGCGGGGGAGATGGAGAGGGAGAAGCAGGCTTCCCGCTGAGCAGGGAGCCCAATGCGGGGCGCGATCCCAGGACCCCGGGATCATGACCTGAGCCAAAGACAGACACTTAACGACTGAGCCACCCAGGCGCCCCAATTGACTGACTTTTGATCTCAATGTTTTACCTGCCCAGCATTCCACACTTCAAGCCCTGGGGCATTTGGGGGGCACTTGGCAAACTGAGCAAGTTGAGGTTGTTCCCATTTATCGTGTACCCACTAATAATGCATGCTGTTCCAGATCCTTGATATAAAATAGGCTCCTTCATCCTTATGTAACCCTCTTATTTTTTTCCAATCTAAATATTAGGAAGGTGAGACTCGGAGTTTAAACAGCAGGCTTAAGGTGATTAGCAGGTATTTAATGAGCCAGGAACCTAACAAGGCACACCAGCTCCATGCTATGCCCACCTTCCCCGGCCTCCTGCATGGACCAGGGGTTGGATGCTCAGAAGGCACACTGGCATCCCAGCATGCCCTGCCTACTGATGCAGACCACTCTCCTGTGTGATCGAGGAGATTCCTAATCAGCCTAACTGGCTGTCCCTCCTGCCCTAAAGGCTAGACACGCCACTTAAATTAAGACACAGGGGAGATTTGCTTAGCTTATCCTGCAGCCTCCCATCAGGCCTCCCGCCCCAACACCTGGAACATAGGATGGCCTGTTTGCTTAGAGGCTGGGTCACCCAATTAGTGATGAGGCCAACAGCACACTGGGCCTCAAACGCCTTCCACCCATGACTCCATCAGAAGTTCATAGTGTGGTTGAAAAATAATCCTATTTAAAGTTTGCATTTCATCTGTGATCACTCTCAGGGACTGTAGCTGCTGCTTCAAGCAAGAGCGAACGGAGCCTGCTAGCGTCTAGACAGCACACAGAAATCCTGGAATTACTGCATGTCTTTTATTCATGAGAAGCTAGCTGCCATTAGAATGATCTTTCTTGCTTTCTAAAATACAAAATCTTTTAGGAGTTACTGTTGCATAGGATTTCTAAAACGGTTTATGAGAATAGAAAACTGCTGGTGAAGAAAAATATGTGTGTATGGATATATATGCATATTCCTTTTTAATAAAATGAAATAACTGTCAGTTCAAGTAGTATTTTGACAATAAGAGCAGTTCCATTCAACGGATGGTCCTTGAGCATGAACAGATTCTCATGAATAAAGAGGTGCTCATAGCTGTATTTTATCTTACAATGGATTTGTTTTAGTGAGTTGAGTATTTTAAGGAGAAGCGTATGTTAAGAACTTAAAAGAGCGTTTTAATAAGAAAGAGTTCTGGGGCTTTTTGTTAATACTGATCATATTTTAATTGGCTTCTATTTGTTGTACTTATGTTTCAGAAGAAGGTGTACATCTTCTGATGTTTAAAAAAGCAAAGTCACCTACTCACTAATGGTTTTATCAGAGAGTGGTCAAAACAGACAGTGGGCTAAAACCAGGCAGGCCATTATACAGTCTGATGGCCGTCAGATCCTGCCTGTGCCCATGGCAGACATCAAAGATCAATCTGAGCAATCTAACGGGCACCTGGGTGGCTCAGTCGGTTAAGCTTCTGCCTTCAGCTCAGGTCGTGATCCCAGGCTTTTGGGATCGAGCCCCAGGTTGGGTTCCCTGCTCAGTGGGGAGTCTCCTTCTCCCTCTCTGCCCCTCCCCTCTCTTGTGCTCTCTCATGCTCTCTCTCTCTCTCTCAAATAAATAAACACAATCTTAAAAAAAAAATCTAAGCAATCTTAACATTCTTAACACCATTCCTCATGCAGCCACTAACCCATTGCTCTTGGCCATCAGCCTGAACCTAGGTTAACGGTCCTTTTGTCTTTCCATAGCTGGAGCCAATGTTCATACAAGAGTAGCCAAGAGTAAGAACAGGATTCCGTGTAGAATAATAAAGACTGAAATAGTCGCTGTGGACATCACACCATGTGATCCCTGTATTACCAGCAGAAGTGGAATAGTAGCTTTCAGTGTAGGATAACTGTTGATCGTTTGGAGTCAGGCTCCAGATGGGTAGGGTAAGGAAAGCATAGGTTCTACCCGTATGTAAATTTCATGTCTTCCACTGCTGCAATGTTCTTACTCATCTATCTGCAGAGACACTCTCCCAGTCTGCCACTTACTGTCTCTTACCTTAACTTCTATAATAATCTCAGCCAACAGTAAGCTTGTCAAGGGCTGGGACTGTGTCTGTTTGCCTTGTCATTCATTGTAGTGAGTGCCTAGTACCATTTGGCCTCATGAGTGAGTGTGAATTATTTCATCCCCCCTAACTGAGCTCCCTGCCTCCTCTAATTTTATCCTCTACCTTACAGCTATATATAAATCTAGATACATCACTCTCCTGCCTAAAACCTTATCTCCTTTTCACCCACTGAGTGAAACCCAAACTGCTGTCCATCCACATTGCTAACCAGCCAAGCATTGCACTTTATTATCTAGTAATACTAAACTTTGAAATTCCCCGCAAAGATCATATAGTTCATGCCTTTGTATCTTTATTCCTGAGGCTCCCTCTGCCTGAAACTCCTTTCCCACCTAACTCTAGTTCACCCTTCAAAGCTCAGTTAAATCATCATTTCCTTAGAAATGCTTCCCTCGGGATGCCTGGGTGGCTCAGTTGGTTGAGCATCCAAGTCTTGATTTCGGCTTGGGTCATGATCTCAGGGTTGTGAGATCGAGCCCCATGTAGGGCTGTTGCTTAGCGGGGAGTCTGCTTCTCTCCCTCAGCCCCTTCCCCCGCTAGCACCCTCTCACTCTCCCTCTCTCTCTCCCTCTTTCTCTCTATAAAGTAAATAATTAAGTCTTTAAAAAAAAAGAAAAGAAATGCTTCCCTCTATCCCAGAGTTGGGGTCAGTGCCTCTCCTCTAAAATCCCATGTCACTCTGTTTATATTTTTATTGTAGCATTCACCTTATGATATTGGAATGATCTATTTTTATATTTCCTTAAATGATGGTGTGTTTGCTGCATGATACAGAAAATCCAACTCAAACTCGAATATATTCGTCCACATAAATGAAAAGAGGTATCAGGTATAGTTTAATCCAGAGATTCGTAGAGTCACTGGGCTTCATTTTTATGTATTTCTTTTGGCCCTGTCTTCCTGGCTTTACCCTCAGATTAGTCTCTCATGGTATCAAAGAGATTGCCAAGTTTTCTCACTGATATCCAGACGAGAAGAAAGAATTTCTCTTCTCACCAGCCAATGAAAGCTCTGAGATTTCACAGATTGAGTCCATGAAAAGACTGGTGCCCATCCTTAAACCAGTCATGAGTACAAAAGAGATGGGAGTCTGCTCACTGGCCAGGACTCTCTCCTGAGAAGTTCAGGTCCTTGTAGGAAGGGGTAAGGGGTAAAGGATTCTTCGGAGGCCATCAACAATATTCAGCATACTTTCCAATTAGACTAGGCTCCTAATGGTCTTGGATTCCCTGCCACAGTCATCTTTGGGTTCCCAGTATGTAGCACAGTGCTTGCTACATGCAGAGTAGGTCATCAATCCATATTTGCTTAGCTGGAAGAAATTGAGCCTTCCTGGAAGTGAAAAACACATCTGTATCCATGCCCCCCTTTATCCGTGTTCCTTACTTTAGTCCTGCCAGACTCCACCTCTGTGCTGACTACTTCCTACAGCGACTTCTCACCCTTCCACTATATGAACTCTGCTCAAAATGAGTCCCCACTTCCCTTATCCTGGTTATTTTTTCTCAGTCAGATTCACCTTAGACCACATCCACCCACTCCCCAATTCCAAAAAGAGCCTCCTGTTTAGAGGCTCTCTAAAGTTTCCCTTACAAGTTGAAGATTCTGTGAAATGCACAAACATATCACCCCAAATGATGGAAATATCAAAAGAGAATGGTTTGTCAGCCAGTCCTTTTTTATTTAATATTCCCTGAAGGTAGCTGCGATGTACCTTTTGATTGTTTCTTCAAAAGATAGAGTGTAGCAGAGTACAAAGAGCTAGACTTTGCAAACAGGCTTGGGTCAAATGCTGGTACCATCACTTCTTAACTCTATGAAATGTTGGGCAAGTGATTTAATCTTCCTGAGCTCAGCCCCCTCCTGTGTAAAATGGGGATAATAATACTCACCTCCCAGGATTGTAATAAGGGTTAAATCAGATGAGCTGTGTAATGTGGCTGGAACAGTACTCAGTCAATCAGTGTCTCTTCCATCCTCTCTCTCTGCCACCCAGAGTGCAGTATTGGTACGCCTAATTTCAGGTCCACAGTTCTTTCCAATGTTCATGTGATCCTGGCTGTTGAAGAAACTCATCGTCACTGAAGGTTAGTCTGTCCTCCCAGTCGTCTAAGCATGGGAACTGGAGGCTCCTTCTTAATCTTTGAGAACTTGTCCAGCTCCCCTCCCCCCAAAGGCTGGTATCTGCCTACTCTGGCATGCCCTAGTTTTGTTGTCCTGGCAAAACAGAAAACAGTTTGCCAGCTGTGGTCACTCTGAAGAAATAGATGGGATGGCATGAAAGTCAGGACCACCCGGGAGTCTGTGGAACTTTAAGTGTCCTCAGGGTTCCCCCATCTCTGGGCTCTGGCTCCCACATATGCTGTCTCCCTGATATAAAACTCAGCATCATCTCCTAGGGCCAAAAATAAACTTTACTTAAAATTGTGGCAGGGAAGAGAAGTTCTTTATCAACCTCAGACAACGTCAGATTTATCATTAGAGATCCTGTTTCTAGAACCCCACACAGGGATGTTACCTGGTTATTCCTACAGACCTTCTTACCTCCTCTTGCTTTCTGTCTAGATAATCTCTTCCCAGTGTTTGCTCCACTTTCCTTTTGGGAACAAAACAAAATCTCATTCAGGGTGTTTTGTCATCAACTTCTGTGGTTTTGACTACTAATCTCATACCCTGTAGAGCTCATCAAAAAATTTTATCGAACAAGGATCATTCCCTTACTCAGAAGAATTCTAATATCAGCTCTTAATAGTCGTTATTAATAACATATTCATCTCATATATAAATGTGAGTGGATTTTTTTTTCCTGAAAAATGTACAGAAGGAGCCACCCCATGGAAAGGACTGCAAATGTTCTAAAATTCCAGTGACTACAAAACAGAAGCCAATGGCTTTATTTGACACCCGAATAGGAGAAGGGCAGATACTTTATGTGTTCCCTGCCAAGGGACTTCTAACAGGGAAAAAAGACTTGGCAGCTCTTAGACTAAGACAACATTTTTTAATACTTGGGTTTCTTGAGGAAGCCAATAAAAAAAAATCATTACCAAGTGCGCCATTTTCTCTCTCTTCCTGCAGAATTCTTTCTTTTGGTAAATATAATTGCCAAGCACTCTTTCCATTTTCATGAGGACAACCAGAAATGAGAACATTTTAAGATTTTAAGTAATCTCTACATTCAGCATGGGACACAAATACACAAGCCCAAGATCAAGAGTCACATGCTTCACCAACTGAGCCAGCCAGGCACCCCACCTATTTTCAGGATTCTTAAGTAAAGTCGCTTGCCTTTGTACAAAAAGAATGTTATGTCCACCCTCAAAAGTTAAAAAATAGAACTACCCTACAATCCAGCAATTGCACTACTAGGTAGGTATTTACCCAAAGGATACAAAAATACTAATTCAAAGGGATACATGCACCCCAAAGTTTACAGCAACATTATCTACAATGGCCAAATAAATGTCCATAGACTGATGAATGGATAAAGAAGATGTGTGTGTGTATATATATACACACACACACACACACACACACATATATATACATATATATATATACACACACACACAATGAAATATTACTCAGTCATAAAAAAAAATAAAATCTTACCATTGCAATGACGTGGATGGAACTAGAGAGTATTATGCTAAGTGAAATAAGTCAGTCAGAGAAAGATATACCATATGGTTTCACTTATATGTGGAATTTAAGAAACAAAAGTGCGCATAGGGAAAAAGAGAGAGAGAGGGAGACAAACCAAGAAACAGACTCTTGACTGTAGAGAGTAAACTGATGGTTACCAGAGGGGAGGTGGGTAGAGGGGTGGGTTAAATAGGTAAGGGACATTAAGGAATGCGCTTGTCATGATGAGCACCAGGTGTTGTATGGAAGTGTTGAATCACTGTATTGTACACCTGAAACTAATACTCTGTATGTTAACTAACTGGAATTTAAATAGAAACTTTAAAAAAAAAGAAATGTGTGTCCATTATGGAAAGTGTAGAATATGCACATACACAAAAGAAGAAAATAATAGTTGAATCCCATTCCAGAAGTATACAGAAATAACCAGTTATTTTGTTGCAAATGCTTTTGACCTTGCAGGTGTATATGTTCACCTGGGTATATAATTTTTATATTATTTAACTATACTACTTGGTTCATGGCATACAATTTTTTCAGGTCTTTCAAGGGACTCTTGTAGGGTTTACCTCTCCCTTCTTTTGCCAAATTTCATTCCCATCCTACCCCCCTCCCACTTAAGCAAAAACTCCAGTGTGTTTGATATATTATTAATATATACTGTTGTTTTCTGTGAGTGTTTATAATCCATGCAAATGATATTCTGTTATAGACCTCCTAGTTTCTTTTTGTTCCATTCAATACTATTTTTGATATCTCTCCATGTTGCTCTATGTATATCTAGTCCATAGTCCTAAATGCTGCCTAGCATTCCATCACATTTTACTTAGCTACAACCCTACATATGCTTGGGTTGCCTCATACAAAGACCTGGGAAGAATTTTTCTGCTCTGGACCAAGGGTGGAGATTCCTGGGTCATAAGGTACCTTCGTGTCTAATTTCACCAAGTGGTGTCAGATTACAGCTCATAAGGGTGAACCAGTCTGTATTGCCTCTGGAGTGGTTGTCATTATCCAGACTTCTAATTTTGGCCAGTTTGGTGGGTGTAAAGTGGTATCTGGCTGTTTACAGCCAGATGCTTACATTTTCTGATAATCAAGGAATTTGAGCATAGCCCTACATACTCCTTAATCAGTTAGGTTTCCCCATTCTAAGATTAGACTGTTTGAAGCCTTAGATTATTTAGGATGGGAGGTTTCCTGCTTCTTGTTCTGTGTATTTGCCTCACTTTCTTGCAGATTTAAGATAATACCAACTTTGGGGCACCTGGGTGGCTCAGTCAGTTAAGCGTCTGACTCTTGATTTCGGCTCAGGTCATGATCTCAGGGTCTTGAGATCAAACCCTGCGTGAGGCTCTGCACTCAGTGGGGAGTCTGCTTGAGATTCTTTCCTTTATCCTCTGCCCCTTCCCTGACTCTTGTGCACACACGCTCTCTCCCTCTCTCTCTCAAGTAAATAAATAAATCTTTTAAAAAAAGATAATGCCTACTTTAAGGTTTTTGACATTGCTTATATTTTACATTCTGCCATGTTTGTGTAGCTTTCTTTCTATAGAGTTTTTTGCCAAACATAAAATCTTTTTTTTTTGTCCATACAGCTTGATTTATACATATTGCACATATATTTCAAATGTCATTGTTTTGTGGTGGGTGGGAGGTTGCTGGTTAAATCTGGTTAATTTATTGTAGAGTTTCTTGTTACAACTGGAATGTTTATATAAATTAAAGGTATTTAAATTATTATTTTCAGAGTACTTTTATTAATAGCATCCCATTTGATCTTTCTAAAAACCCTGAAAACTAGGTGAAACAGGTATTATTCTCCCCATTTCGTGAATGAGGAAACTGAGTTCACTCAGAGACATGTAGTTACCTGCCCAAGTTCGCATAGCTAATTGGTGAGCAAGCCAAGATCAACAGTCAAACCTCTTATCCCTGAGCAATGTCCCTATGCAGCTTATTAGTTAGGATTGTTTCCAACAAGGTACAGTCATCTTAAACTTCTCCATGATAAAGTCATTCACTGCCTGATGAGATAGTCACATCAAAACATATGTTGTAATAAATCTGGATTGACCTATCATTTTGGTCTAAGAAATGAGCTAAATGGTGTTCTCAAAAAATATAGAAGCGTCAGTGTGGGAAGGGGTCACTCATCTCTTTGAACACTGTTGTGAGAGATAAGTTGCCTTATTGAGTTCTGTTCTGAAGATGATGACTGCAGATAAATCATGGTTTTCAAGGGAAACTGTCTTCCACAGCTGCCCTCAACTTAGAGGTGGAATGAGTCATAGAGCCATGAAGAGCATAAACATGGGTATGCAGATGGGAAGGTGGAAGAGTTTCTAATCACTGTCACATCAAAAAAATGTCACGCCAGAAAATGAGTATGTAATTCATTTGGACCCTAGTGTGGACCATAAAAAGACAGATTCGAGAAAAATGTTGGACTCTGGCCCCTAAAATCAATGAATACTGTCCCAGGTATGGAACTGATGAGCTGGAGGTCAGGTGATTGTTTGTAGGAGAAGAGGAAGCCCAGCTCTGGGCTCCGGCTGGTGGGGGAAAAGGTGATTGAATGAGGGGGTGATGGAGGACTCATTCTTCAGGGTGATCTTAATCACATTACAAAATGCTGTTCATCAGCATTTTGTGGACAAGGAGAAGAAAACTCAGTTGGCTGCTGGTTAGTTAGAGGTTTTTAATCTTGGCATGTCCTTCAGCGCCATGGGCAATAGCAGGCAAAACCTGTGTTCTCTGAACATGTCTTCCTCATAAAAAGATTCCTTCTGTATAATCCAACTAAGCAAAGCTTGTAGTTGGTACTTTAAGAAGAATGAGTATTTCAAATATTTGCTGAAATGCGCTCAAAAGACTGTAATAGCAATATTAATAATTATAACTTCCAAATACTGCTTACTGTATGCCAAGCACTGTGTTGAACAAGCATCATTTTATTTACTCTGGGGGGAAGAAACTTAGGCATAAGTACTATTACTTTCCCCCTTTTGCAGATGAGCAAATTGAGACTTAGGGAGATGGAATGAGTGGCCCAAGGTTACAAAGCTAATAACTGGCAAAACTGGAATGCAAATCCAGAACTCTCTGACTCTGAAGATGAATTTCTGTGCTCTCAAAATTTGCATTCATTATCTATTTCTGCATAACAATTTGCCCCCAAATTTAACTGTTAAAACAACAAATGTTATTATCTCCTATGAGGGTTACAAATATAAGAGTGGCTTGGTTGGGCATTTCTGGCTCAGACTTGCTCATGAAGTTTCAGTAAATGTGTCAACCAGCTCCTCCCCATGTGGGCCTCTCTGGAGAGCCACCTGAGTCTCCTCCATAAAATAAAGATATCCTCCGGGTTTTTATGAGCATCAACTGAGACAACCTATGAGAAAGTGCTATGGAAGCTGAAATAGCCAATAATATTATATGAATTTATCACCATCTTGCATAGGGTATTCAGGGAAGTAGAGATATCCCTGACTCCTGCAGAAGAATGACCAAGATCATGCCTAGGAAAAAAGCCCAGCCCCTATGAAGGGGCTTATCCAGGACACTTTAGAGTGAAGAAGACAAGGAAACCAAGCTTCTGCACACAGCCCCCATGAGGCAGTTCATAGTCAGTGGTCTGGCTGGGATTCCCAGCTTTCCCTTTTAAGGGACAGAAGGGGGAAAAAAGGTGTTCTCATCGTCAGAGACCTAGTAGCTGCTAGAAAGTAAGCATCCAACCCCTTTTGCTTTCTGGTCCAAGATATTGGGATTTAAACCCAGGATGGAAGTAACAAATGGTCTGGATAGAAAATGAAGGCAGAGCTTAGCCTAAGAGAGGAGAATATGGTAGAAAGTCTTTGGTGTAAGACAGACCCATTTGTTCCCATTTTTGTTATGAGGAAACTGATGCTCATTGCAGTTCTGTAATCTTCAGAATGACATACTTTTGTGTGTAAAGCACCAAGAAGACTGTCTGGAACATAGGAGATGCTCTAAATAGAAGTTTAAGGGTAGTTTTGCTATAACTGTTATCATTCTAATCTCATATGGTTGTTTTGAGGATTAAGATAACATATCCTATTGCTTATTAGATTATAAACTCCATGATAATAGGTATAGTATCTTGGTATCTGTCTTACTAGTGTATTCCCAGCATCTATGAATGGACCTAACACAAACCTGGTATGTAGGAGGCACTTCATGGTTGATAGTTATTAGCATTTTCATCATCACCAACATCATCAACAGCACCATCATTATCACCGCCACCATCAGCACTCCCATCCCCAAGACATAAGATAATTCAATAATGTTCTCTGTCTGTGAACATGAGACTTAATTCCTTTTTGCTTCAGGTACCCTTCATTCACAAAGGAGTCTGTGTCTCTTTCCCATTGTAACAAAAAAGGTACTCTGCCATATTGGTATTACGTTGTTATGGCTCAAGGCAAAACGAAAACAAAAGCAAAACAAATCCCTAGGAGACCTTAATAAATCCCGTCACCAGATTCACCATCATATGTTGGAGTTCTGTTCCCCTGGTATTGGATCCGATCTCCACTATTTACTTTGTGGTCTTGGGTAAGTTACCAACCTTCTCTGGCCCTCCACGGACTCATTTATAAAATAAAAAGATAAAACCAACCAAATACCAATATGGCTATTGTAAGGAATAACTGAGATTCTCTTTGCCAGATTTCTTGCATGCATCCATGACAGGTAGATGCCCAATAAGTATTTATGGAATAAATGTGTTGACTAAATGAATGCCATAATTTTATTCCTGACTTCACTACTCATTCCAAAACTTGAGTCTGCATGAGAGAAAGAAGACATCCTTCCAAACTCTGGGGAATTCTGATGGAGTAGAACATACAGGTTCCAGGACTCAGTGTAACTTTGGGCAAGTCACAAGGTCTGATTCAGAATCTCATGGGACTCACCCACACACTAGGCGGAATTGATGGCCCCACCAAAAGTGTATGTGCTTAATGCCCCTGGCCTACATATTTAAAATTAGGTAAGATGGTAAATTTTATCTTATATATATCTTATAACAAAATGAAAAAAAAGAGGAAAATCCTAGCTGACTAAATTATTAACTTTCTGACACTGGAATGCCAAAGCTTGAGACAAATAATATTGACTAGCATATATGATCCTTTACTATGTGCCAAGTACTGCCCAAATGTCAAAAGTATGATCTCACGTAACCCTCTTAGTGGTTCTGTGAGCAAGGTAGAATTATTACCCCCATCTTATAGGTGGGAAAGCACAAGCTCAAGCTGGTGTTTCCACAGATGGGGTTTGAACCAATCACAGATGCAGGCCCCTCAGATCCTGGTCAAGGAGAACTTTAATAGAGAAGGTAGTACCGAGCCCTGTCAGAGTTTGAGAAAGGCCATGGCTACTTCTCTTCTTTGAAGCTCCAGTATATTGGAAGAGAGGGTGAGGAGGGAATGAGGAAAAGGAAAAATCAGAAGAAAAAACAGAAGGAAGACACAGTTACCAATGTTTTTCTAATATTGACTTTTAATTGTTATATTTGTATGATTCTAATGATAGCAAAAATAGTTCATTGAGCAATGACATCCGAAGTCCCAATCAAGGCCCCACAAATTTGGGAGGGCTGATCAGTTTCCAGCCCCTGCCTCTTTCTTCCCACCCTCCAGTTCTTCCTGTGGAGAGAGGCTCTGAGTGGCCCTGTGATGTAGCCTCTGGGGGCTCATCTTGGCATACCCATAGATTAGAGATGGGGCTTCTAGGCCCCAGAGCTGGAGAGGAACATGCAAATCTAAGGTGTCCATCATATCATTAGTTTGACAATATAGATCAGGACCACATCCCAGGAAAGGTCAGTCCCCACTAGTCCCCTGCCATGGACTTAATTGATTCTTAAAATAGCTGCAGTATTAAAATAATTAATAAGTTGTAGTAGTCATAATAATAATCATAGCAGCTAACACATAAAAGGTTTATCATATGTCTGATGTTAAGCATGTTATACCTAGCTCATTCATTCCTCCCAACAAATTGGTCAGGTAGGTACAATCATTAATCATCATCTTCTTAAATATGAGGAAACAGCTGCGTGTAGAAATTAAATAATTTCCCCAAGGTCACAAAGTTTTTAAGTTGCAGAGGCAGAATGGAATTACAGAGAGTGGCTACCATTTATGGAGCATTTACAGTGGAGTTGAATGGAATAATTCATGTAAACATTTCACCCAGAGCCTTACAGCAACCCTAGGAAGAAAGTCCTATGTCTACCATCCATTTACCAATGGGGAAAGCATGGCTCATGGAAGGCAAGAAACTGGCTGAAAATGCACAGATCAAAAATGGGGGGGTCTGTCTTAAGCCAAAGCACAAATGTGAATTCGGTCCTCTGGCCTTCTTGGGAACTGATTAGAAACCAGGAAGGTAAATTTCTGACTATGTTGTGTGATACCGCTTTGCCTGCTTTCTGTGCTGTGAATCAATGTTTTTTGGTTTTGATTTTTCATCCAAGGGAAGCACAGGGGAGGGTTCCAATCTCCAAAAACATGTCTTTTCATCTTAAGGGTCAGATTTAATGATGAAGTAAACTGTTCTATTCAGTCCCTCTGTCAAATTTCTCATAGAAGATGCATATTGTTTGTGGTGTCTTTTGTAGGCATGAGTTGTGATCACTTTTCAATAATCTTTCTGTATAGTAATGTAGAACCACTCCAGGCAGCCCATGCAGGGCTTTTCCCATAATTGTGCCCATAATAATCCACCATTTTATATTTATTTCATCAGTTTCCACAATTCACAAGAACATCCATAATCTTAGATGCAGTAATCAGCTGTTTCAAAATTGTCCCATCCTAAATTTAGGCCCTGAACTTGGTAATTTAGCTAGAGAGCTTCATTGTTGAGTACCACTCTTTCACGGATGAAGGAAAGTGCTACTGTTTGGGCTGTATTTAATTCTTATTATTTCCCAAGTTGAACTGGAGACCACGGGAGTTTAATAACGCAGGGTATAATTGCTTTAATGTTGTGAAAGCACAAGGCTGCCTGACTTCCCTAGTCTTTGCTAGGACTCTCTTGCAAATGGAATGCTGCTGCTCAGTGGGGCTTTTCTGCTTCGATATTTTAATAAAACAAATATCGTTGCAGTGTGGGATTTGTGGATGGATCAGCGAAGGGTATGAAGTAGTCACCAAATAGCTTTTCGTCACTGCTAACGCACATTGGTTGAGGACTTACTAAGTGTAAGCCCTGTACCATCAGCTTATTCAAGCCACAGCAAGCCCACAAGGTAGATGCTATTCCTATCTACATTTACAGAGGCTTGAAGGGATCCTTTATAGCAGGTCACGTCATCTGTGGCCAGAACAACATCTGCTCCAGAGTCAAAGTTTACAGTTCCTGCTACATCGTCTTTCTAGCGTAGGCTACTTTGTTCTTTTTGCAGAGCGTAAGGAGGGAATGAGGGTCAGGGACAGAAAACTCAACACATACCACCTTAGGAGGAATGGAGAGTCCCTTGCGAGTCGTGAATGCTGGGTGTTCATTTGCTTGTCCTCTAGGTGGGTTATCGCAGCGCTAACTGCCAGTCAGGGTTGTCCTTATTCCTTTGTGTCCCCTCTAATCTACTTTTTTTTAAAAAAAAGATTATTTATTTTAGAGGGAGAGAGAGACACAGAGTGTGCACGGGGGTGGGGGAGGGGCAGAGGGAGAATCTCAAGCAGAGTCCTCACTGAGCATGGAGCCCCACGTATTGCTCCATCCCAGGACCCTGAGATCGTGACCCAAGCTGAAATCAAGAGTCAGATGCTCAACTGACTGAGCCACCCAAGTGCCCCACCTCCAATCTACTTTTTAAATATGACCCCAACATCCAAGAGCAGAACGAATTTTACCGTGAAGTATGAAGTGTTTTATGAAGTATCAATTCCAGCTGCCTAGATCCCTTTCACATTGTAGTGAGACTTTTGATTGCCTGATGAAAATCCATTCTCCCTTTATCAAAACATTTAAACCATGTAGACACCAGTACACATGTGAAAAAGCAGATTTTTGGTAATCATGTTCATTTAAAAAATGTTTATAATATGTACAGTTTTTTGCTAATAGTGACATCATACTGACCCTAAAATATAAGGCTTATGCATTTGAGACAGTGGAGTGGATTTTAAGATAAATAATGGTACAAATGACAGCTTATTTGGATAATACTTTCTGATTACCAAGAACTGGGATGAAATTCTAAAATGTAAGCATATTTATCTAAATGTAACTTGGAATTCATTGGCCAAACATTGAACTTTTTGACGATACTTATGTAAGGAAAAGTGGATAAAAATCAATTCTGCTTCTAAAAGTACTTATAAATCAAGAAAAAAATTGGCTGTATTTTCTGGAGAAGTATCTATTTATATGTCTTATTTTGTAGCAATAGTTTTATTTTTACTTACTTGTCCCCCTAACGGCTAAAACTAAAGCCGGCAATCACTATACACAATATATATTATTTTGTTCATTGCTTCCTCTAATACATATTTCTGTATCAGGCATCACACACTAGGGATACAGTAGGTACGCTGGATGAGTACCTGCCATCACAGGTGCATTCCACTGGGGAAAACAAATTATGAACACAAAACCAAATCAGTATGTGTCATTTCAGATGATGATAAATATTAGGATGAACATAAAGCAAGGTAAGGAAATACCTTCTTTGGGGAGAGGGGTAGTCAGGGAAGGCTTCTTATGGAGATCACATGCCAGCAGAGACTAATGAATGGGAAAGAATGTTCCAACCCCTTTCATGTACAGACTTGTCACCAAAAACAATTGAAGAACCAGCAGTCCTACCTAAAGAAAAATCAATCTCTCCTACATTCTTCCCTGCTATTTTTTTTCCTAACTCTGTTTTCTTTGGAAAATATTCATCTGTCTAAGAGTAAAAGATCTCAGTTTATCTTCCCTTACATTATTCCCCAAAGGGAGGCCAGAGCATTTCACTTGTCCTGCAGCTGAGCCAAATCTGAGCAGCTCAGCTGAGGGAGCCCGTTCTAAGAACTAGCTGGCAACTTGTTTTTTTAAGGCCCTTATGTGCTTGAGTCCGCCTCGTCCTTTGGATTCTCCCTGTGGGAAGCACCTTCACATTTAGCCAACCCACATTATCCCCTGATCTGCCTATTTTGCCAGAACTGATAGTGATCTCTGGAGCTTTCCCATTCACGCAGCTGGAAGTAAAGAGTCCACATGCCAACGTGAAAACAGTATTTGTGCTGCTGTCCTGGGCTTCACGACCCTCCTCTCTGCCTTAAGGAAGAGAAGGGAGAGGAAGGGAAATGCCATTTTATAGGATTCTCCTAAAAGGCAGCCACTATCCCAGACGTTTGATGCACCTTACCTTATCTTTCCAACTTACCTACGAGCGCAAGGATCCCAGAGGGCTTCAGGCCTGTCTTCAAAGTCACCCAGGTCATAAGTGGTAGATCTGGGATTTGATCCCATTTCAGGTTCCAAAACCATCTCATGGTCTTTGTGGATCCAAAAGCTGTCAATTTTCCTTGTCCCAGAGGGAAATGATGTATGGAACTCTCCCACTACTCGGCATATCCAAAAACCTACCTCATTCTCATAGTCACTGCCTGGCAAGTGGGGTATCAAAGCTACAAATTAAGGTTTCAACTATATGAAATTCCAGTTTATAGAATACAATTTCCAATAAGAAGATATTTCAGGCAGTGAACCAACTACCTTAACAGTGGGTACCAAAACCCTATGGGTGATTTATAGAGAAGTTGAAATAAGGAACAAAACAAATACATTTAGACTTTACTGAATTCCTTTCCGTTTGGGAGGAAGAAAAATATTATTCTCTGCAAATGGAAAAAAATAGATTCATTTCTCTCTGCTATTACATGGGTCCAGCTAAGCAATAATGCACGGCAAAGCCAAATACTCTGATCGGTTTCTCTGAGCTGTTATTAGAGTTTGCAAAATATTGCTCAGATTCTTCCTGGCAGGGTTTCAATATTGTCTGTTTAAACTAGAATTGGGCTGGTACTCTTCATTTCTGTTAAGCTTGCCGGGACTGGTGATCCCACCACATAAATCCCCTGGTGCCATGGCCTTCATCCAGCATCGGGTGGTGACCGCCCACCGCCCTCAGAACCAACACCCTCTGTTGCCTCTCTGATATGACTCAGTTCAAAATGACTGAATCAACTTTCTTCCTTCCCTTTTTTTGCCTCCGTTTTTTTACTAGCATATGTGCATGGGCACACACACACATACACACACATATACTTTGGGCTTTCACACTGGGCCTGAATGAAAATGGGGAACTATATAGAACAGTCTGACTTGGAAAGTATTCCTCAGTGAAGCTGGGGCTCTGAGCCCAGTAATCTAAAAGGGACATGAGACTCTTTTTTCCCCCTCTGCTGATCTGGCAGATAATCTGAACCCTACAGCAACATCCCTTACCACTACCCAACTTTGTCCCTGACCTCACTCTGGCCCTACTGAACTTGTTTCATTTCCTCAAACACCCAATGTACTTTCTTGCTACAGGCTGTGCTCTGATGGAAATGTCCTTCCTCTCTCCCCTTCTGATGAATTCCAGTTTACCCTTTGGGTCTCAACTCAGATGGAATTTCTGAGATCCTCTAGGATGATGGTTTAGATGCCCCTGTCATGTGCTACTGTGGGGAGTTCATCTTGTCACAACCTTGATTGTAATTGTTCTCTCCAATGCTGCTATAAGCTCCAAGACACAGACAAGGTCTGTCTTATTCATAGACCTACATGAAAGTAGGCTAATCGCAATAACACACAATGTCATATACAAAAGCTCCAATGTGATACACTTATTTTTGCATGGATAACGGTGTTAGGCATATTTGACAGATGGGCAGGATGACCTTCATCCATGCAATCATTTTGCTACCCAGGCCAGCAGAGGCTCTGCCACCATCAACAAGTGGCTCCCAAAGTCTCCCTAGAGGTTTTCTCTGTTCAGTCCAGCCAAAAAGAAAAAGAGTATGAAGGAGTGCCTCATGGGAGGCTTTTATGGACCCAGTCTAGAAGTGTGTACATCACTGTTCACGTTCTATTAGCAAGAACCCAGTCACATGGCCACACCTAATTGCAAAGGGTGCTAGGACCTACGGTCCCTGCCTAGGCAGTGACACCTGTGAAAGGTATATGGAAGGAAGAGCACAAATGTTAGTGTTTAGGTAGCCATCTAACACACAGTAGCCAATCAATAAATGGTTTATAAATCAGTCAACCAATGGGTGAAAAAACTAGGGCAAAAGACACCCCTCACATATGCTGAGCTGTGGTACAGGACCACCCTCTCATGGCTACTTCAAATGACAAAACTACACACTACCATTGGTCAGGAAGGCAGGTGGAAATTATCGGTGTTCCATGTTCACTGGGAGAATAAAAGTGCCTGGCACACTAGCCAGCATATAGTTTATGCTCAATGAATACCAGTTGAGTGAATTAATGTTTGGGACTCAAAGACTATTGAGATTAGAAGTGACTTAAATATCACCATGTCTATATTGTGCTGGCTTCCAGGCCCCACAGCATAAGAAGCCCACTCGCTGCCGGAGCAGCACCTGCCACCTCAGGTCATCCCTCATGTTAGAAACTCCTCTCCTTCACTGAGCTGAAATCTGTCTCCCTGCACTATCCCCATATTTGTACTGGGTCTGTCCTTCAGATCATACAAAGCCTGTGTCCTCCGAAGGTGCTCGAACCTGGATGAACATCAAAACTACCAGGGAAGCTTTTAGGAAACTAAAAGCTAGGTGGCATCCCTAGAATTTCTGATTCAGTATATCTTCCGTGTTGTTCAGGAATCAATAGTTTGAGTAACTCCCCCAAATGACCCCGATGTGTAGCCTGCCTAGGAGACCATGTGTCTGATATTTCTCTCTGTGATAGAATCCTGCTTCCATCTCTGACGAGCTATAGTTCCTTGGACAAACCATTTAGCCTCTTTATTTGTCATCCCTAAAACTGTGACAAGAATTGTGTCTGTGTCAGAGGGTTGTTGGGAGGACCGGATGAGCATTCCCAGTACAGCCTTGAGTATCGTGCCTGGACCATAGGAGGCCCTCATTAGACACAGGTGACCATTATGATTGTCCCTCTCCTTCTCCTTGTACTTCTGCTCCACTTCCTGAGCAACTTCTTAGGTATGTCAAAGCAACCATTACAGAACACTTCCGTCTCCAGGCCACTAAGCCTTCGTTTTCTTTTCTTCTTTTTTTTTTTTAATCCCTTCCCACATGACAGATTCATATTTCTTCTCTCACAGACAGATTATATCCCAGGAGGAAGTGTGGTATTTCTGCACCCCAGAATTAGCAAAGATTGAAGCATCTGATGCAATAAATGTGATAATTGGGCTTCAGCTCCGAACTTCAAATGGCAGTCGCCACTGGTCCTAATAAAACAGCCGTACATTCTCTCTTCTTCCAGGGAAGTCTTCCCATAGGAGAACCCAAGATGGGCAAGCATCTGTAATGAAGGGGGAAACCAGAGAGACAAAATGGAAGCTCATTTTCTGAATGCTTTCATCCTGATGTGCTTAGTGGAGAGTCAGAGCCTAGCCCAAGTTAACTCATGAAGTTCCCAGAGTTTGTTGTGGATTTTTATCCATTAGTCATCATAGTCAACACCACAGGAACAAAAGTAATGAAAATGGTGCCTGGGGAGTGGGAAGGGCAGGTCTAAAAGTCTAGTGTGAAGTTAAAAACGAGGGGGAGAACAGGTCAAATGTAAAAAGCAAAAATGAACACTAGTTAATGACAAGGTGTGGTGTGGACTTTGGGAAGACGGAAGTCAGAGAGTAAAAAATCTGGACATTGTACAGGAGACACATTTTTCCTAAGTCTTGTTTGATAGCCATGGGTTCCTTTTTTTTCCCCTTGTAGTTAAAACCTGTCCTTATACAGTTGGGGAATGGAGAGGAGAAATTCATTTATAAGCATAATAATTTGCATTAATAAAATGTTCTTCAAAAAGTACAGAAATGTTCACTTATATCCCTGTGAGTGAGAAGTCAACTAAATATCAATATCCTTGTCTAATAAATGAGGAAAGCAAGTCTCAGGCAAGTGACTGACCCAGTGTCATACTTCTATGTTATGCCAGGCCCAGGAGGAAAATACATGTCTTCTAATTCCTACTCCAGTGTCTTTCATTCCAAATGCTGCCAGTGGCTTCTGGAATGTTCCACTCATTCACCCTCTCACTGCTCCTCAATTTTTCTACACACATTCAAAGCTGCCATGTTTTTCTAAGCAGCTTTCATCCTCAGCTTACATGTTAGCCCCTCTGGAAGTTCTTGACTCCTGCAAGCTGACCTACTTGCTTCTTCCTTTGTGCACCCACGAAACTCTGCTTCTTCCTGATATGGAACATGGATATCACTGGGTCCTAACTTTTTTTTGCAAGACCCCCACGACACACGATGATGACTTTCTTGAGGGCTGGTACTGTGTATGTCTTTGTATCCCCTGCATCTTTAGCATATAGTGGCTCCTCCACAAATGTTTGCCTAATGGTTGATGGGTAGATGGACAGATGGATGGATAGAAGGTCTTTCAAGGTTGAAATTTAAAGAAATATATGAGAAGCCAGCTTGCCATCAACAGAGGGCTTTCTTGACCTGCTGATAAAGATAGAATCCTTCTGATGTTCTTGGTTTAGATCTGCTACCATAATTATTTATCCATAGTCTGCCAGAAGTCCCATTGCTAAAATACTTATTTGATATCAATCTTCAACATGCCCAAAAGGGAAAGAGCTTGTCCCAGGCAACAGTATAGTAGGAATAGCAATCTTTAGATAACCAGAATTTGAATCCTGATTCATCAAGTTATTGAGTGTATGGGTTTTTGCTAGTAACTTAGCCTCCTTATACCTCAGTTGCCTCTTGTGTTAAATGGAGACAGTCATGGTCCCCACCCCCCGACCTGTACAAATGGTTTGTGAGGATTAAATGAGATAATAAATATAAAATACTTAATATGCACCAGCACTTTGGACAGCGCCTGACACAGAGTAAGCGCTCAATATGTGCAAACTCTTCTATTTTCCTGCTGCATGCGTTACAAATCCTGTGATCCAGAAAGTTGGCTGAAAGTCTGTATCTGCAGACCCAGAAAACCTGAAGGAATGAATGAAGCTACTCTGGGGACTGAACCAGCTATAATTCATGGCATCCTTAGCCAACTTACTGCCTTTCTCCGAGCCTCAGTCCCTTCATCTGTTCTTGCAGGACTGCTTTGATGTTGTCGTGAGCCCCAGATCAAGCTTTCCCCCTGCCCTTAGCCCATCCTGAGATATGACTTGAACTGTAAGCTCCCTGAAGGCAGGGACTGCTTAATGCTCATCCTTGCACATCCAGGCCCAACTTGCTCCCCTGGAGTCCCTTTGTAAAGTTTTGCTGAGTTGAAATAAACTTGCCTAAATCACTTAACATGCTCTTTTGAGGACTTAGTCAAACTCCTGAACACTAAGCTCCAGAAAGGTTCTGGCCCATTACCCCTATTCCCCTGCAAGCAGTTAGTGAACTTAATGATCCTGCTGCCCCCAGCATGGCACCAAGCCCACTCCCTCCCAGATCACTCCTGGATCCTCTCTGGGAGCCAGCAGCCTCCGAAAGTCCTGGCAACACAGCTTTCCCGGCAGCATTTTGGAAGTGAGGCCAAGTTCTCTGTGAAGTTAATGAAATGACCTTCTTTTAGGTTCTGGGCAATCCAGCCTCGTGTTCATAGACAGAATGCTTTCTCTGGAGTTGTGAGCTCTTTAGTTTTTATGTCTGTGCCTACCTAGCACGGCACCCGGAACATAACAAACATTCAACATATGATGAATAGAATGAATGAGTGAGTGAATGAATGAATGAGGCATAGTTTTTTTTTATAGTATCAGCCTCAAAATGTATAGCATTTACCTAATACAGGAAGAAGACCAGCCAGAGCTGCTTTTACTGTTTTCTAATAAAAAATGTCTTGTCCCATGAGTGATTTTATGACCTCTATAAGCAAAGGGCGGGGGGTGGGGGGGGAAGCAACAGAATCTTTTGGTCATTTCAATATATACTCTCTCCAACCTTCTGCTCTTTCAAGAAGTCTCAGTTCAGAAATATCTGTAGTAGGTGAGCGATGATAATGTCATTGCATAAAGATTGATGGAAACAAATATAAACCCAAAATGTTTTTAGTGCCAGAAATACTGTTTGCTCAACAATAAGTTACATCCAAGGACTTAAACATTTCCCACAGAGGTCAGCAGTTCTGTAAGTAAGGCACTGAAATTCATACGTCTGCCAGACGGGCGCTGTGTCTGGCATGAAAAAGAAAAAGTCAAATCTGTTAACATCGATCCCCAGAGGAAACAATCCTGCCTTTTCTGATTATTGCTCAGGTGTGTCATTCTCCCAAGAGCCAGCCTCTGGAAGCTTGTTAGACCTGTTATAAAATTAAAAAGCTTTGTTTTAAAATGTATAAATCTTTTTTTTTTTTAACTCCTGGAACTAAAGATGTAGCCCGCAGATGTCCGTTCTGTGTGAATCTTAGAGGCACTTCTCTTTCTGCAGGCATCGCTGTTGCTGTAATTGGCCATGTTTTGAAGCAAACCACCTGGACCAAACTATATCCTTGGCTTTCTCTGTGATTTTCAAATATTGCCCTTTGTCATGATAGCACCTGTTAGCTGAGAATCGTGATTTTGGAGTCAAAGTATTTGAGATTATCAAGTATAATAATAAAAAATTTTAAAAAGGGGCACCTGGCAGGTGCAGTCAGAAGAGCATGCGACTCTTGATCTCTGGGTTGTGAGTTCGAGCCCCATGTTGGGTGTAGAGATTACTAAAAAAAAAATTTTTTTAAAGAAAATATAATAATGGTAATTATTAGAAATTTTAATTAGAAAATATGATAGTAACATTTGAGTGCTACGTGCTTTTTCTTCTATTTTGTTGAGTCATTACAACCTATAACCTGTGTACATTATTATTTACATGGTGTGGATGAGGGGAGTCATCACCTATTAACTTCTGAAATACAAAATAATGTACTTAGGATGTGTATTTTTTATTGTCTCTCCTCTCACTAGAATATGAGTTTTATGAATGAAAGAAATCATTTTTTTTCTTCTGTTCATTGACATATCCCAAGCTCAAGAACAGAGCCTAGCACATAGTGAGCCTTCTACCCATGTTTCACTGGTGGAAAAACTGAGTTCCAGAGCCACGCAGTGATTTACTGAAGATGGACATGGTGTGCACATTGGCAAGAAAGACCAGGTCTCCTTACCGCCTTCCCAGTCCTTTGTCTAAACCCCAATTCAATCTTGCTGCACTTTTATTATGCTATAAAATAAATAACTGTTTATAAGTTCATTCCCAGGCACATTATTGCTTTTATATCACATCAAAGAACTTGAGACAGGCGAAAGATATAGCCCTATCAATTTTTCTCAGAAACTTAACTTTTCCTTCCTCCTCAGAATCCATGCAAAGGCCCATTTTGAGGACAGGAGCCAGTCGCTAACAGAAGACTGCCTCCAACACCTCTGCCTCCATGTCAGGCCAAGGTTGCTGTAGAGTTTGGCTTTAGGAATCGTGAAATCCATCATCAGAATTGAGGGCCCTTTTCTGTTCCTATCTGCCAGACTCCCATGGAACCTTAGGACCCACCTAAGGTCAAAATGCTGAGATGTTTTCAGCTCTTGGATCCTAAGCAGATTGGTGTCTTCTAGGGAAAATCCAGATGCTGGAAGAAGTAACATGGAGTGACTCACCCCTACCTGAATCAGACATTGAGTCCATGGGCCTAGTGTAGAGGGGGGAGGTCCTGGATGGTGGCTGAAGAAGGAAGTGAAAATTTTAGAAGTAAGGGTGTATTAAAATAAAGGGACTTGTGTTTAGCTTTCCAAAAAGAGGAAAGACTTCTGAACCTGACAAAAGGATATATTCATTTGAGCATGAGTTGTTTTCTCATCACCAGCAATACACCATATACCCTAATCCTCGTATTAATATCTCCTCATTCTGTTAAAATTGGAATATGTCACTCTTGGTAGAAGACATATGTAGAGATATTTTTCTACTTATGATGTGCCTAGACTATTCTGCTGTCATACCCATTCACAAGGCTGCTGGCCAGAAGGGAAGGACTCACCTGAACTCTTACCAAGTCAGGTGGCCCAGGTGCATTAAATCTATGACTTTGAACCATTTAGTGCCATGCTCTATTCAGGGATGCACTGCACTCTTTTAGGGTAATGATAATAACAAGTATGAGTTCTCATAAAATCCTTAGAAATCACTTTCTGCAATGTTTTTAAAGTTTAGATTATTATAAAATCATCCTAAGTTAGTTATAGCAGAGATTCTTATTTCCATTTTATAAGATAGAAATCTGAATTAAAGTTAGTTAAGCTAATGACATGCCCTGGGTCACAGAGCTGGTAAATGACAAAGCCCAAATCCAGGGTCCGCTGGTTTTTCAGTTCTTTCTACCAAGACATCCTGCCTGCTGCCCACATCATACCTCTAGCTGGATGTCCTGTAGGCTTCTCAAATATACATGGAAACCACCAAATTCTTCCCCTCTCAACATCACCCACTTCTCTTCCTCCTGATTCTTTAACAATTGCCCTTCCCCCAGTCACCTACCCTAGAAACCTTGGAGTCCCCCTTTCATATCCATCCTTTCTCCTAACCTGTAGGAGTTAACCCAGGACTTTCATTTTAGACATGTGAATCAAAGTTCTCTCTTCCCTGTTGTCACTGGCCTTGCCTTGATTTAGGCCTTCATCACCTCTTCGTTGGCCTACACTAATATTGAATGGTTTGATTCATTCAATGACTCATCATTGAAACCGTGCTGTGTACCAGGCACTATGCTTGGTGATGGGGAGACTGTTTTGAGCAAACATGGACCTTGTGTACATGGTGTTCTGTTCTCTAATTAGGAGTAATCAAATAATCATGCCAACATACATAAAAGTGCAACTGTGGCAGTTGCTCCAAAGGCAAATCCATGATCATCCTACCGGCAGTGCCAGGACAAAGTGGTATTTCCGAACCACATGCTCATGGCACGCTCTCTGCTCTAAGAGGTTCCTGACTGCCCATTGTCTACATGGTAAAATCCAAACACATTAGCCAGGTTTGCATGTCTCTTCATGATCTGGCTCTGAACTCTAGATTAGGTTGCAAGCCACTGCACCCTCGTTTCTCCCCCACCCCTCACTCAATTAACTCATCCTATGACTAAGCCTAATATGATCTTCACATCTTGCCATTCCAGAAACTACTCTGTTCCTTCATTCTTCCACATCGTGTCTTAAGCAAAACTCTCTTCCAGAAATACTGTTCCTCTAGCTATACATAGAGATACCCTACTCACCCTCCAGACTCAGCTTAAATGCCCCTTCCTACTTCCTCAGTGTAATTAATTCTTCCTTATGTTTCTAGCACATTTTCCACACCACTCATGTAGCACTTATCCCATTGGAATATAGTTACTTTTAACTCTTTCTACCTCCCACCTCACCAGATGGTGAACCACTTGTGGGCAGAGATTGTTTTAATTCATGTACGTTTGAATTTATGTTTATGTGACTGCATGAACCAGAACACAAACACATAACAGGGGAGACAAAAATATTTTGTTCATTTGTTATCTCTCTTCACTATGGGTCTTCAGTTTCTCATGAGTACTCCTTTGTCCCCAATTTAGTTTTGAAAAGTTTTCTCTCCTGTTTATTACCGTGTGTGTGTGTTGTTTTCTTTTTAGAAATGATGTGCAAATAATTCCAGAGGGTTTTTTTAAATAGATTTTATTCATTTATTTGAGAGAGAGAGAGACAGAGAGAGAGAGAACACATGCAAGTGTGGGGAGGGGCAGAGGGAAAGGGAAAGAGAATCCCAAGCAGACTCCTCGCTAAGCGCGGAGCCAGTCACGGGGCTCCATCTCCCAACCCTGAGATCACTATCCGAGCCAAAATCAAGAGTCGGCCACTCAACCAACTGAGCCACACAGGTGCCCCAATTCCAGAGGTTTTTACATCATCATATTCTACTGTTATCTCTTCTCTATGCACAGTCTCCTACCCCTCCTGCTTTTTAAACCTCTGGCCCAAGGACAGCTTTTGCATTCAAAGGACAGGATTTGCATAATCATTGGTTAAATGATTACAAAGTGGCCATAACAAAATATTGAAAAATGTTCTTTGGAACCCTTTGATCTGTGTGTTTCATGGCAAATTATCAGGAAGGGATGAAGTAGCTGTCAGCTCCGTTTCCATTACCTTTCCAACTTTAGCCAGTCTAGATCTTGTCTCTCTGTGCTTGAATCACCATTGTTGCCAACTGGTTCCCAGGGTTTGCAACAGGAAATTGAGAAATACATGAGAATAGTTGAGAACAGTTCTTTGAGAAACTGATTTTCACAACATGGTAAGAATGGTGGAAGAAAAATGTAGTGATTAACTAAAAACATTGTTGGGAAGGAGATAAGCTTTCATTTAAAAATGTACACTTCTTGTGGCACCTGGGTGGCTCAGATGGTTAAGCGTCTGGCTTCTGCTCAGGTCATGATCCCAGGGTCCTGGGATCGAGCCCCACATCAGGCTCCTGGCTCAGCGGGGAGCCTGTTTCTCCCTCTGCCTCTGCCTCTCCCCCTGCTCATGCTCTCTCTCTCTCTATCTCTGTGTCTCAAATGAATAAATAAAATCTTTAAAATAAATAAATAAATAAATAAATAAATAAATAAAAATGTACACTTCTTTTAAAGACCTACAGATTTCTAGGATCTAACAACTGAAATGAACCATTTCTTAAAGACTATAAAAGTTCATATTCCACAACCTACCAGTCACAGAAACAAAGTCATAAAATACAGAATTATGGCCGGATTACTTATATAGACCAAAATCATTTGAGAGGGGAGAGGGAGGAGGAGATGGGTTAGCCCGGTGATGGGTATTAAGGAGGGCACGTACTGCATGGAGCACTGGGTGTTATATGAAAACAATGAATTGTGGATCACTACATCAAAAACTAATGATATATTTTATGGTGACTAACATAACAATAAAATAAAACACAAAATCGTGGATAGATATCTTTGTAACATATAAAATGAAAAAAAATAGCCCAGCAGAATTGCTGTAGAGACCAAGATATGACTTATCTTTCCATTACTAAAGGATGTGACAGTGGAATTATGCATCAGCAAGTGCTCACTTGCACCCATGTGCATGCCAAGAGACACTGATTATCTCAGTGGCAAAACTCTCAGGTCAGCCTCTCCCTGCTTGAGCAGCCTCAACCGCTTACCTCGAACATCAGACAAGCATTATCATTTTCATTGGATGTCATAACTTTCAAAAGATAAGTAAGGACTTGAATGTTGGTAATAAACTGCTATTCTGGTAAACAGTGATAACTCGGGCTAAATTCTTTTTCGTGTATCCATCGTTGTGTAGTAACAAACTGCATCCACAATTTAGGAGCCTAAGGCAACAACCATTTTATTATATCTCATAGTTTTGAGCGTTGGGGACCAGCTCAGGGCTCAGCTGGGCAGGTCTTCAGCTTCACATGACCTTGAATGTGGTTCCTATGTGGTAACCTGCTGGTGGCCGGGCTAGTCCATGACAACTTTATTCGCTTTTCCTGGTGCTTTGGCAGGAATGGCTGGACAACTTGGCTCTGCTGGGCCCTCCCTCTCTCCACAGATTGTCAGGGTTTCTCGACATGGTCTCTTCCAAAGAGTAGTCAGAATTCGCAAGAGACCACATAGAAGCTGCCCATCCTCTTTCAGTCTAGTCCTAGAACTGGCAGTCAGAGGCCAACATAGATTCAAGGGGAGAGGAAATAGACCCCCATCTGTCACTGGAAGGAGGTGTCAGGGAATTTGTAGCTGCCTCTAATCCACCGGAGAGTATTAACAAAATTACTGTGTTTATTTGACATAGGATTTGTACTTTAGATTTATAACCTAAACAAAATCGATCATTTGTTCATTCGGTTATTTAAAAAGTATTAAGCACTGGGGTGCCTGGGTGGCTCAGTCAGTTAAGCATCTGACTTTGGCTCAGGTCATGATCTCAGGGTCCTGGGATCAAGCCCAGTGAGGCTCACTGCTCTGCTTCTCTCCGGCTCCCTCTCCCCTTCCCCCCACACCTGCTGGCTATCTTACTCTCTTGCTCTCTCACTCTCTCTCTCTCTCTCTCAAATAAAAAGTATAATCTTTAAAAACTGTATTAAGCACTTGTTAGTGTGCATAGCACTGTGCCATCTACTGAGAGAGATTGAGAAGTACAGAGCACAGTCTCTCCCCTCTAGGACTGTGCACCTAGATGGGAACACAAAACAAGCACACAGCAAGTAATTAGAGTATGTGATAATATAATTAAAGTGGCAGAAATCACATCACAGAATGCACAATGTGGCCACCACAAATGCCTACAGGGCTCAAGTAAGCACAAAAAAGAGAGAGGTGAGCTGTCCAGAGACTACTAGGAAGTGTGATGGGAACAAGGGAGAACTGGAGAGTTCATGCCATTTCTAAAGAGTCAGGTCTGCTCAGCTCCAGCCAGTGACTGTCATATGAGAATATGGGACGATGAGGCCACAACTGCCAATTTTTCAAGGACGTATAAATCTCCCAATTGTTACATGTTGGCAATTAATTCAAATTCGGCCTATGTACCACCAGTTTTTAGCCTCTAAAATGGACAATAGATGCTTTGATGACTTGAAAGATGAAGAGATGAGGTTAGACTAGAGCAGTGCTATGTACTGTGGGTTGCAGACCCGTGGCAGGCTGTGGACTTTATTACTGATCCGCAGTGAAATAAGTAAAAGTCTTGAGAAAAAGCATTTAGGGTCTCAGAGCAATTTAACATCCAAGCCTGTCATTGGTGCACTTGTCTTGGGCACAGGCCAGCTCTGGTGTTGGAGAACGTGGGCAGCGAGCCGGGTTAGGTGTGAGCCGCGCGTTAGGCATGCGCAGTAGGACCGCAGGGGACCACGCGCTGGAATGAATGCCCGTGTGGAAGCTTCAAGAAGAATTTGTCCCTCAAATAATAGATCGAGTTGGGATAAGCTCGGAATAACGTACAAATATTAGAGTCCAGAAAGCACCAAGATCTTAAGGGGAGAGGTTATTTGTGAGGGATGTTGGGGAAGGTGGGATGGATGGGTAGTGACTACGGAGAGTTTCAGATGAGGAATACAAGTGGCTTTGAACGGAGTCAGGCATCACTAACTTCCTACAACACCCTTTCCTCTCAGATTCCACCCTCACCAGGACCAGTCCACAAAGCAGCCAACACTTCCTTATATAAAATCCAATAAACCTTTTTTTTTTGCATCATTTAATACCTTATACTGTAAATTATCCTTCTGTAAGTCGATTGTGTTTCCTTCCTTATATTTTAAGCACTTTAGGAACAAAAACTCCCTTACCCCAGCTCTGAGTCTCCTTCAGAATCTAGCACAATCTCTTGCCCATAGTGGATATATTAGTTTGGTATGTGCTGATGAACAGGATGGGTAGTTTTCCTGGGGAGACTCAAGGGATAAGAGTGTTTTGAATAGATTAGCACAGAAGAATAAAGAGTTAGAAACCAGATAAGAAACTGTTGCAGGGGCCTAAGAGGAATGCTGAGGCCAGGAACTAGAAAGGACAAACTAATGTGGGGATGTGGGTAGTGAAGAAATATTTACATGCAGTGCCTACGAAGCCATAGCATTGGTGTCCTGAAGTCTCACACCACATTCATGTATGGCTGATACTTTATCGAGAAACAGAATACACTCCATTACTTAAAAGTTTTCCAGATTATCAAAATTTATTCTTTCAAGCATCTGCATATTTTTTTTAAATCTCTCATTGTGTACATCAGTTTATTTAGTTAGTTAGTTATGTGAAGAACTACATAGTGAATATTTTAGGCTTTGTGAGTCTTAGGATGTCAGGAGCAACTGCTCAACTCTTCCACTGCAATTGGAAAGCACTCATCCACAGTACATACATGAATGGGTGTGGCGAGGTTTCCATAAAACTTTATTTACAAAAACAGGGAGTGGGCTGGATTTGCCTTGTAGGTGCCATAGTTTTCCAGCTCCTATTCTAGATTACTAAAATTGCCCGAGCTTAACTTTTTGAAATAGAGGAGTTTGGCTATAACTTTGTAAAAAATAAAAAATAAAATGACAGAAATAGAATTTTTCCTGTGTAGAGAAGTTCGATTCTCCTTGCATCGCCCAACTGCAGTAACAGCCAGACCCCCTTGTTTAACCTCTCATCTGAAGAGTGGTCTATACAGCCTCTGCCCCCACCTCCACCCCTTGCTCCACTGTACTTTCCACTCCTCTCTATTATGTCCATGTGCCATAGGGCACTGTCTCTTATGCCACTGATTTGTTAAGAAATGGGAGCTTTGCCATCAGCCAGCAAGCCATGGGAAAGAATTATAGTTTCATAAGTGCTCTAGCTTTAAAACAAAGATAAGCAACAGCTATTTGTATTGAATTCAACACTAAGTTTATGTTCCCTTCCCTTCTTGATTTCCAAAATAAATTAAACACCGAGTTTCTAACATTCATACCCATGGTAGATAGCATCCTACATATACACCTATTAAAAAAGGGCTTCCCGCTTCAGTGATATTCAGAGTTTCTCTGACACAAAGAAGATCTGTCTTCTTAAGCCTCTTTAGCTGAACGTTGCACTGCAAGATGAAATACTTGACAGCATGGCCTGTTTAGACGTAGATATCTCCCCCAGGGGCACACACTCTTACCGGGAGCTCTGATGTGCCGCACAAGCCATAGCCTCAGCACACGGGCTGCTGGATGTGGAAGCAAAAGAGCTTGACTTCCTGGCATAGAAAGGGAACAAGAGTATGAAATATACTTGGTTCCTGTCTAAAGTGACATTGTGGTCGACCAGACTTCTATCCCTATGTGGAGCCTTTCTGTCGTAAGGACGTGACTAATTCCACTCCCTGTGTTTTCAGTCTGTCAACAGGTAATCTAGGTCTACTTGGGATTCCATTCTGAATAATCTGTGACTGATATGAATGAATCCCCTGAGACTCTAGCTTGTTTCCACTAGGATATTATTCCTTGAGGTCACCACCAGATGTGTCAGAAAACTTGGGAGTATCACAAGCACATTTGCATCTAATTCATAAAGTCCACTCGCAAATTCCAACTGATATTTAAAATTGTGTGTGTGTGTGTGTGTGTGTGTGTGTGTGTGTATGAGAGAGAGAAAGAGAGATTGAAAGATTGAAATTTTTCCACTCTTGAGTGTTCTTTATTTTTATTTCTTTCCTGACCCCACCATAATTGGCCTAGACCAATTGGCTCTCATCATATAGTCAGATGAGAGCTAAGGAATAAGACAGTAAGAGCCCTACAAGCCCTGTGTAGCTGCTAATAACTCCACTGTGCAGAATAATTATGCAAGGGCCCCAGACCAAGGATCAGAAGATCTAGTTTCACTTCCTTGTCCTACTCCTTGAGGTTCTAGAACAGGTCTTGCTCAGAGCATCTGTGAAAATTAACAAGGTAGTGAATTTCAATTATCTATTGCTGTATAACAAACTGCCCCATATTTTAGAGGCTCCAAACTCAGTAGTCATCATTTGGCTATGATTTTGCAGTTTGGGCAAGGCTCAGCAGGGACCTCCTGTTATCCCCCACATGCTATCAGCTGGGGCTGGAAGATCCACATCCAAGATGGTGCACTCAGATGGCTGGCAAGTTAGTCCAAGCAGTTGGCTGGTTGCCCTGCTGGAGTGTCAGCTGAGAGCCTGAATTCTCCTCCTTGTGGACCTTTCCATGTAGCTCCTTGACTTACATAGAGCATGGTGACAGGTCCTAAGGAGGAGGAAAAAGTTTCCAGTCCTCCAAAATATTAGATCTAACTGGCCCAATGCCATTTCTATCCTATTCTGTTAGACAAAGCAGTCATAGGCCTGGCCAAGATCCAAGAGAGTAGGAAAAAAGACCCCATCTCTCAATAGGAGGTAGGGAGAAGGGGCTGCAACAAAGAATTTGCAGTCATCACTCACATAGTGTTTGGAAAAATACTTTGATTTCTCTGGAGATCATTCATGATTTTATGTTTCTGAAATGTAAATTGTATCTAACAGGAGTCGGATTTAAATACAGTATCTTATTGAAAAAAAAAGTGAGGTCCAGCCTCCCTGCACCTTTGAGATTCACCACATTCTCCTTCTTTATTTTAAAAGGGAAAGGATTTGAAATTTTTTGGGCATCTACTGGGTGCAAGACCCACAATATACGCCCTTTTATTTACCATGTTTCACTGCATCTGAAATTCACTTTTTTTCATATTTTAACATTTCTGAATTGTACATTTTACAATCTAGGCAGTTGTATAATCATTATAGGTCAAATGGCAGTCTTAACATGCATGAATTTGGCTCTGATTGTTCACATTTTCATCACTTCACTCAAGTTATATATATTGTTAGTACTTCACCTGTTGAGTTTAATTGCTATTTAAAAAATGTCTTTAGAAATATTACACTACAATTTGGCACTGAAGCGAAAATTTATCTTGTATGCTGAAAGTCACTGAAATAGGGTACCATTAGTGAGGCAAATGTTTGACATCAGAAAAATGGCCTCAATTTCATATATTTCTGCAAAGCAGCAATTGTGAGCTTTACACCACCACCTTAGATCAGAGGGTATCACCAAGTAGATGAAGGCATGTTATGTTTTATTACTGGAATACATGTAGAAGGATTGCCTACAATACACAAAGCTTATAACAGAAGGCAGAGAAATTACCAGGTTCTTCAGAATAAATGAAAGAATTTCAAAGCAGCAAAAGGCTAATATTGTCCCTTGTCCAGGACTATCAAAAATCATTATGTCATAATTTAATTAGCAGGGGGTGGTTTTTGTTTTGTTTTGGTTTTGGTTTTGTTTTGGTTTTTGTCCTTTCTTAGTGGTACATTAAAAATTGCATCTTGGGACACCTGGGTGGCTCAGTCGCTTAAGTGTCTGCCTTCGGCTCAGGTCCTGATCCCAGGGTCCTGGGATCAAGTCCCGCATCAGGCTGCTTGCTCAGTGGGGAGCCTGCTTCTCCTTCTCTCTGCCACTCCCCCTGCTTATTCTCTCTCTCCCTCTCTCTCTCTCTCTGACAAATACATAAAATCTTAAAAAGAAAATTGCATCTTGGGGGTTGGCTGGCTGGCTCAGTCAATAGAGCATGTGACTCTTGATCTTGGGAGTCATGAGTTTGAGCCCCACATTGGGTGTAGAGATTACTAAAAAAATAAGCTTTAAAAATAATTGCATCTTGGGGCACCTGGATGGCTCAGTTCGTTGGGCGTCCAGCTCTTGGGCTCAGGTCATGATATCATGGGTCATGAGAACCCCACATCAGGCTCAGCGGGGAGTCTGCTTGGGGATTCTCTCCTTCTGCCCCTCCCTGCACGCACACTCCCTCCCTTGCGTATGTGCTCTCTCTCTCTCTCTCTCAAATAAATAAATCTTTTAAAAAATTCTTCTTGGATTCCATGAAAAGTAGTAGTTCTCACAAAAACGTCTGCAGATCACTCCTTTTACATGTGAGGAACACATGAATTTGGCAAGGTTCAGTAACATGAACTGTCTCAAAACTAGCAAGTGGAAGAAACTGTTATTTTTATCATCCTACCCTGACTCCTTCAAATTGTTGGGCAACACAGGTTGGTGATTCTGAAAAGATAGCCATGTAGGGCCATGACAGCCATCCCACCTCCTGCCTCCAATAAACTTCCAAACTATGAATGAAATGCTGTTTGCAGTCCCTCAAAACCAAACTGGAACTCTCTAGAGAGAGGGCTTTCATGGGGCTGGGCCACTGCCCAGGATTCCCTCAGACTCCTGTTGAGAAGAGTGAGTAATAGAAATAGCTTATTTGTACAGAGAATTTTATAAAGGGCCAAAGAATGCTAAATAATGAGAGGAACTGCTCTAAAATGGGAACAACTTAAAACAAGAACTATTTCCCAACCTCTGGAGACAGGAGGAGGCTTCGGGAAGACGTGCCCGAACTTTGGTGTCCGGGCAGTACATTAAACATCCCTTGGCCCCTCACTAAAGAGCGCCACGGTTTGGGCCACTGCTGCTCACTGACCCTTTCCCCCTCCCTCTGGGCCAACACCATTGTGAGGCCCCTGTGGGCAGCCGCAGCGCCCTGCGTCCCTCTTCCGCACTTCCACTGGAAAGACGGGAGGTGGGATAGCCTATGCCCCCACCGTAGTGACAGAGACCCCATCACTTCTACTACAGTCCTTCATTGTTTGTCATATATTTGCTCAGGTTCAAGACTAGGTGGAAGGCTCGGCACTGTACGTAGATGCATAAAATACCAGCCCTGGGAACGTGAAGTTTCCCGAACTACGAGGGGAGATGAGGCTTGGGCAGATTTTCCAGCCCCATCTGCAAAGAGCAATCAGCACCCCCCTTCTTTCTGCTCCCCTGGAATCTTGCCCTTCTCTGGTAGCATACGGGAATTATATGGGAGTGGTTTGCCTGGGTGCGTATATCCCCAGTGTTGCATATAGTACCAGGTACAGCGGTCAGGAAGTGATTTATTTTTCCCATTTGTTCATCCATTCGTTCAACAAAATCACACAGAGTTTCAGAACAGAGAGAGAGAGTCTTTGTGAGAATACATGAAGCCTTCCTGAAGTGTCCTATGAGCCGGGAGAGTTTGAGCAGGAGGATGGGGAGGGAAGGAGGGACCACAGAAGCGAAGGACCGGCGGCACAGGACAAACCCCAGCAATTGCTGTGTCTGGAATGCAGAGTGGATAAGGCTGGAAGGATAGGCTGAAGTGTCATCTACAGGACCTAGAATATTAGGCCAAGTATTGTTTTCAAACGGGATGCCTTTAAACAGACTCTACTACCTTCCTCAGAGCCTTCAGGAGGCCGCCTTGCTCTGGAGGAGAGAGGGACTAGGAGTATAGAGGGCTTCTCCTTAGCAAAGTGTGCCTGGGATTCATCTTCTGTCTTGCAAATGATGTAATAAGAGCTGCAAATGACAGACTCTAGTCTCCTCTGTGATGCCACCAAAACTTCCTTTTTTTTTTTAGGATTGACTGATTGATTGATTTGACAGAGAGAGTGAGAGAGCACAAGCAGGGGAGAACAATAGAGGGAGAGGGAGAAGCAGGTTCCCCGCCGAGCAGGGAGCCCGATGCGGGGCTCAATCCCAGGACCCTGGGATCATGACCTGAGCCGGAGGCAGACGCTTAACCATCTGAGCCACCCAGGCGCCCCCCACTGAACCGAAACTTCCTTAAGGAGGTGGCAGTGGGAGCCAGAGTACCCGCTTGCAGCCCGGCTCCATCAAGTATTAGCAGGGTGACCCACACTCTGGGGGCCTTCGTTTGCTGGGTTTCAAAGTGTAGCTGATAATCCTATCTATCTCAAAGCTGTTAGAAGGCTTAAAGGAAATGAGGCACAGAAACCCCATGGGAACGGTAGTTCTTGGCACATAAGGGTTCCACAACTGTTAGCTATTACTATTCCTTCTTGTCTGTGTACCTTGGTTTCCTCATCCAAACTGAGATCATAATACCCGTCCCAGCCCATTTCTTCTAGACCCTGACAGAATAAACTGCAACTAAATGTGTGAAAGCAACTTGGAAGTTGAGTGCTGTGTAGTGGCGAGGTGGTGGAAGGGCTGATAATTACCATAGCCTTGGCTGAAAGGTAATCCCAGGGGCAGGAAGGTAAGGAGCTTGTGTCTCTCCAGGCTGTCGGCTCCAGGTGCGTTTTGTAAGTGGCCCCTCTCGATGCAGTATGCCAAAATGAAGGCCTGAGCATTCGACTGGTCCAAGATGACATAAAGATGGGAACAGGAAAAATTTACTAAGCAAGAAATAAATAAGGTTTAAGCCCTGAAGCCTCACAAGTGGTGTAATTTCAAACATCATAGTCTTGGACATCTGGGCTCTATTACCTGAAATCCCATTAAACCTCCAGTTTCATAATTCTGTGTAGAACCTGGTAAATTGCAAGATCCTGCTGATGGCCACCAGCCAATTCAAGCAATTAATCACAAGGGTACCTGAGCAGGTTTGCAACTTATGCCAAGTGGCTTCTTTAAGTGGAAACTGTGTACACAAAAGAAATAGCCCAATCCATGCAGGTTTGTAGCTCTGTCAACACAGAGAAATTATCTGTTATCATTAAGACATCCAAGCCTCATAACTTTTTCCTTAATGGAAATTAGTACTCACTAGCCCAGGGAAGATCCCCCGACCTTGTTAGCTGTTATATAGGCTGTAACCTGCTGAGAGCTGACAAATCCAGTTTAGACAAAACTAAACCCTACTGTTTCCCCACCCTCAGCATTTTCTAATTTGGAGGAACTCAACTTGACCTGAGCTCTTTTTTCTTTTGAACTTTTCTAGACTATATGGACTATTTGCATGTGCTCCGGTGTTCCAGGCCAAAGGTCCAAAACCCAAAATTAAGAAATAACCTGGGGAACCTATATTCAGAATCATGCTAGGCATACCCACGGTGAAAGGGCCTATATCAAAAGAATTATTTCTTATAAGACTTGTTGCTTGGTGTTGCCAACTCAAAAGGGTTTATGTAAATGAGATAATCGGCGCTTCAGAATGTTTATAAAGTCTTTCCTAATTACACTATTTTGTTTATAGAATGATTCTGGGAAAATGATGGAGAACAGAGGGGAAACTTGAGCCCTTGCTACAGAAAGTAGGAAGGGGAGGTGGGGATCAGAATAAATTTACAATATGGGTGAAGGGATCTGTGGTTTCACCTAGTGTTTTTAGTTTTTTTTCTTTCTGAAATTTTTACTAAATCTCTGTCTGTTTTCCACACTACAAAGCTGCTTTCCAATATGGTAGCCACCAAGCACATGTGATCATGGCACCTACTGCATGGAGCACTGCTAGACGAAAACAATGAATCGTGGATCACTACATCAAAAACTAATGATGTATTTTATGGTGACTAACATAACATAACATAATAAAATAAAATATTTTAAACAGTACTAAAAAATAATTAAAAATTAAAAAAAATAAATTTAAATGAATTAAAATGAAATAAAATTTAAAATTAGTTTCCTCCAGGTGCTAACCACATGTCAAGTGCTCAGTAGCCACATGTGGCTAATGGCCACCATATTGGAAAAGCAGACATAGACCATCCCCATCGTTGCAGAAAGCTCCACTGGGCTGAGCTGCTCTAGATTAAGAACTCGATGGCCTTGCTACTCACAGTGTGGTCCACAGACCAGCAGTACCGGTATTGCCTGAGAGCTTGTTAGACCTGCATGATCGGCATTTTAACAAGATACCCAGGTGACTCATATGCACATTAAAATTTGAGAAGTACTGTTGTAAAATACCCTTCCACTCTAAGATTCTGTATGGTGAAATCCATCATCGTTATCAGCATTACATGTTAATATTTATTTAGCTTGTATGGCATTAATTCAAAAAGACACTTTTGCCCCTTGAGACTTGGCATGCGAAAGGAGGAATACTAAGTATACCTTGTATACTCCTTTAAAAGCGTGCTTTTCTTTTTCTCTTGGAAAAGCTGCAGGATCTGGAGAATTTTTTTTAAACATTTTTTTTAAAGATTTTATTTATTTATTTGACAGAGAGAGACAGAGCGAGAGAGGGAAACACAAGCAGGGGGAGTGGGAGAGGGAGAAGCAGGCTTCCTGCCGAGCAGGGAGCCCAATGTGGGGCTCGATCCCAGGCCCCCGGGATCATGACCCGAGCCAAAGGCAGACGCCTAACGACTGAGCCACCCAGGTGCCCCTGGAGAATTTTTTTGAATATGTTTTTTCTGAAGAAGTGAATCTTCAGCATTAATCCAATAGCTTCTTCATTGGCTTCTTCTCAACAGAGAAGCCTTTGAGATTAAAATAAGATTAAATAGACAAAGAGGGAAATAGATGAACTTCAAAAAAAAAAAAAAGAAGAAGGAAAAGGAACTTGACTTACTCAGTTGACAAACACAAAGGACACCCTTCTTTGGGAGTGAGTGAGGTGCGAAGCAGAAGCAATGGGAGAAATTAGGAAGCAGCCCTCAGAATATAATCTGCCAGCTGGTCCTGCCATTGTGGAGATGGAGGGGAATTTCAATGGCAACTTGGATCGAACTTCAAGGCATATTTTCGTGCTCTTGCATGAGATTCATTGCCGTTTGTGCAAGTGAACAGAGTTTTCTTCTGGAAGGTTCTGTGGGCTTTTAGAGTGGCTGTTGGAATTTAATGACTTGAAATGCTTACCTCTGTCCAGTGCAAAGAATGGAATCACTGGGTTACCTCCTACTGAGTGGCTATAGAAATGCATCCCTGTGAGAGCATCTGGCCTGATGATACTTTCTCCCAGAAAGGCATCAAATCATAACCCTGTGGTGAAGATGGCAGCCACTGTTGTCAGCAGTTCTAGTTCCAAACAGCCATAAAGCTGAGGGAGGTTTTGCCATGTTCCTGGGGAAACCAGGCCCTGAGAGGTGTCCTGGATCATCACAGAGAATTTATGGAGTTCAGATGCTTATATATACTGAAATTTCTTTTTCTTAAGATTTTACTTATTTATTTGACAGAGAGAAAGAAAGAGAGAGAGAGCACAAGCAAGGGGAGCAGCAGAGGGAGAGGGAGAAGCAGGTTGCCCACGGAGCAGGGAGCCCGATGCAGGGCTCATCCCATCCCAGAACCCTGGGATCATGACCTGAGCCAAAGGCAGACCCTTAACTGACTGAGCCATCCAGGCGCCCCTATACTGAAATTTCTAAACCAGCCCTCATTGGAGAACAATACTATGGCTCCCAAACAAATTCTGCCCCTACTTTAAGTAACTACTCACCCTACTCATGTGGCTTAGATATTCCATGCATTCAACAAACATTTCGAGAGCCCCTTTGATATTCTAGGCATTCTTCCATATACTGCAGAAGGAGAAGACATATTCTTTGCCTGAAGAAGCTTGGGGTCAGGAACAAGGGTGCTTAGAGAGTGGTCCTAGCAACATCAGTGTCCCTGGAAGCTTGTTAGAAATGCACATTCACAGACACACTCCAGACCTATCGAATCAGCTTCTTTCCATGTGGGGCTCAAAATCTATGCCTTACCAAGCTCTCCAGGGGATTTCTAAGCAGAGTAAAATGTGACAAGCATTTGTTTATAGACAGACACATCATCAGGTGATTCTAATACAGTATGATAAGTACAATGATACAGATATGAAACTCTACCACCCCCGAAGCCCCCAAGGCAATGTTGGGCATTTTAGTAAATACTCAATGGAATAAATGTTGCTTGCTTGCTTGCTTGATTGATTGATGCATGAATCAACCCGTACAAACAAAACAATACTGGGATGGTAGAGCGTGCCTACGTTTCCAGGACTTTGAGTGGGCTGAATGGCTTGTTCAGGCCTCATGGCTCTTGTCTTGTCCCATTCTAAAATCCGATATTTGGATCACTGCACTGGATTCTATCCAGGATGCTTGGTATTTTGTTACGTGAACCAAACAAGACTGTAAGCCAAATTTCCCCACAGTCTACATACTTTTCTCTGTCTGAAGGACAAGTAACTACTCTTCAGATACTGGGGAAAAGACAGCAGTGCTGCCATGGACTTGTGAGAATCACATAGAGGTTTGTAGACCTCCCCCTGGACATTCTGAATCCATGGAAATGGGGGGAGAGGCTGGACAAAATTAAAATTTTAAGAAGCTCCTTAAGATGAATCCAATGCAGTCAGGTTTGAGAACCTGTGGCCAAAATGCCAGAGTTCCTAAACCCTGAAATCCAGAGACTCAATCTAACCCACAGGAACCAGAGTTGAATTCTGTAACATTTTGAGCCTCATAATGTAGACCAGCAGCTTTACTTGTAACAGAACAGTAAGGGAACAAATACAGTGTCTTTGTTTTCTTTCCTTGGCTGAGGAAAAGGAGAGGGACAGCTTGCAGACAAGTGCATTCTTTCTGTCACTCACTCTGTGTGTGTGTATGTGTGTGTGTGGTGATCCACCTTCATCTCTTGGGCCTCCTAAAACCCCAGAGAGAGGTGACAGTCCAAGCCAATGAGGACTGCAAAGCCAACTGCAGAAAGACTCCTCTTTTGGTATTGGAGCCAATCATATTCTAATTGAAACAATAAAATCGAGGGCTGAGGAGGTGGGGGATGGAGGCCAAGGCCTTCTTACCCCATCTAGGTAAAAATGCTTGCCTGAAAATCTTCCCCTGGGGCTTTGGGACTACACATTTCCTGCTTAGCACTTCCAGAATCAACACGCCCCTGACATGTCATAACCAGATCAAGGGTCATAGTCTAACACACAGCCTGTGTTCGCTCATTTCTCTCCAAGCCTAACTTCCTTCATCTGTGGAGTGAAGTCACAGTATCTACCTGCTGGAGTTGCTACACAATGGACGCAGGTTCTTAGCACAATGCTAGGCATGTGTAAGTAGCTGGTTAACAACAGTGCTTACTATTATGATCGTTGTGTCTACACACTCTGTGTTAGTGTTCTCCAGAGAAGGAGAACCAATAAGAGATCTTGGTTCTTCAATAGGAGATATATCAATCTATCTATATCTACCAATCTCTCTAGTTATTGAGAGACAGACAAATCTATTTAGAGAGAGAAAGTGCACATGGGGCAGAGAGGTGTTGGGTGGATGGATGGATAGATAGATAGATAAATAGATAGATAGATAGATAGATAGATAGATAGATAGATAGATAATAGATAAAGGAGTTGTTATAAGGAATTGGCTCACGCAATTATGGAGGCTGAGAAGTCCCAAGATCTGCAAGCTGGACACCCAGGAAAGCTGATGGTGTAAGTTATAGTCCAAGTCTGACTCTGAGTCTGAAGTCAAAACATCAGTGTCCCAACTCAAAGATGGAAAGACGGGCACAGAGAGTGAATACTCCATTACTTGGCTTTTTTTTTTTTTTTTTAAGAATTTCTTTTTTTTTTTTTTTTTAATTCCAGTATAGTTAACAGTGTTATATTAGTTTCAGGTGTACAATATAGTGATTCAGCAGTTCTATACATGACTCGGTGCTCATCAGGATAAGTGTACTCTTAATCCCCTTCATCTATTTCACACACACCCCCCCCATAATCATCTGTAGAGTCTGTTCTTTGGTTTGTCTCTTTTTTCTTAATTTGTTTTGTTTCTTAAATTCTACATATGAGTGAAATCATATGGTATTTGTCTTCCTCTGACTGACTTATTCACTTAGCATTATCCTCCTTAGATCCATCCATGTTGTTGCAAATGGCAAGATCTCATTCTTTTTCACGACTGAGCTTTACTCAGCCTTTTGTTCTCCTCAGGCCTTGAATTGATTGGATGGGGACCACCCACATATTAGGAAGAGCAATCTACTGTACTCAGTCCGCTGATTCATATGTTAATCTCATCCTGAAACACCCTCAACAGAACACACCCAAAATAATGTTTAACCAGATATCAGGGCACCCTGTGGCCCCATGGGGTTGACACCTACAGCATCCCTATAGGTTCCAGGTTACTAGGGTTTATGAGAAGTTACAAGCTAGTTTGTATGCATCATCTGTTTTCTCACCCATAACCCAAGTCCTCTGCCAGCCTGATACTCATTTTGCCCAAGATTCGGACCTCGATTTTCATGCAGCTGGGGGGGGGGTAGAGTTAATTTCTTAATCATCCTCTCAGGGGGCAAAGACTCCCCAAACTATCAGGGGTGGGGGAGTAGGCAGTAGCAGAAAGAAAACCAGTGCAACTGAGAAGGTATATGAGCTTTCCCACCAAAGGACTGGTGGCAGAGCTGAGCTTTCTTACCACCTAAATCCCCTTTTGTCCTTTTCCCCCCTAACTTCTCCCCTACATGCTTACTAATTAATTGAGCATACCTGTTTAAATCATCCAATCTTGATTCTTCTAATGGTATGCCTGCAAGGGTTCTAAAAGTTAGAAATGATTTAGTATTAGAGGTTTTGATTACATTGAATATAAAATTAAATAAAATGAGCAAATGATGAACAGAAGGAGTGAGGTTTGAACTCAGCCTTACATCCTGTGCACACCGGAGGCACACTTAAGTTGGTTTTTATCTTGGCCTATTTTGGGAGTGATATATTTGGCTCACAACCAGGAAGAGAAGATAAACAAGGACCTGTATCCTCTAAACCAACCTCAGCACTATTGACATTTTGGGCTGGATAATTCTTTAATGGGGATGGGCAGGTGGGGGGAGGTCTGTCCTAAGGCAATTCTAGGATGTTTAGGAGGGTCTCTGGCCTCTACCCACCAGATGCAGTAGTTACCCCCTAGTTGTGACAACCACAAGTGTCTCTTGACAGTGCAGATGTCCCTTTGGAGGGTAGGATGGGTTGTACCCAGTTGAGAATTACTGCTCTAAACCTAGGAAAGATTTCAGACTGTTAAATAGGAATGCACTAGCTTTCTCTAGGTCAAACCTCTATGGCACTTCATGTATAGGATTCATGTTTGATGAGCATTCTTTTACACAAACACAGCTACTTTCTTTCTCTCCTGCATTCCTGTTGGGAGTTAAGGAATTTGCTTTCTTACTGAGTCAGGAAAGCATTGTGGTGAGAACAGATCTGGGTTCTAGTCTCAGCCCTATGCCTTCCTAGCATTATGACTGTGAGGAGTTAATGAACCTGCCCTCATTTTTTCCAGGTGTGTTAAGAAGATCTTATAATTCAGGCCTCAAAGGTGGTGGTAAAGATCCAATGAGTGACTGCCTGTAGAACTTTAGTTGGCCCATTGTAGCTGTGCTCAACAAATGTTAGTTCTGCTAATTATTGGCCATTATCTAGGGGCGAATGTGGATCTCCCTCCTTTGGAATGTGCCTCTCACACCTAACACACATCAAAATGCAATTCAGGTCCACCCCAAAGTCCTCTCACTTGAGTCACATAAAAGATACTTTCAGGTAGAGGATATGACCCTTTTATTTATTTATTTGTTTGCCTATTTTATGGCTCCTCCTCTTGAATGGAAGACACTAAACAACCCTTTTAAGAAATGGTCTTACTTCTTTCCTTCAGCCCTTGAGAGGTAAGGCTTGCCTGTACGCAGTATCTTTTCTTCCTCCCTAAAGAAACCAATCCCATCAGCCTCCTGCTGCTGGAGTAGGGAAAGGTGGGGCTGGATACACTCAGTCCCAGATCTGTTCTTGAATCCTCTGCCAAGCTGGCCATTGCCTCTCAGCCCCCTTCCTGCCTTTGAAGTGAAATCTCCTTATCATAGAACTGTCTGTCAATGTCTGCACTAATTTAGGGGAGAGTGGAAGGCAGGGTGTGTTGACTGTGGTATTGGCAGGCGAGAAGAGTGTTATCCTTCTGGAGGGGACAAGGGTTTGACCCCTGGGCATGGTGTTTCTTTTTCCTGGCCCCCAGCTGTGACATTGGAACATTGCCCTATTTGTATTTCTTGTTTCTCTAAGGAATTTTGGGAATGTGTGGTAATAATAATAATAAATAGTAGCCATCACTCAGCAGATATTTACTATTTGCCAAAACACCACACAAAATGTTTTTTCTATGAGCCCATTTTATCATTTCCAGCAACCCAGTAAGGTGAGGATTCTGATCATTTTAAAGGTGAAGAGATTGAGGGTTGGACAAATCCATGTTTTCAACGTCAATATGGCTGGTAAATGGTGAGCCTGGGATATCAACCCAGATCTGCCTGATTCCAGAGCCCATACTCTTAATCACTGGACTCAAATGTTTCTCTACTCATCCCAGGCTCTGGAGCCACTGGACTTAGGAGGTGATTAGTTCCCAAAATGCCTGAATAGTAATGTTGACCCATCAAACAGAGATCTGAGAAAGAGCCCTTTACTATGTGTTAGCTGCAAATCCATACATAGCCACCACTGGCATGCACACATGTCTTTAGTCCTCAGATGGCAAGAAAGGAATTGAAGCAATCCCCCTTTCCATTATGCAGACCTGAGCTACGGGATTAAATCTTCTATAAAATTAGACATTGAAATAAGCCAAAAAGAACAAAAAGAAAAGAAAAAAATAACTCTTCTTCTCCAACATCATTCCTTTCTTCATTAATTTCACTATTCATTTAGCACCTTCTATACATCTGCCACTTTGCACTAGGAAGACACACGCTCAAAAGACATGGCATCAAAAAATTTAGGAGAAAGGGATACATTAAAATAGTGTTCCTGGTAGGTTTGGTGGTAAAGGTTTCAGATGCCATGCTGGCTGATGGGGTGGGGGGGGGGGGTTGTTGTCAGCTACACCTAGAGGAAAGAAGGCTTCATGAAGAATGCAACACGTAAGGTGGTCCAGAAAATGGAGGGGTAGGTGTTCACTAGCGTTAGAGGGTGTGCAAAGAAGGTGGCCTAGGCAGGAAGAAATGTTGAGCAAAGGCTGTGAACAAGTCAGTGTATATAAGGAGCTGGAAGGAATCCGGGATGGAACCCAAAAAGTGCACCCATTTCTCCCTTTAAAGAGCCAGAGCCATCAAATTCGACCTGCCACTTTGTGTGTTGACCTCAGGTAGCTTTTCTATACCTGAAGACATAATTCCAATTGCAGGTAACAGAACTCTTGAGCAAAGAGATGACAGCAGAGCTCATCTTTGTACCTCTGTGATAGGAAGACAGTGGTTCAAGCCTTACCCTAGGCAAACACCTTGCACATACAACATGGGTAAGCAGAGGGCTCTTGCTCCCACCTAAAGCCCAGCTCAGTGTGGTGACACATTCAAATGAAAGACAACTAACCATAACAGTATCAAAGAGCAATGAATTCTTTACTGATTCCATGGAAAGATGGTCAAGGGGGCATTATGCCATAGCACGCTCTTCTCGTTGGCCAGCCCTTTTCCAAAGGCCAGACTCATGCTGCACTCGTCACTCTGAGTCCCCTGTGTCACTCCTGAAACCCCCCACTTTTTCTCTCTGTGGCCTCTACTACTGTGTGTATTGATGTAGGAGTAGCCCTCTGTTCTTCCTATCATCTCTGTCTTTGTCATATAAATAATTAAGTCTTCAATTTTCTTCCATGCCCAGCAGGGCCCTTTATTGTGCTGTACGGGCTTATGGATAAACACAGAATCCTACTTAGGAGAGAGGAGAATGGGAAAAGCTCTGAATATTTCTACCTTACATATGTGTCCCTGTCACCCCTTCATGTCACTAGAATGGGAAATACCTAAGTCTGAGTCAGATTTGATCCTTACAAGCTGTGTAACCTTGGGTGAGTAATACCTCTGGGCCTTAATTTCCTATTCCATAAAATGGGACTATGCCTACCTATCCTAAGAAGTGTACAGGGGAACCACAGGTGAAAGAACTCTGAAATACAATGGGCTCATCTTATGTTCATGTACGGTTATTATAGCCTGAAACTAGACACATCTACTTTCCGTCAACTATTAGAGGTTCATGTGGAAAACATGGTTATTTGGAAAAGTAACAACTATGATAAGCCTAGTTATCAACTCCTGATTCAGGATCCAATGTATAGAGATCCAATATAATTAATTAGAGCTCACTATTATCATTATTCACTTTTATTTTATGGTTATTCTTAAAAATACTTTTCTAAGGTCACATATTTTACCAGAGCTGATTTTTTTTTATTAGTTTCAGAGGTAGTTTAGTGATTCATCAGTTGCATATAATACCCAGTGCTCATTATATCATATGCCCTCCTTAATGTCCATCACCAAGTTACCCCATCCCTCAACCTGCCCCCCTCCAGCCACCCTCAGTTTGTTTCCTAGAGTTAAGAGTCTCTTATGGTTTGTCTCCCTCTCTGATTTTGTCTTATTTTATTTTTCCATCCCTTCCCCTATGTTCATCTGTTTTGTGTCTTAAATTTCACATAGGAGTGAAATCATATATTTGTCTTTCTCTGACTTATTTTGCTCAACATAATACCCTCTATTTCCATCCACATCTTTGCAAATGGCAAGATTTCATTCTTTTGATGGCTGAGTAATATTCCATTGTATATATATACCACATCTTCTTTAACCATTCATTTGTCAATGGACATCTTGGACTCTTTCCATAGTTTAGCTGTTGTGGACATTGCTGCTATAAACATTGGGGTGCGGGTACCCCTTTGAATCACTATATTTGTATCCTTTGGATAAATACCTAGTAGTGAAATTGCTGGGTCATAGGGTAGCTCTATTTTTAAGGAACCTCCATACTGTTTTCCAAGGTGGCTGTACCAGTTTGCATTCCCACCAACAGTGTAAGAGGGTTCACCTTTCTCCACATCCTCACCAACATCTGTTGTTTCCTGAGTTGTTAATTTTAGCCATTCTGCCAGTATGAGGTGGTATCTCATTGTGGTTTTTGATTTGTATTTCCCTGATGCCAAGTGACGTTGAGAATTTTTTCATGTGTCTATTGGCCATTTGTATGTCTTCTTTGGAGAAATGTCTGTTCATGTCTTCTGCCCATTTCTTGACTGGATTATTTGTTTTTTGGGTGTTGAGTTTGATAAGTTGTTTATGGATTTTGGATACTAGCCCTTTATCTGATAAGACATTTGCAAATATCTTCTCCCATTCTGTCAGTTGTCTTTTAGTTTTATCGACTGTTTCCTTTGCTGTGCAAAAGCTTTTTATCTTGATGACGTCCCAATAGTTCATTTTTGCTTTTGTTTCCCTTGCTTTTGAAGACATGTCTAGGAAGAAGTTGCTGCAGCCGAGGTCAAAGAGGTTGCTACCTGTGTTCTCCTCTACTATTTTGATGGTTTCTTGTCTCAAATTTAGGTCTTTCATTCATTTTGAGCTTATTTTTGTGTATGGTATAAGAAATTGGTCCAGTTTCATTCTTCTGCATGTCACTATCCAATTTTCCCAACACCATTTGTTGAAAAGACTTTTTCCATTGGATATTCTTTTTTTTTTTTGCTATTTCTATTTTTTTATTTTTTTGAATTATATTTTTTATTTTTTTATTATTGTTATGTTAATCACCATACATTACATCATTAGTTTTTGATGTAGTGTTCCATGATTCATTGTTTGCATATAACACCCAGTGCTCCGTGCAGAACGTGCCCTCTTTAATACCCATCACCAGGCTAACCCATCCTCCACCCCCCCTCCCCTCTAGAGCCCTCAGTTTGTTTTTCAGAGTCCATCGTCTCTCATGGTTCATCAGAGGGGGAGATGAACCATTGGATATTCTTTCCTGCTTTGTCGAAGATTAGTTGACCATAGAGTTGAGGGTCCATTTCTGGGTTCTCTACTCCAGGGCTGATTTTAGCAAAAGTCCCAAAAGGATGCTATACTGTGTCTGGTTCCCAGAAATCCATGTGGATCTTCTGGGCTGCACTGTTCCCTTTCAGGTTGACCTGGATAGAACATTTATATTCATATGAGTTTCTATTCCCCCTTCAATATTACTGGAGTGTTATCTCTTAATGGGACTGCAAAATAGTTATTTTTGAAGTAGTATTAGTATGGATGCTTTGGTTAGTCAGTGCTCATTGGTCACATCTGCATTCTTGTGAACCTAATTTTTGTGGCTTTGCAAAATATTTAAGACAACAATAATAAAAATCCTGCCATATCATTTCACTTAGAGTTCTTTTCTATGCATATGTGTAAGTTTTACATTGTGGTATATCATAACTGTTTACCACATAGCTACATAATCTTCATAATTATTACTTCAATAGCCACATTGGCATCCATCTTGTTAATGCGCCATCATTTACTTAACCTACATTTTCAACAGTGGGAGACTCTTCTTCCAGTTTTCCCACTATTACAAATAACCTCTGGGTTATATATTTGTGCATATAGTTTCTCTCGGTTTTTTTTAAGATTATTTCCTTAGGATACACTCCTTGAATGGAAACAGTGAGTCAAAGAATGTGAATTTTTTTTTAAGATTTTATTTATTTATTTGAGAGAGAGAATGAGAGATAGAGAGCATGAGAGGGAAGAGGGTCAGAGGGAGAAGCAGACTCCCTGCTGAGCAGGGAGCCCGATGTGGGACTCGATCCTGAGACTCCAGGATCATGACCTGAGCCGAAAGCAGTCGCTTAACCAACTGAGCCACCCAGGCACCCAAAGAATGTAAATTTTTAATAGTTTTTAAATAAATTGACATTATTTTTCCAGTTTACAATGCCATCAGCAATATATTAGTATTCTACTTTCATTACAACCTTATCAGTAGTAGTAGTATTTTATATTTAGTATGCTTAAATAGTACCTTACTTTTGTTTTTGCATTTTCTCCAAAATAGTAAGTTTTAATCAACCATTCGCTTATAAATTTTGCATTCTCTCATATTTTGAAAAGCCTAGGTAGTTTTTTTTTCTTTTTTTAACATCAAGAACTCTTAGCTATCTTAGTCTCCCATTGCCAGATAGTTTTGTGTATTAAATAAAGCTAATGTTGATATTTTTCTAAAACATTCAGTGGCACTCCCATATTAAGTAATAAATGAGGACCTGTATATAAGGGACTGTAGGGAGGATTCAGATAAAATAATAGGAAAATTATAAAATAAAGAGTTACAAAACCCAGGAAGACATATCTGTACCAGCATTCCCAAAGTCAAAAGCGAGGTTGCAATGCAGGTAGTTCAATCTCTGGTCAGACTTTGAAGACTTTCTCTGTCCCTGACCTGCTCCTCACTCAGCCAGTCTCACTTTTCAACTAGAAAACTCAGGAGCTCCAGCCATACTGCTTCCAACATTTCCTTCTAAGTTTTATCCCAGGAAAGCTGCCTGATAAATAAAACCACCACTGTCTCTCTCTCTCTCTCTCTCACACACACACACACACACACACACACACGCCTTCATACCAGATCAGGTAAATACATGAAACTCCATAATGTAGGAAATGGTTTCCTGAATCACAGACCAGTGAGGGATGAATGCCAGTTCCAGAGATCTGATTTTGCCCTGCCTTCCAGGCAACTTCGCCAGTCCCTGCGATGGATGTCTTCCATGCTCTGCCAAATGGTGGAAGGACATTCCAAGAATACAAACCACCATAAACCTGTCCTGGGGTTGAGTAACTTTATCCCTGTTGGGGATTTCTCTTTGACCTGAGGATGTCAGAGTTCGTTTGAGTAGGATAATTGCTACATACCAGTATCTGGGAACATAAAGAAATGACTCACTGCATTTTTCCGTTTTCCTCTTACAGCCTCAATCGAGGGTTCTCCATAAACATGGTTAGCCTTCCAAGCTGCTGTCCTGCCAGTTGATATGAACGTGGCCTGTTGCTCACAGAAAGACTAACTCATGGCACTGCCAGAAGATCTCCGTGGAGCATTGACAGAGTAACCAGATTAACTGAAAAAACACCCATTCAATCAAGATCATGGGATTTGGAAAATCTTAGTTTGCTGTGGATTTTTAAAATGAGGTGCATAATATACAGTGCCAACTTGTTCCAAGTGGTCATTGGCAGACCATTAGCTGGAAAATTGCTTCCAGTTTTCATCACTGTGCGTAACTGACGCTCCCTTAGGGGAGCTGTCTGTGCCCTTCACTAGAAGTCCTATTTTAGCATGGCAACTACTGGATTATTTTATTATGTGTGCAGATGGCATGATGTATTAGAAAAAAAATCACAGCAGTTCTGCAATCTCAGTGGAAGCGTTCATGATATTCTGCTCTGGTAGGAATGTAAACATGTCTTGATTATGTTAGTTATGATGTCTAAAGGTATTCTGTCCAACTCTTAAGCACTTTACATGAGAACACGACACCAAAACCAATCAGTACATTCAGTACACGTGGGAAAACAAGTATTCTCTCTTTTTTTTTTTTTTTTAATAAATCTTGTCCTCTTTCTGGCTCAGACTGTCCAAGACAAACTCCACTCTTGGTATATCCCCAGTCATCTGTGGTAGATTGGTGTAAACCTGGCCACAATACTGTTAGACTTAACCTGTTGATACTTCATGCAACCAGCTGGATTTCTTGCAGTGCCAAAGGGGAGTAGAAGTGGGCTGGTGGTTGAAATATCTTAGCTCTTGGTTTCTGGTACTGGGGCACAGTTTAGCACATCCACATGCAGACAAACACAGGCAGCTTCTAGGTGGCCAGTGTACATAGTCACTCCTTCTATAGAAGAGTGTTTTCAAGGAACAAAAGGGGGTGGGTTTTTAATCAAAGACCATGGTGGGTTGAGGGTAAGGGCAGCAGAGTGCAGGTTTCCCATGTGGTCTGACTTTACAACTTTAGAAAACTTTCTAGGTCAAGTTTAAATCACAGATCTCTGAAGAGGGGAAACAGCAAGCGTCCCCCCACGAGCCTGAAGAAGGAAAAGGGCCCAATCCACACTAGGTTCCTACCTCAGTAGAGAACCTACTAGTCCCCTTTAATCCTTTCTGGGATTATATCCACAATAAATTATTTGTTTTTTACTATGTCTTACAGCAAAGCACAGTCCTGAGAAACTAGTCAACCCAGTTATTGCTTGTCTTTGGGCATTAGAGGGATATCCATATTGACTGACCCTACGTAATGCTTTAGCTTCCCTCTCCCCCCACTGGAAATATAAACTTGGCTGAATCAAAAATTCAGCAAATATGGCCTGGGTACCCACAATCCCAATCTGGGCCCGACAGGTATCAGGCTTTTCTTTAAATATGCATACCAACCCTGTGACCCTGCCAGCACAAGGAAGTTTGGCATTTTAGGGGGGTCTCCATACATGCAGTCATAGTCTGCTCTCCCCTGGGGGGGGGATCTCAAGAAATGCACAGCACATTGGAAGATGCCCCCACCTGAGATTTGGAAAGCTGATAGGGGAAGGGAAAGAAATGTGATGCAGGTGAGTCACCTCGTAGGATGACTCACCACAAACCTGTCAGGCTGTGTTGCCAAAGAAGGGGGGCTTCCAAGAGGGAACTGGGAGGAGTTTCAGTCACCACCAAGATCTGGCCTTTCGACAGGTCAGCACCAGGACCATCAGGCTCTCACAGACCATAATTTTTTACAAATCCAGAATTAGGCGGCCAAACCCTGGCTGCCAGTGCCCCTAAAGATAACATTCCCATCTCTCCTGCCCACCTCCTGAGTTTCAGTTCCGACAGCAAGGCTTCCTTCTTCTTTGATCCTTTCTTTTATTTAGCAAGGCTTTGTTGAGCACCTACTATCTGCCAAGCATTGTGTTGGGGTAACAACAGTATGAGGCCGATTCACCATGCCCTTCTGAAACCATATCTCCTCCCCCACAAACGCTGCCCCCATCCCAGCTTTTCCACAATGAAAACAGAATTCAGACACCTGAATTCACCCTCGGCCAGAGTAACTTCACAAAATGCACACGGCGGCAGGCAGTTCCCTTAGCCGAGGAAGGAGACAGTGGAGGAAGAGGTAGTAGCATCAGGCCACATGTTTGCATCCTTGTGTATGGCCAACCCTTCCCGGGCCCAGACTTAGCTGGTAAGAGCTTCCCAAAACAGCTTTCAGTTGCGTTCCTGGATATTCACTCTGGTCATCTGTATTCCCTTCCTGGGGAATGACTGCTGGTCATTCTGCTGGATTCTCTGAAGCTCCAGTTCTCAACGGAGTCCTGGGGACCCAGAATAGGGCCTCCGGAGTCCGTAAGAACTCCTGTCAGGAGCTGAGATACTGGGAATTAACTGGCTTATGAATTCAGGGTCATTCTAAGACTATGGCTAACCACCTTGGGAGACTGGACCCACCTTATGGTATGGATGGTCATTAAATGATGGAGGTTCATCCTTCCTTCCTTTGGCTTTCACAAAATATGTTCTGAACAATTAAATAAGTAGAGTTTCCTAGTCTTTTTTTTTTTTTTTTTTTTTTTAGTCAGAAGTATACTGACAGATTATTAAAAGGTGATGGGCAGGAGTGGAGATGGGAAAAGGCAAATTTGAAGACCCATGAAAGAACCCAGTTGAAGATGGCATCTCTATAAATGCCTTAATTCCTGGCACACCAGGTATTTGTGTATGAGCTTCAACGTGTTTTCCAAACTGTCGACCTCATTTTGAAATCATTTGGGGGGATGGTTTTGGAAACATGGCAGCATAAAAATCTGAGCAGTCACTTGGTAAACCAGCAAAATGGAGAAATGACTTCCTTCACAGCCTTTGGGTTCTTTGTTCCGTGTTGATCCACAATTTCCCCATCATTACTTCCTGCTGTGCTGCACCTTCTTCCCAAGATGTGTGGAGGAAATTTTACCTCCCAGAAGTTCAGGAATGGCTGTGGGGAGTTTTGTTTAAGGAGGCAGCGGGAAACCAGGAGGTAAGGGATAAATATTTTGATGTCTAAGGGCTATAAACAGTTGATGCTTAACTTTTCCTTTTATTTAAACCTCTGCTACACCTTTTATTGAAAGGCTGACACCCACACTTGTGCAGGAAAGACACTCTTGGGAATGAACAGAAATCAATAATTATCAGACTCTGGGGTGCCAAGGGGATTAGCTTGTTCCAGCTTCAGAACTGAATTTAAAATGCAGAGCATCGGTGGTTCTGCTAGGGTGAAAAGCAAATCACTTCAGTAGTTTAAGACATACCTAGGGGATAGAAATCCTATAAACTTTCTCATGGGTAATGGCATCCGTTCAGACCCCTGCTCAGGCTCTATGAGCTGTGTAACTGCACATTTGACTTCTACCTCCACAATAGGGGAAGTAACCCCGAGTTCTCTCCAAAGTCACTTCTAGTTGCTCAGACAGAGGTTAACAGTCCTTAATCTGAGGGAGTTCTGCCATTTTTTAACACTCAAGGGGAAAAGGAATATCAACCGTACTGAAGAATATAAACTAAGGATAGAATCCTCTAATGGATTTACCCTGGTGTTACTTGCGAAGGTTTTCTTTGTCTGCAAATGTCACCTGATTGATTTTGGAGAAGAACAATAAAAGTCTCTCGGAAGAGAAGTTTTCAAGACCCCCTTAGCACTTCAGCTTTACCCAAACCTCCTCTTCCCTGTGCCATTAGCTGCTTCATTCTTTGTGATGTTTTCCCCTACATTCTTTAGAGTAATTTTGTTACTTGACAACTAGACTTAAAGATTGCCGTAGAATCTTTTTAAAATCTGATCTTTGAAAGTGACATAAATTCTTTTATGCCTTAAAAGCTGTTTTTATTCACCTCTCCCACAACCCCCTCCACCCCACTCTTTTGCTTTTTTTTTTTTTTCTTTTAATCTCTTAACACAATTCCTTGGGTAGATTTTGAGTATTCTATAAAGAACTCAAACAGAAAAACTTAGCCATCCCCTTTTCCCCCAGCACTGACTCATAATTCCTTCTTCTGCTTGATCTTGGTTAAGGCTTGCTGCCCCAACAGCAGTGGGCTGTGGATTCCCATCTCTAGCGAGTGACCGGTCAAAACTGCTCATCCAAAAAGAACCCCTGAGATTACGAGGGAGGACAGCCCGCGGCGAGATGCTTCTGCTCAGGGCACAGCTGGAGACTTGATTTCAAAGACAAAGGAGGTGATTTCTGCTCCTTTGTTTCTTTAGATCTGCATCTCATCCTGTAGCCAGAGAACTATCTTATGAATTCTGCTTTATCAAATTGCATGATTCCTGGTGCCATTGCACAGCTTCAGGTCAGACAGAACCCCGTTCTCATTATTTTGCTCTGGTACTCTTGTGGGGAGACCCTGACATTCTTCTGATGGTGAATCAGCGGTGGGAAGCGTGAGGAAAAGTTGGCCCTGTGCACACGGAGGTTATGCCACGCCTTAATAAAAAGAACAAAATAGATCCTTCCCTGGACATTCTCATGTGGGAAGGTGGCCAGAGGGATGGTATCAATGCTGGTTTTCTCCTGGCCATCATCTTGGTCCTGCCGGGAAAATTCGGGGTTGGGGTGTGGAGCACCATTTCTAAGATCTAAAAATTTTAAGATGAAATTCACCTATAAGATAAATGTAAAGGGGAAAGTGCCAGTGAAGATGGGACCAGTTTTAGACCTCCAGCCCAAGAGCACAAAGACTGACAAATGACTTCCCCAGCCCAGCAGAAAATGGGTGTAAAAAGCTTCGTAAGACTGGAGTTTTGAGTACCACGTGGGGCAATTTTACAATCTTGAAGAGCCCCAAGCATACTTACTTCAGAGCCTCCCTTCTCCAATTACATCAAGCACAAAAAGGCACCAACAACATACACCTAATAAAATTTCAAAGTAACCCTATGACTTACACCGAATTGCAGTTGACTGGTTGACATAATGTTAAGTGTTGTAGATACATTCTTTGTGATTATACAATATTCTTTGCATATTTCGGAGCCAGTGGTTCAGGGGTTTCATTTCTTTAATGGCTTGTTTTGTTGCCGTTGTTGTTCCAAACCTCCAACATTTCCAGGAGCCTTAGAAAGGCTCTTAAACCCAGGCCTTTTTGCCTCCAGTGCAGAGTGATAGAAACAGCCCTACTGATGTGAATGACGTGGAGACTGTTACATTAATCCAGTTGGAGATGCTAACACCCAAAACAATGAAGACACTGAAGACTCTGTTGGTTGCTTTCTGCATTGCTTAGAACCTTTTAAATGTCAGTTGTTTGGATCAAAGGATATAAACCGGCTGTGCTCCATGTGGCTTTGCCCTGTTAGCACACACAGTGATCAAGTGTGGAATTCTAAGCTGGGTTGATACGCAAGAGCTCACAGATCTGTTTTGTGTGGTTGTATTTAAATCCCACCCTCCCCAAATTCTATAAAAACGTATTCAGGAGCTTTACTCTGTAAAAAAAAAAAAAAAAAAAAAAAAAAAAAAATTCTAAAACAAGAGATTCTTATTAGGTCATTATTTCTCCTGTGGTCCGGGAACGGATTTTGTGACATAACTCTGAAGAAATACTTGCTCGCCATTAAATGCAAGTGTCTGGTGGTTGCTGTGTTCTACAGATTGATGGTGGCCCTCTCCCATTCCACAGAGGAAGCTGACCTGGCCTCCCCGTAAAATAGCACAATGACCATGAAGACACCTTTTGAAGCTCTGGGTAGTCTCCCTATTCATGCATAATTTCAAGAATATGATTTGGACTGAGCCCTGCCATGGTCTTTGATTATGCAACCCCTGAATCAATTTGAATTCTTTATATATATATATGTGTGTGTGTGTGTGTGTGTGTGTGTGTATACACACACACACACACACACATATATTTCCAGTATTTTTTATTGACCACCATCAGCTGCATTTAGTGCATTTGCATTGGCAGCTGCCCGCTGACTCAGTGGCAGCTGTGAACAGTTCCCATACCTATTTCCCATACAGGAGAGGACCGAGAATGTTTTCCCACACACCAGCTGCAGAAGTTTGGAAGTGTGTGACCAAGTTCTTTTTCACATCAACAGGCCTCTGTTTATAGGAGGTAAACTTAAAGAGAATTGGGTCAGGTTGAGAGGTGGGGAGGGGCTGGGGGAGGGCGCATAGTGGGGTTTGAACACTGGAACCTTTGTCTTTTCCATTGTAATGCAACTCTCAACTCCAATTACCAGAAAGAGAAGCATTACCCTCTTCAGTGAGTGTTGGCCACCCCCCACCCCGCTACCCGGGAGTCGTTGGGCTTCCACATGCTTAAACTCACATGTAGGCAATTCGAAGGCTCTCTGGGCCTCAGAATGGTTTATGCACCACTACCTTTCCTCAGCCAATAGAAAAATGCTATCCCTACAAGGCCATGCTTGAGGAGACCATGGCTTGGCTAGTGAAGTTCACATTGCATTGAGCTGAATAATGTTAGGCTCTGGACTTTGCACTGAAAGCCTCAGTCATGACTGGCGCGGAAGCAACTAGTCTGCTGAAAAGCCAAGCCAGCACAAATATTTTGAAACTAATTTCTAAAACTTTTGTGCCATTAAACCATGCTACTGTAGTTCCAATTAATCCAACTCTTTAATATCATTAGCCACTAAATTAAATAGCTGTACCCAAAACTTTAGAAAAGATCAATATGGTAACATAATTACATATTAGCAGTAAAACGTACCTGAGAAAAGAAAATATTGATCTACTGTGGTTTATACTTGAGTTATTCTTAGGCCTTTGTGGATCTGGCACTGCTCTGAGAAAGGGGAAGAAGAGGTTTTGAATTCAAGAATACTTGGATTCAATAGAAACTGCCCATCTCTCCGGGCTTCTGCTCATCTGTCCCACCTCAGCAGATGGGGTGGTTTGCAGGCTAAAATGAGCTAAGGGAAGGTGTCCTGTACCATTAATATAAAGCAGTGACCTGGGCTTTAATTGTGAGTCCTTTCTCTTTATGATTTCCCCTCATAGCTGGTATTCCTGAGGGTCCATCCTGAGATTAGAACAGAAAGAATGATAAAGTAAGAATCAACATCTTGCATACACACACAAGCTTTTTCTAATACAGGGTAACTGGTCTGCAGAGCCCGTGGCCTAGGCACCCGTGTATCTCCACTTCTCTGCCTCTAAAAGGCTTACCATTGAGCTAGCCAAGGGAGAGAGCCTCAGGTTTGGCTTAGTGCAGGGGAAAATCACCAATCCCCGGGTTGGGGAAGACGAGTGAAAGTGTGAAGCTGACAAACTGAGGGTCACGGGAAGCAGAGAGCCACATGGAACTTTGTTGACTAGCTACAGTATATTAGTATTTGTCCTAGGCAAGAAAGAAGAAGAAAAAAATCACCCCATGTGAACTGAATGGAAGACCGGTGTTCTCAGTAGGGTATGAGGGGGGGAAAAAGCTCATGAAAAAACTGGTTCACAGTCTTACAAACACTAACAAACGTGGCTATAAAAGCACATTTCATAATACAAAAGCCTACATAGAGGGTAGAAATTTTTATAGCTTCCTTAAGTGAGTAGTTAAACCAGCAGTCTAAATTCTCTTAGTCCCCAAAGAGTGGTTAATTAAATAAGTATTTTCCTTATCCATTGCCCACATCTGTGGGGTTTTTTTTCCCCCCTCTATGCACCCTAGAGAAACTCCCAGGACTAGGCTTAGGAGGACTCAAGCAAGTTACGTGGTAAAATCAGAGTGCCTTTTCTGTTGGATGCTCACTTTGGTTCCCTGGGTTCCCAGGGCATACAATGTTTAGAAACTTTTCTCTAAACATAAGAATTACTGTGCACCACAATCTTGAACCAACAATTTCCACATCTTAAGCAGCTATCAACTTGCCAATTCCCTCTGGGTCTCCTTTATATTTTCTTATAATGTTTCTTTCTGTTTGGGGTTGTCGTCAAAAAGAGTTGGGGGGCATGATTCTTTTTAAATTGATAGAAATGAAACTGTACAGATTTTTGCCCCCTTGTATCCGTGAGCATGATCTCTACTGGGCTTGAAAATCTGCTTTATCATTTTGTATATTGGACTATTTTGTATTCAGCATTACTTGATTCCTTATGTGCATGGCAATGTATTAAAATGTGGGATTTCTATTACCGTGTAAAAGCATTTTGATTCTGATTTTCAACATATATCCTTAGAAAAAAATTACATTAAACTTTTTATTTCTGTTTTCTTCAGCTCATCAGCTTTGCAGAAGGAAAAGAAAAGTTAAGAGCGTTTCACTTTCTCTGTGTTAGCTAATGATGCAATTCATGGTGGAAAATTGTCCTCAATTATGCTGTGTTTCCTGGAGAAATAATATATGTGAAATGAATTGGTGGCCTCCCTCCAGCTCCCAGCACACAGAATTCCCCCAGCAACAAATCGCCCCAGCATGATTGCTGTTACTGTTGAAGGCTTTAGTGTTGAGCACAGCCAGGCAGAAGACCCAATTCTCTTCGTCTCCAGATATGGTAACACCCTGGAAAAAGATGGAACAACAGATCTTGGCCCACCAATTTGCTCTCATCCCAGAGAGTCGTAAGTGCTTGTAATAGCATGATTGATGGCATTCCCCAGCGCCTCTGGTGCCCTCTGTCTCAGGGAATGACCAACTAGAAGGTATCTGTATTTTATCAGTAGAGATACTGACCTTCACAAACAGCTGCCCAAGAGGTCTGGGGTCCGAAACTAGTTCTCCAAAACAGATGTGGCACAGCTAGCTCTGCATTTCAGCACACATCTGGATATACTCCAGTCTTGACCACGTATTGAAAGGATGCCGAACATTTTTTTCTCGAATGAAAAAAAAATTCACTGAACAATACAATGTACCAAATAAAAACAATAGACCATTTTACCTGCTCTAAACTACCATTTTCACCCTTCCTTTTCTCAAGGAGACATCCTAATGAGTACTTATAGCCACTGTGACTTTACCGAGTATGATGAATTGCTTCAACTTGCACCACAGAAACACTTCTTTCCCAGAAAGGAAAAGGCAGTCATAAGTTGCATGATAAAGAAAGGAAACACCCATTGCCTTTTTTATTACATGTTTACTGTGAATATAGTTTTGGGGGTTTTCATCTTCCCCCACCCCCACCAAAACAGTTTTCCAAAAGTAAAACCTGTAATAATCTTTTAGGTTGGCTTACTGACTCAATGTGTCAACCTTCTAAATCTGCCTACACACCTTCTAACTCTAAAAGCACCATCTTCTGCCACTCTTAATTCACACAGATTAAGAACATGGAAAATGGGGCAACATTTCACCATTTAACCTCTTGAGAAGATGGAGAACTAGAGCCCCCAAACCCAAAGTTCTCTTTTTCTTGACCTCTCTTGGATCATTTCTGACCATTCTCTCTTCTATTTGTCTCTCTTCCCACTGTCAACCTTTTTCTCTGCCTTTAACTTCCTGCCCTCTTTTCATGTGCTTGTCTTGATTCTTTCTTCTGCCTTACTTTCCTCTCCATCTTATCTCCTTCTCTTTCCCTTTCTCGAACCCATCTCCATCTCTCTCCTCCCACCCATTTTACCCTTCTTCTTTCTTTTTCTCCCTGTAAGTAGGGCATTCATCTTCTTCGTATTTGTATCCCCATCTCTTGGTACATAATAGTTGCTCCGCAAAGGTTAGGTTTCGGTGAATTAAACTTGGTGTCATGTTCTTCCCAGCTTATTTCCCTCCTTCCCACTGAGCCCAGCAAGCCATGCTAACACTTCAATAAGCAAATTAACTCAGAGTAATAAAGACTAAAGCCAGGTGTAGGCAGACTCCCCTCGATACCATTTTGCCAGTACCAAGAAAAGTTTCCCTGCCATCTCAGTGTTTGGGGAACTCATACTTGCCTGGGCAAACATGGTGGCCATATTTGGATCAAGTATAGTGATGTCATGAGAAGTTCAGTCGAAGCCAACAAAATTATTTACTGCCCTAAGATTCTTCAGAATCTTCTACAATCCCTCCATGAGACCTAGTCCATGTATACTGCAGTACAGGATATTTTGTTTCAGAGAAAGTTGTTCCTGGCTGAGGAGGCTTCTTATGGTAATTATGAAATCACAAGCATTATTAGCACTTTCCCTTCACATATATCTATTTTTATGGCATATAGGTATATATATGCTGAAAAATAGCTTTCCATTACCTTGCCTGATTTTGTACATATATTGAAAAAATGAACTAAAAATTAGCTTTAGGAAAGACAACCACATTCTCCTGTTTTTGTATGGCACTGGGGAGGTGTAAGGTGGGAGGGGATAATGAAAACTGCATACACTTGTTTCACAAATGAACATGCCCCCATTCTCATGAGAAATGGAAAACATGCTGGGCTCCTATTTTTCTCTTGCATCTCTATCCTTTGGGAATGGAATCTGAATATTCTTAGCCCCCCCCCCCCCCCCCCCACTGCTCAGTTTCTGCTGGGAATTACAAGAGGGGAATACAAATATATCTGAAAGCATTTCCAGATTTTACTTGATCCTTCATGAAACTTCCAAGGTGGAATGTGTGGGTGTTGGTATGGGTATGTGTTACACAGAACATATCTTAAAAGTCCTTCTCCCCATCTGCGAAGCCCTCATCATCCATCCAAAGGCAGCTGCCTCCCTTCCTTACCCCAAACCTTTCTCTCTCTGCCACTCTCAACCCCCAACCAAGAACTCTCCCAGCCACTGGACGTTTCTGGTTCTTACCCTCTTTCCTTCTATCTCCATACTTCTCTTCTAAGTCTCAGCCCTTTTCCATGTGATTTCCCCATTATTGCCTCTCCAGCTCTGCTTTTCTCTACCTGTTACCCTGATTCCACCTCACAAAAACTAGTAAGCATTGGATTTTTTTTTTAAGTGAGCAGGGGAGGGGAAAATAGGATAATACAATATTTTTTATTTATAATTTTCTTTATCAGTTTTTTAAAATAAGTCTTGCCCCAGAACTGTAGACTAGATCAAAAAACAAAGGATAACAGAAGGGTAATGCAGTTGCCATTGATGGCTCAAATTCTACCTCCAGAAAGTAAGTCTGACGGGGCTTGAAGTCTTTTTTTTTGTTTTGTTTATTCCTTTAATAAATGTAGCTGGATCTTGTGCTATTTGTCCTATGTGCCAGGAACTGTGCATGGTGCTGTGCTAAGTGTTGGTGACTCAGAGATAAATGATATTTTTTCCTGCCCTTAAAGACTGTACATCCTAAGAGAAATAAGGAGCTCAACATATAATTTCTTCTTTAAGAATCCCTTATTAAAATGCAAGTATCTCTGGAAGGATAACTTAAACCCCACTCATTTTCAGATGCTGGGATTGGGGAGAGATGGAAAGTTCCACAGTTAAGTAAGCTCTGAAAATATGATTTATGTACTTTACCCCACTCCTAAAGACATATGATACACATTAGCATATTAAAGGCTCTGAGAAGTCTTGCAGGAAACAATCATATACATTTGTTCAGTGCAATATCTTCCAAATTCCTTCAAGCAACAACATTTTCCCTCAGAGAATACTAACAACACATAGAACAAGCACTTTTGGAAATGCTGATCTGTGCCAATCATTGCTTAACAGCAATATGTTATTTCAACCAGGTGAGTGCAAAGGCCCTCAAAAAATAAATGGTGCAAGAGATGGGGTCCCAAGAGAGTGATGAAGGGGACAGAAAGTGGGCTAAAAACGAACTTGCTAATGTGTATTAATAAAAATAATTATAGGGTGCGTAGGTGGCTCAGGTTAATCATCCAACTGTTGATCTCAGCTCAGGTCTTGATCTCAGGGTTGTGAGTTCAAGCTCTGCATTGTGCTCTATGCTGAAGGTAGAGCCTACTTAAAAAAAAGTAATAATAATAATTATAGAACAACACCGTGTGCCTATCATAGTCTAGGATCATCATCCATGAATGGGAGAGGGGGAAAAACAGCAGTGTGACTTGGACCAAGGCTCACATACATCTGGATTTTAATATTCTTTCTTGGAACAATAGGATTTTGGAACAGGTGGACTCCAACATCACTTCTAAGCTACAAAATTTTAAGCCCAACCATAACTTTGCCCTACCTTATTTCTAATTTTGCTTTTAAAGAGAAGTAAGCATACATTTAAAAATCTAGACACTCCAGTCCACTATACTTACTTCCCTTCTCAAGACTGAAAAATACTTTTTTGTGGGGGGGGGTGCTCCTGGCTGCTTCAGTTAGTGGAGCTTGTGACTCTTGATCTCAGGGTTGTGAGTTTGAGCCCCACGCTGGGTGTAGGGATTACTTAAAAATAAAATTAAAAAAAAAACTTTTTTAAAAAAAGACTTTTTATTGGGTGCCTGGGTGGCTCAGTCATTAAGCGTCTGCCCTGGGCTCAGGTCATGACCCCAGGGTTCTGGGATCGAGCCCTGCATCAGGCTCCCTGCTCAGCGGGAAGCCTGCTTCTCCCTCTCCCACTCTCCCTCCTTGTGTTCCCTCTCTCGCTGTCTCTCTCTGTTAGAAAATAAATAAAATCTTAAAAAAAAAACACTTTAGTTTGTATAGTTTTGTCTCACAAGCATTATGCAAGATTTTGAAAGGAAACAAGCTTGGAACACAATTTGAGCAACTGGGCAAGGACACAGGCCCACAGTTGGCCACTTCACCGGAATGAAAAGGTATTGATTTTGATTGGTTAAGCAAAAAATCTTTAAAAATTATTCCTAGACACAATGGACGGGGGGGGGGGGGGGGGGGGGGGGGGGGGGGGGGGGGGGGGGGGGGGGGGGGGGGGGGGGGGGGGGGGGGGGGGGGGGGGGGGCGGAATTCATTCAAAGAACTTGAAAAAAGAGTAAATGGTATCAAATTTGACACCTTTGTTATTCTTCCTTTATGACACCCTATTCAGAAATTAAATTAGGAAGTTAGAGATTGAATTCAGAACCGTATTTTAAAGATGGATTCAGAGGGGCGCCTAGATGGCTCAGTCCTTGGGCCTCTGCCTTCAGCTCAGGCCCTGATCCCAGAGTCCTGGGACTGAGCCCAGCATCAGGCTCCCTGCTGCGGGTCGCGGGGGGGGGGGGGGGGGGGGGGGGGGGGGGGGGGGGGGGTGGGGGCTGCTTCTCTCTCCTCCCCCCTCCCCCGCTTGTGTTTCCTCTCTGGCTGTCTCTCTCTCTGTCAAACAAATAAATAAAACCTTTAAAAAAAAAAAAAAGATGGATTCGGAAAGACTCCCACTAACTCTTAAGAGAGATTTCTGAAAGTTTCTGTGTACGAACGGGCGCGGGCACGTGCATACGGGCGCGGGCACGTGCGTATGTGTACGCGTGCGTATGTGTACGCGTGCGCACGTGCACGTGTGCGTATCCACGTAGTCCATGATGGAGCTAGGAAGCGGGAAGGAGGAAGAGATCAGGAGAGTTTCAAACGAAGGCCTGATTCTGCTTAGGTCAGATTGACTTCCTCTCTAATCCTGGTCAAGGCAGGTAAATTCCTGCCCTTTACATTTGCATTTTTCCTTTACATTTGTCTCTATTACATTCCAAAATCATTCACATAATCTTTTAAATTTTTAAATATATTTTATTTTGGAAAAACAAAAATTGTTATACTGAGCATCGGTCCTGATGAGTATGTGATAATTGCGTCTGAATTACAGTTTCATTGACAATAACAAAAACAATAGCTGTATTGACTGAGTGCTCACTATAGCTCAGGCATTCTTTGTTTTACCTCATTTAATCCTTACTACGTTCTGTTAGGTGTTTTTATTCCCTTTTAACAGGGAAGAAATTAAAGTTTAAAGGGATTAAATTCTCAGACCTGACCCTGAAGCTAACGTAGCTATTTCTGACTGGGAAGCACAGAATCTCAACTGTTAGACATACCCACATTCACTGAGCATGTACTGTACACAAGGCACCATGCTAGACAATCCCTTGTGCCAGTGGTCCTTGACCTCTTCAAGATCACAAGTGTTTTCAAAAATCTGAGAGCTATGGAGGCTAAAAATGTACCCAACACACAAATCTGTACATTCATTTTCAGTAGGTTCAAGGATCTTCTGGACCCCATCCCATTGTAAGAACTGCCTTACTTGAAGAATGTTGTTCAGAAGGGGAGACACGTAAGTAAACAGGCATTAGATGCGTGGCCCTCATTTTGCATTTTAAAGCTTCTCGGTGCTTCCGAGGGTGTCCCAAAGACCAGCTAACTCCATCCTGGGTGTATGTAGTAAAGGTACTGCTATTGCCCAGTTTCTGTCCCAGTGTGTGAAGTTGAAAATGTAATGAACCCATCTGTTAACAAAAAGATTTTTCATTATTGCCCTTGGTAAAAAAAAGGAAGCAAATAGACCCACTCTTTCCAATGCTGATCCCAACATCTGTCCTCCAAAATCAGTATTAGTGTATTCTCTTCCAATTAGGACTTTTGATTTTCTGTGGATAACAAGAATATTAGCTATGCCTTTTTTGTGCTGTTTCTGTTAAACTTTTAAACACCTTTTCATTCCATGTGTTGTTCAATTCAGCTGAGGTTGGGGGGTAAGATGTCTATTAGTAGAAAACCAAGTACACATCCTGTGTCCTCATATGGTATCATTTCAAGCTTGTCAATTCTTTTTTTTATGTTTATATGAATGATTTTACTTATTCGTAACCCATTTACCTCTACAAAGTAGTTGAAGCAATTCACAAGAAAATATACCATAAAATAGAAAGCTATAAATAAACTACAATCAGGATCAGAGAAACTGTAGAGCAATTAGAATATCAAGACAAGGATATGGGTTGGCGTCTCTGTACTTTGGCCATCATTATTAAAGAGGGGTCATAAATTTCATGTCAACCTTGGAGGCAATCAAAGAGATCTGTTGCAGGATTTACAACATCCATAAAAATAAACATGGAGGTCGAGTGGAGAAGAATACAGAAGTTACATGAATTTTTAACATAAAACAGAAGAAACTGTACTCACTGCTTAGGGCTATGCCTCCAGCCCCTGCGAGTATGAATGCAGTCTTTTCTGATGATGAGGGTGAAAAAGTTGGTCAAGAACCACCTTGGGGGAAGTCAAATTTTCCTTCCCACATAAGCTTGAGAAAAATTTCTTAATGTTTTTTTTTCTAGATGGGACCCTGAGTGAAGCAGTTGACAATGTCCCTATGGCATGTGCAATAAAGGTTTTCAAATAGTTGCTTCTTAGGATGTCCCTCAAAAGCAATAAAGGATGCAGCAACTGTGTGCAACCCAGTGGAAAAAATTCTGTGGCCCAAATCATGTGGTTTCAGTTTATGAGCTCATCAAATCTTAACACTACCTAAAGGATTGAGAATAAGGAATAAGCTAGAGCCCCTAGCAAGCAACCTCTGTCATAACAGCATCATGTTTGGAAGGCTTGTCACGTGGCAGGCACTTTAATGAATTGTTTTTTTTTTTAATTTTTATAATAACTCTTCAAGATATGGGCATTGGTCACGACTCTTTTGGTTGCAAGTGACTAAAACCCAACTCAAACTACCTTAAGGAAAAAGAGAGGACAGAAGGAGGAGAGAGAGAGAGAGATTTATTAGAGGGTGTATCTAAAAGCCCCAGGCTAGATGGAGCTTGTTGGTCTCTCAGCATCCACAGAGGCTGCTTTCTTGTCTGAGTGGGGAAAATGGCATCTCACGACTCCAGGTTTCTCTTACACAACATCAACACCAGTCTAGAAAGGAGACTCTGATTAGCCATTTGGGGCTCTCTTGCCCATCCATTGGCTCAGTCAGCATGTCCACGAGGATGTGGCCCTCTGATTGGCTGGCCCGTGGGAGGGAAGGTGAGTCCCTACACTGACAACACCACAAGAATCTCCTGGAGTTAGAAGAGGAGAATTTCCCAGAGAGGATGGATGCAGGGCAGACCAAAATACCAGACAGACTCTGCAGTAGGTGTTGTTATCCCCACTTTACAGGTGAGGAAATGGGGGCCAAACAACATCAAATGGCAGAGCCCACATGAGATTGTAAATTCTGCCTTAGGCATAATTCGTCAGGTTATGATGTGGTAACAAGAAATAAAACCCCAAATTTAATGTCTCAGTGCATCCAAATGTGAGTTCTTACTCCCCTTACAGGCCTGACTCAGACTTAAGTTTGGGGGGAGGCTCTGCTCCCCAGAGTACCCAAGGACCCAGGCCAACAGTGAAGGTTGTAGCATCCAGAAGACCTGGATTCCAGGCTCATACAGCAAAGGAAAAGAGAAGCATGGAACATTCACAGCCATTGCTCACTTGACGGGATGAGTCACATGCTCCTGCCTAACAGCAAGATGGTTAGGGAATGACTTGGGGGATGGGAAGGCTGGTGGTATATCCGTGGGTGTTTGTGGGTATTAATAGCTCTGCCACTTAGGTCTGTCTGACTCCAAACCTTTGTATTTTACCTGTTGTACCTCAGTCATATATTTCTCAAATGCCACAGAAGCAAGTGGGAGCAGTAAGAATTTCCGGACAGCCTCTTGCCCTAGCAGCCATGAATGAGAAAGGGATGGACATACTAGACCCTCATATGATCCCAGGAGAAAGGACTGAGAACACAGCAGGCTTATAAAGGTGCCTTCCCTTCAGGAGAAGGGGCGGATGTGGCAACTGATTGCTCGGTCGGACTGCCCAGAGCCAGTCCAGCCAAGAGAGAGCTTCCTTCAAGGTGCCAGGTACTGGCCTAAACCTCCAAAGCCATTGTGCTTTGAAGCTGCAGTTGTGTTTCTGAATTTAGCTCTTTACATGATTTGAATTCTTGTCTTTAGTGACAACAACAGGCTGTGATGGTGGATGCAGGAATCCAAGGGCATCTGGATTAATCTGGAATAATCTAGATAAATCCTTGCCTTATTGGTACCCACTGTTTTAATCCCAAACACCTACCTAACCCCATATCTGCAAGAGCCAGACTGTGAACCATGAACACCCACTTTGCCTCTTCTGGCCCCAACCAGAATCTGACTGAAGAGGTGGGTGGTATGAGGCCTGTTTCACCTGGACCCCACCTAAGAAGGACTTGGTCTTCAGAAGGTTCAGGAGGAAGGAAAGACAAAAGCTTTCTAGAAGACAGTGCTAAGAGAAAACAATGCTTTTAACTTCTTTGCCTCTCCTACTGCAAACACTACCCCTAGTCCTGTGGCCACCACCTGAGATGTCCCCGGAGGCTTCGTTATTGAGTGCCTCCCACTTCCACAGAAAATATCTGTGGAGAGACTACTGACTCTCACCGATTTTTCCGAACACTCCTGTACATTGTGCGGTGGTGAGACCGGCTGTCACCTATGAAATGTCCACAGAAGTGATAATACTCCCTAGGCCCCTGGGGGGAAAGCAAGGAACAGCCAGTGTCTTCTTCCGTCCGTCTCTTCCCAGCATCCGAGGCCACTCTGGAGCCCACATATGCCAGATGTGGAGAGATGCCCCATGTTATCAGACTTTCCATGTGCAAGAAATAAAATTTCATTGTACAAGCTGAGATTTCAGGATGTGTCTGCTGAGGCCGTTAGTGATCCTAATGCAGTAGGAGAAATGCGTAAAAAATCTTCATGTTTAAAAAAAAAAAAACCCATACAGCAGGCTCTTTTGGAAGGTACTTTGTTCTGAAAGAGCTAATGCTGCATATGTAATTCTTGCCTGCCCCTCACTTTCTCAGGAGTCTTCTGTTACCTATTTCCAGCACTGTGAGCACTGTTTTGTGAGCTTCAGTTTTCTTCTTTTTTCTTCCCCATTGAATACAGCATCCTTTGGCTTAAAATAAGATGTACCACTTTTGATGTTGATGATAACGTCAATTCTGGTATTAACTACATTAAACTTACCATGCTTACGCATCTTCACTCTCATCTCAGCACACTTGCTGTTTCATTTTCCACTTACTTGTATAAAATAATAAGATAAAAAATAAGAACATATACATAGGATTTCCTGAACACACCTGGACATCCCAAACTCAGCTGCTGGTCAATGAGAAGGGACCCCATGCGATGGCTTCATGTTTTCAGATTTGTATGAAAGTTTCAATTTAGCATAGGTCTAGGGCTTGGGGGCTTTGGAGAAGAGTGTCTGGCAGTGTGGTTACACCAGATGGGAGCTCATAGACCTGTAAGGATCTGCCTTCTGGGCTTCTGTGGGGGCCCTCCCTGCCTTGCTGTTCCCCATGCCTAGCAGGCTCACGTACCACATCATCACCTAACTGTCTCTTTCTCAACATTTGTTTTTTTCCTGAAATGTCACATATGTGGAGAAGTCTTTTTTTCATCACCCAGGTAACTGCTCTCCCACACAAACAACAATGAGAACAAAACAGCTTTGTAGGATTTCGGGGGGACAGTTGAGGCAGATTTCAATTTCACACCATATTAAATAATGTTAATGTATATTATGACATTTTTTGAGTCATTGTGGCATTGCGGTTATACGGGGTGAATACCTGTTCTTGGGAAGTATTTGCTGGACTAAGTTACATGGTATCTATAACTTATTTTAAAGGTTTCAACAAGAACAGACACATATGCAAACATAAACACATGCACACACCTAGCGGAGGGAGAGAAGGCCGACATGGCATAACAGGGTGAACTTAGGCAATGAAAACAAATGGCTGTTCATTGCATATTGTTATTTCAACTTCTCCGTAGATCTGAAATTGTTCAAAAGAAAAAGAAAAAACAAAGAGTCTCCACTCCCACTTTCTGTCCTTTGTCACTATGTTTTCTGTAGAGCTCCTCCAACTCTCTGAAATTATGTACTTATTTATTTCATTAATTATTGGATCTTTTTCTTCCACTAGAATGTAAGCCTCTGGGAGCAGATTTTTTTTGTCCATCTGATAAACCAGTTTACTCAAGCACCTAGACCAGAGTAGTGCTCAAATAATAGCTGTTAGATGAGTGCATGAATGACCCATGCAGATACCCTTGACCTATGCCATATCCCAGCTTCCTTAAGGACGAATCAGGAGAAATCGTATCTTAAATACCTCCGGCCCCCCTAACAACCCAGGGACCCCCAAAACAACCAACCTATCAGCAAATCTGCTCTGAGTGTCCGCACTCAGGCCTGAGGAGCTACAAGAACAGGGAGATTTCAGTCTTAGTCGGAACATCACACAGGCCCACATGCAACAAAGATGACTGGGAGGGCCCTTTTCACTTTACCAAGGCACTTTAGCGACATTGCCCCACTGAGCCCTCAGGTAAATCCTACAAGACAGGTGAAATTCGTAGGGAACCAGAACACAGAAAGGTTTTCATGACTTGCGGGAGGTCCGACACTTTTCATTGGCAGAGCTAAGATTTGAACCCTGATCTCTTGACTCAGAATAGTTAGCCCTTTTCGTCACATATCAGGCCATCCGAAAATATTACAGTTACTAATAGGTAGCAATTTCTAATTGCCAAATGAGTTACATATTCATATATATATATATATGTGTGTGTGCGTGTGCGTGTGTGTGTGTATGTATACACACACACATCAAAGGCACATCCCAAAATAATTCATTACATAAAAGAAAACAGAGATTGCTTGTCTCAAAGGCAGACCCTTGCAATGTACAATGACAGCTGCTTATTTGGTCATTGAGATGGAGGTTCTGGGGCACCGGGGCCCTGGTTGTGAGCTAAGTCTGGGTCCTTTAAGGCAAGTGCTTCAGTTCCTTAATCCACCACCTGGCCCTTCTGCACTTCCACCTCTGTAAAGACAGTCACCCCATTATAGTGGTGGCCTCAGAGTTCTAACATCACACCCGGACAACACCTAACACCTTGGAAGCTGCACAGAGCACCGTCTCAATCAATACTTGAATGGAAAGTGGAAACTGAAAAGAAAACTCAAGCATTGCAAGGAATAGTGCTGCTCACTTGGAAGGTTGCACCCTTAACCGCGAATCAATCTGTCCCACTTGCCTGATAGGAAAAGGGGGGTGGGGGGGCAGTGGTTAAAAGCATCGTTCTTTCTTATTCAAGGAATGGAGAGCCTGACTCCTAGGAGCCGGCATATACTAAAAACCCAGTAGTACCTTCTAGTTAGACTAGAATGCCTTTTGATCATGGTTCAACTCAGGTAATTACATTCCCATCCAAATTTCCATGGGTCTCCAATTAGCTCAAACAGACTTGCAGAATTTTTTTTAAAGATTTTATTTATTTTTTGACAGAGAGGGAGACTATGAGAGAGGGAACACAAGCAGGGGGAGTGGGAGAGGGAGAAGCAGGCTTCCCGCTGAGCAGGGAGCCCGATGCAGGGCTCGATCCCAGGACCCTGGGATCATGACCTGAGCCGAAGGCAGACGCTTAAACACTGAGCCTCCCAGGCGCCCCAGACTTGCAGAATTTGCTATAAAATAGTATTAAGCTTAATCAATGCAGATATTGCCTCTCGTTCTCTCGCTCGCCTTCGCACTTTCTTGATGGTGCCGTTAGCTGCACAAAAGTTTTCAATTTCGATGTAGCCTAATTCAGCTTTTTTTTTTTCTTCTGTCGCTCATACTTTTGTTGTTCAGCTGGAAAAACTCACTTTTTCTCCTGTATTTTTCTCCTTTACTTTCGTACGACTACCCCACTCACAACACTTCTGACACCGGATGCGTGTGTGTGTGGGGGGGGGGTTTCCACAGCAAACAATTCTCTGACGCCAGCCGGGTGTCCTACCATTCAATCCAATTCTGACACCATTGACCCGGAGATAGCATCAGATCCCACAGGCTAAGGGCTCAGTCCCACAAGACTGCCCCCTCTTCAAATACCAGTCAGAAGTTCAAGTTGTTACCTGTGCTTCTGAGTGACTGACCATAAATTGGAGATTCCCATGATCCTCTCCTTAGGTTCAGTTAATTCGCTAGAGATGCTCACAGAACTCAGAGAAACATCTACTTGCATTTGCTGGTTTTTTATAAAATATTATGATAAATGGGGTGCCTGAGTGACTCAGTTGGTTGAGATCTGACTTCGGCTCAGGTCATGATCTCAAGATCCTAGAATTGAGCCCTGTGTCAGGCTCCCCGCTCAGTGGGGAGTCTGCTTCTCCCTCTCCCTCTGCCCCTCCCACTGCTTGTGCTCTGTCTCTCTCTTAAATAAATAAATAAATAAAATCTTTTTAAAAAAAGATTATGATAAAGGATACAGGTCAACAGCCAGATGAAGAGATGCATAAAGTGAGGTCTGTGAGAACCCCAAGGGTAAGAGCTTCTGTCCTGTGGAGTTGGGGTGCATCACCCTCCTGGTACATGGATGTGTCCTCCAACCTGTGTGTCCACCAACCAGCCTGGAAGCTCTCCAAACCCTGTGCTTTGGGAATGTTTATGGAGGCTTCATTATGTTGGCATGATTGATCGTTAATTCAATTCCCAGCGCCCTCTCCTCTTTCCAGAGGATCAGGGATGGGGTTGAAAGTTCCAAGCTTCTAATCATGGTTTGGTTTCTCTGGTGACCAGCTCTTATCCAGGAGCCCACCAAGCATTGCCTCATTAGAACAATAGATGCTCCTATCACCCAGGAGATTCCAAGGGATTTAAGAGGTCTGTGTGAGGAACCAGGGTCAAAGACCAAACATTAGAACCAAAGATGATCCTAGTGCTCTTATCACTTAGGAAATTACAAGAAGTTTTAGAAGCTCTGTGCCAGGAATAGGAAGCAGAGACCAATATATATTTTTCCTATTATTTCATAGCTGTCCTGTCCAAGAAAATGTTGCCTAAACCAAGGTCATGCAGATTTACTCCTATGTTATTTTTAAAGACTTTTATAGTTTTAGTGTTTACATTCAGGTCTACAATCTGTTTTTATTTCATCTTTGTGTATGGTATGAGGTAGGAGTCCAACTTCATTGTCTTGCATGTGGATATTTGGTTATCTCAATACCAGTTGCTGAAAAGATTACTTTCTCCCATTGAATTGTCTTGACATCTGTGTTGAAATCAACTAACCAAAAATGTAAAGGTTGGGTTTATTTTTACACCAGTGCACCTTACACACTCTCCTAAAAGTTCCAGTCAACTAAATTGGTTTGTTTTATTGTTTGGGAAATATCTGATGTGTTCCTAGAAAAGAGAATTTGCAAAGTATACATTGACCCAGAGAGTATAACTTCTTAAAGATGACTATAAACCCCTTCCATATTTTATAGGGGATATTAATTTTCAAATCCCAATATTAAACTGCTCTGTCTGCAGTAATTATCAGGATATTAAACTACTATGTCTGCAGTAATTATCAGGATATTAAACTACTATGTCTGCAGTAATTATCAAGATAATAAGAGTCGGTCTGTTTGGACCTGGGACTGTGTTGAGCTCTTTGAGTATCTCTGGTGTTTAATCTTCCTAAGAAGATTACGAGTTCAGTGCACACTTGTTTCCTAAGACAAGGGAACTGAGGCTTCAAGAGGGTTTTATGGGGCTTTTGCCTCACACAGCTAGGAAGTCACTTCTGCATTTCCAAATCTCACATGAGCGGACCACTCTCTGTATAATGGGTATAATTGTAGATATTGCTTAATGACAGAAATAAAAGTCTCAGTGTTCCCTCAGGGTCTGGGGCAAAGGGTCAAAGCGGCTAACTAGAGCCCCGAAATGTCCTTGAAGTGGCTCTGTTTAATCTTTAAAGTCATGCAAAATTTTCCATCTCTGTGATATGCATGTTTATTTAAACTACATAACATATGTGTTTATTTAAAATAAATCTGGCTCCTGAAGGTAATATGTAGAAGTAAGGAATTCCTGTGTCAATGCCCCATCCTTTTTGTTTTTTTAATTACAATCAAAATGTTCCAGGAACAGTACATATTCCATCTTTGGAAACCCTCTAGAACTATCCTTAGGTCTCCCTGAAAGAGCCCTTAGGGTCACAGGCTTCTGCTGTGACTGATGGACTCCACATGCTCCCGAAGCATGTCTATAAAACAATTTCCTTTAAGCAAATCTTATTTTCATACTGACTTACATTATACCAGTGAAGATGTATTCCCACAGGAACAAAGAAATGTAGCCCCAACATGTAATTTTGAAACAATTGCATCTGCAGGAAAAGCTTTCCAAAATCACATATTTTTTTAAAAAGTGTATAATTTTTGAAAAATAATAATAAAGCCAAACTAAGTCACAAGGAGAACAAATGGTATGCTAAAACTTAAAATACTGTGCCAACATCTGCATTTCCTTGTGGAATAGCTTCCACAAAAGGAAATTTGTCTACTGTTTGCTGGGCTTTTAATCAATCGGTTACTAGTTTTAAAAGGTAAAAAAAAAAAAAAAGTTTTATAATGCTTAACATTTTTGAATGTATTAATTAAGGGTGCTCTCTTAGGTAATCCATGGTTAGAGCCATTGATGTGTTTAACATTCCCTGTATTTTCTTTATAGTAAAATGGATTTATTCTGCATACGTATATCTGCATAATCCAAATTCTATTTTGGGACTTAATTGCCACAACTGGGTATGCAGTTTTCTGACATAGAAGAGGAAAGGAAAGCCTTGCCAGTCAGCTGATCTTGAAATTTAATAATTTTCGAAGGTCTTTCCTAAACCTATGAATTAAGCTTGATAGGGCAACAAAAAGGGATAACTTGTTGAAGCAAGACTCCACCCGACCTCGGATGTGCCTGGCAAGCTGGTGAAGCAAACAAGCCAGCAGTCTATTTGGAAGAGGACTGAAATGTGTCTTAGGAACAACACATCCTAAGAGGAAAGAGTCAGAGTATAATAAGGAGAATCCAGTAAGAAAGTCTGGGCCCAGCAATAAATTGACAGCACTGGCAAATTAGAGAGCAGAAGAGCTTTTAATAAAGTGACTATTAACAAAGGTGCCATCAGAATGTAGGGTGACCAACAAGGCCAGGTGCAATGTCTCAGGGGTAACAGCCCAGGGGAGCCTATGTGGTCACTTGAATGTGCAGAGAAAGGGCATGGCTTGTGGGAGGGAGAATGATGCGGGCGAGAGGGGCGGGGAATAAACACTCTGACTCATTCTCCTCTCAGCCTCCATCTTCTCCTGGTTCTTCCCATTGGCCAAACCCAACAAAATACCAGAGGGCAAGGGAGCCCATCGTTGTGTCCACTTGGATGTCGATGCCCTCCAGCCAGAGACTCCAGGAACACATCTGCAGTTGAACAATTAATTGGGCTTATTGCTTATTATAGCAGACAAGAATGTACACCATGGAGGACACTGCTGAGTCTTAGTAAGGGGATATTAGGACTTATTTCTAGGATGGGGGCAGCTGATAGGTAATTTGGGAAAAGGCTGAAGAAGGAAGAGGTGTTGCTCTGGGCTGGATGCT